>NC_136483.1:162082527-162540027 GCF_053919585.1 Euprymna scolopes
AGAACTGAACGCCCAATGAGTACCAAAAATAGTTTTCATGATATGTATAAATTTCTTTTCCGAAAAGTGGGTGATCACTTTTCCATGTAAATGTAGCTTAAAATGGGCACCCACTTTCTGGCCACCTGAGGAAGGGGGGGCATTTATTTTCGTGTTTATTGGCTTAAAGGTTTTTTGACAAGGCAGTTTGTAACGCGAGTGCATATTTAACAGCCTTCGTTTATGCTCGCGTCTAGCGTAAACAAAGGCTACGTTTGTGAAATGGAAAATAGTCCCAGAGTTCAGGGGTTATTACCATGCAAAAGAAATCAAACAAAAAACTTTTTAGCCAAGAAACACACAGAAAAATGCCCCTCTCTCACGTGGTCAGAAAATGGGTGCTCATTCTAAGTTAAATTTATATTGAAAAGTGATCACCCACTTTTCGAAAAAGTAATTTCTTCATATCATGAAAACTTTCTTTTTGCGACAGAAACGGTTTGCAGATGATTCGTTTTTAGTACACCGAAATCTACAATAAAATATTTCGTTATATACGAACATGAGACGGGCCTTAAAGTAAAATAATACTGGATTTTGGAGGCAGATTTGCCGTTTAGTTGTACAAATATCCTCAAACCAGGTAATCACTAAAATGGACTCTTAAAAGTCGTCTCTTGTATCGAGCAAAAGTTTAAAACCACTGATTATATGTCAGCCTACGTCACAGTAACATATATTGAGTGAGTTCCTAACAGTATTTTGTATAGCTTTTTAGTTTAAACTCACTTTCCCAAAATTTACCCAAACTTAACGTGTTCGATACAGTCTGCGCCATTTGTATTTTTCAAATGTACCGATAAACACTGCATGTTTTTGAACCGATTAAACATTATACATTACATAAAAACACTACAATCTTATCCAGTTAGGTAGAACATTTACTTTTCTTGCCTTTGATAACATTTATTTGTTATATATTTATTTTTTGACAACTTCTTTGTATCAGTGTTTAGTAATACAAACCCTTTTCATTTGATGTAATGTTTAGTCGGCTCGAAAAACTTTTTATCGGTGTATTTGAATGATACAAATGGTGGCGGACACTGTTGATTACATTAAGTTTGAGAAAGTGAGTTAAAACTAAAAAACTATACAAAATACTGTCACAAACCCACCGATTATGTCAGCCTATGTCATGGTAACATATATTCGGTGGGTTTTTGACACTGTATTCTATAGTTTTTAGCTTTCAACTTACTTTCCCAAACTTAACGTATTCAACAGAGTCTGCAACCATTTCTATTTTTCCAGCCGATTAAACATTTTACATTACATAAAAACACCAAACAATTATCCAGTTAGGAAGAAACATAACTTACCTTACCTTTGCTTTCATTTATTTGTTTTTGGACAAATTTTCGAATCTGTGTATAGTAAACCCCCCCCCTCATCACTCAAATATCAATTACTAACTCACATTTTTGTATACAGAAAACAAAAAAAAAAAAACATTTAGCGTTTCAACATTTTTGCTACGTTCAGCTTTATTCACTGATTGTTGGTCGAGCCCAAGCCATGATTGACTGTAATCCCGAGGATCAGGATCCAATTCTGCAAGAGTACCATTTTTTTTCATTTTCGCCTTTTTTTTTTTTACTTTTTGGAGTGGATTGCTGTACTAAGAATATAAGAAACATGCATTTTCTCTTTTTATTAGAATTTTCCATTACACCAAATTGAGCCACAGCAACGCGTGGCAGGGTACAGCTAGTATTAAATAATTTTATAATTCCTAGGACGGATAATTTACAACACATATACTAAATAATTTTCTTACCCTCTGACGGGTAATCTAAATATATATATGAACCAATTTAACATACTCTTGACAGGTATCATACAACATATATGAATTAATTTCTCTTCCCACCAAGGCTATCTTAATTTTAAGAAAAATTAATTCACTGTTAGAAGATGACTCATTAGCATTTCCAAATAAATACATAAATACATTGTCTTGGTTAGTGATTAGGTAACGCTTGCTTCAACAGAAAATTCGTCATTACTGCGTTTCTTTTCCCACCACAACCACCACCGACACTATAATTTTAAGCGAAATTATATAATTTTAAGCGAAATTATATAATTTCTAGAATAGGATTCAGATGAATTTCTAAATAAATATGTAAATATTATTTCAGCACAGTCCGTATTCTGTATATCAGTTTCTTATTTAATAGATTGCTAAGTGTAAAAATAGATAAAAAAAATAAAGAAAATTTGAGATCGTAAACTGCTTCAGCCATTTCTAGGACTGACTCCATATCACCCCCCCACCTCTTATAAATATATATGAAATAAAGTAATTTTGAGATTGTAAACTGTTTCAGCAATTTCCCAGACTGACACCATATCCCCTCCCCCTCCTCACTGTTAAAAATATATGTGAAATAAAGTAATTTTCAGATTGTAAACCGCTTCAGCCGTTTCCAGGTCTGACTCCATATCCCCACTTCCTTTAAAAATATGTATGAAATAAAGTAGTTTTGAGGTCATAAACTGCTTCAGCCATTTCCAGGACTTACTCCATATTCCCCTCCCCACCTCTTAAAATATATGCTGTGTCGGTTATTTTGTATTTTTTTAAGAGGAGGTAATGCCTGGTAGAAAACTATATTACACTTACTTGGCCTTTTGGCTGAGATCAAAGTGTAGTATCTATTCTGATGAAGCATTTCAGCGAAATCATCTACTGCCCCTCCCTCTCCATAAACAGAAAAAGTGGTAGTAATGCTTGGGAGAATGAACAGGCACTAATTCACCATACCCCAACCTCACCTAAAAAAAAAAAGGTTTGCTAATCCCTGGCGGCCTCCAGAGTACTTTTAATCATAATTGTGCTTGTTCCTCCCACATCCACTACCATTATCAACACATGACGTCACTTCCGGAGAATGACTCAGCAGTTTTTAGAAATACATGATTTCATTATAAATTGTTTATATATATATATATATATATATATTTTTATATGGGAACTACACTGTAAAAGCACCTTATTTAAAATTCGTGCCACCCAAAAAAATAAATATTTCAAAGTGCAGTTAGTTATTAGGCAACACTTGTTTTATAATAAACTAATCAAGAAATTGGATTTAGAAACGGATAGTTAATGTTAACTAAACAAAAATAGAGATAGTACATGTCAGTTTCTTATTTAATAAATTGTTAGGTGAAAGTACAGAATAGTTTAAATAATACCTTCCCCTCCCCATATTAAAAATGGCTTTCTAAATAATAACGTTATTATTTCAGCACGGTCTGTATTCCGTGTGCCATCCCCTCCCCGGTCTTAAAAATATGTATGAAATAAAGTAAATATGAGATTGTAAAAAAAGATATATAGGTTTTCATATTTACAAATTTGAAATCGTGAGTAAAATTTACGCATGATTTCATTTTTTTTTATTTTAATAATAGTAGAAATTAACACAGAAAATAGTAAATACACGAAATGATGACGTTGCTGTTATAGGCTGTGAAGATACCTAATGTTTTTGTAAACCGCTCGTGTAAACTTACTGACAGCATTATTAACTTATTTAATTGGAATTCATTGAGATGAGTATTATTTATTAATTTTTATTTATTGCGGAATATTATCCTCATCTTTTCTTAGTTGCTTCACGACGTTTCGGCCAACTATTCCTCTGGCATTCGTCAGGTGGTAACCGCAGGGCGCAGGGGCCAGTGGCGCAGTAGGGGTGTCAGAAATTTCGTGAAAATAGTGAATAATTCCACCCCATCTTTCCAAGCTTATAACTCATCGAAAAATGTAATTCAAGCCCTAATTTTTTTTCAATTAAAGGAGCAAGGACCAAGGTTTCATTAAAAAAAAAAAAAAAAAAAAAAAAAACAACGTGTTTTTTTTTTAAAAAAAGGTTTTAAACTTCGGACTTTACAGGTAACTTTCTAAAAAACACTACTGTTTTTTGTTTTAAATTTGAATATATTATTTATTGACCTTTTCTCTTCAATTTGTGATATATAAGACTTTGGTACATAAATTAATTATTTACTTTTTAATAGACATTTCAAAATGGGAGGCGTGAATTATTCGACCCCCTGTCTTTCCAAGCTTATAACTCATCGAAAAATGTAATTCAAGCCCTAATTTTTTTTTTCAATTAAAGGAGCAAGAACTAAGGTTCCATTAAAAAAAAAAGAAAAAACAAAAAACAAATAACGTGGTTTAAAAAAAAAGGTTTTAAACTTCAAACTTTACAGGTAAAATTCTAAAAAACACTACGTTTTTTTTTGTTTTAAATTTGAATATATTATTTATTGACCTTTTCTCTTCAATTTGTGAGTAAATTAATTATTTACTTTTCGGTGAGTAAATTAATTATTTACTTTTTAATAGACACTTGAAAATGGGGGGGAGCGTGAATTAAAAAAAAAACGTTTGTCTAAAATATTATGTTCGGTTTATTGGAAAGAACATAAAATTTCACATTGACCCTGAAAATATCGTAAAAATAGAATGAATGGAAAAATTTTGATAGATTTTTAAAGTTTAAAAATTGAAAAATATTGAGTTCGGAAAATTCATTACTGTTTAAAAAAAAACAAAAAAAAAAAAACATGGTAAATTTTTAGTTTACCGACCCCTCGGCATTTTCTTTAAATTTTTCGACTTTTCACAGTTTCCAAGTATGCTGAAAGCAAATATCGCATGTATTTTTTGCGAAAACAATTAGTTATCCCTTTATGAAGACATTCAGTATCCAACGTAATCACTATCAATTTACTGGCGGCCATCTTGTTTTCCAATACCCAAAAAAACGCCAGAAAAGGTCAACTTTGCCACACGTCACTGGACACCCCCCTCCCCACCCTACCACCGGCGCTGACGCCAATATAAAAAAAAGGAAAACAGAAAAATTTTATTGGAGAGGGGGGGGGGGGGTCCAAGAAATCTTGAGCAGAAGGAAAGAACGGAACACAATAAAAAAAATGTGTTTATAGTAATATTTATTAAAATAAATTAAAATTAAACTTTAGAAAGAAAACATTATACTGTAGGAAAATGAACATTTTTTTTAACGAAAAATAAAACGTTTTCTCTCAAACGAACATGAAAATATATCAATTTTTTTTTTGGTAAAATTTTACTTTAAGGCCCGTCTCACGTTCTTAAAGAAAAAAATAATTTTTTTTGTAGATTTCAGTGTGCTGAAAAAGAATATGAAAACCGTTTCCGTCGGAAATTTACCGTTTGCATGGTATGAACCCCGGAATGTTGGAAGTACGCGCAAGCGCGCGGAAACATAAGCGAGCTTTTTCAATGGTGGAATCGCGCGCGCACTCGCGTACCTGACGGCCTTTTCACAGAGCAATAGTAATGTTTGGCGGAAAATTTCAAAGTAGATGAAAAACAAAACAACTTTGCGGGGGAGGGGGATGTCGGAAAGACTTTTTTTTTTTGTGGCGGACAAATCATTTTTTTTTTTTTTTTTGGAGGGGGGTTAAGTTGGAATAGCATTAATAATCTCGGAAAGACATTTTTTTTTTTTTTTTTTTTTCAAAACAATTCTTTTTCTTCAGTGGCGGAGTGGCGGACAAATTACTTTTTTTTTGGGGGGGGGATAAGTCGGAATCAGAATGATAAAAAATGTCAAAATGATACACTTACATTATCTCCGTTGTTGGCAAATGTTCCTTGGCGCGTGTAACCGGTGGCTGGGTGGGTGATATAAACAAATATAACTTCCGGCGCAAATTAAACCCCACACCCTCCACCCACCCCAATATATACGCGGAAGAATATCAATTAAAGAATTTTCTGAAATTATTGATTCTTTCTACAAATAATGGTAAATATCCAGATACGCTACTACAGAACACCGACCACTCTAATTTGTTTGTTTATAGGTAATTGAGGTCGCTGACAACGAATCTGATAGTCAAACTTGGGGCAAATTTACCGTTTGCATGGTATTTACCCCTGAACCCACGAACTACTTTTCACCATTTTGCAGCTTCCGTTTATGCTACGCGCATGCACGCTGTAGCATAAACGACGGCTTCACCAAGCAAACTACGTTGGGGGGGGGGGGGATTTTTTTTTCCAGGACATAGAATTTTCTCATTTTCAAAAATATATTATAGCACTTTTTGGGTGGAAAATTTAAAATTAGCTGAAAAAGAAATAAAACAAGAAAAGGAAAGCACTCCAAGTTGGAGTGGGGGGGGGGGTGTAATTTATCGTTTTTTTTTTTTTTTTTTTTTTTTTACCTGGAACATAGAATTTTCAAATTTTCAAAAAGTAACGCACCGACATTTACCAATTAGAACACCATTTAACATTTTCCGAAGATTTTACTGTGTACATTGGGGGGCGGGAGCGGGGGGGGGCGGATGTGATGTTGGCGTAATATTTATTTTTTTTTGTTTGTTTTTTGGAAAATTCAAAATGGCGGCCGACTCTCTCTTTAACACGGTAAGTTCGGCAAAAAGGTGTAATAAATAATAAACTAGACAAAATACTGTTAGAAATTCGCTCAATATATGTTACCGTGACATAACTTGACATATATTCGGTGGTTTTTTAATAGTATTTTGTCTAGTTTATTAATTATAACAGCTTTTCCCGAACTTACCGTGTTAAAGAGAGAGTCGGCCGCCATTTTGAATTTTCCAATACATCGGTAAACACTGTATGCTTTTCGAGCTGAATAAACATGCTAAATTGAATAAAAACACGAAAATTATATCCAGTTTGGTAGAAAAGTAATTTATCTTGCCTTTGATAACATTTATTTGTTATATATTTCTTTTTTTACAACTTTTTCGAATCTATGTGTACAGTAATACAAACCCAACTATGTTTCGAAACTCTCTCTATTCCTCCAAAAAGCAAAATTTGACTGAATTTTCTCCCTCTCTTATATATTCTGCGAACAATCAACGTTTCGTCTATTTCCACCTCGATGCCTTCGCCGCCGCCTATCGCGTTTTGGTGTTGCACCTAATATTCGCACACTTCACTACAGAATGACCGCCAGTCAACCACAGAACCGCTAGAAATTTGTAAATTCTTCATCACTGTTTTGTGATCTCACAGGTGGCTAAGAAAATGGTTAATAAATAGTATTATCTTCCAGCATTCCATCCTGGTTTGCTCCAGGAATGTTCCTTTCGCGTCACTAACACTGAAGAAGCAGTATTTTCTTTTTTTTTTCTTTTCGGCTCCACAGAGTAAGTTTTGCATCGCCATCTGCATTCTTCCTCCCTATAAAAGCATTTTTCTTTACAATTGGGGCAGGTGACACTTGTAGGTAAGACCCCATGCAGTCTCAGAAAATTTCTACTTTTTTCTTCCTGTCGAAGAAACTTCCCAATAGTATCAAAATATATATTTTGGCAACTGTCACAATCCGTGCGACTCATGTTTCCGGAAAATAGATGAAATTAATTGAAAAAAAAAATAATTAAGAAAGTGCAAAATTGAATGTAATGAAGAAAGTTAAAAATTGTCCGTTTCGATATCGAGAAGCGGGAAAATATCCATAAGGGTGGGGGTGGGGTGGTATTTGAAGCCGAAAAGTAGCCGAAAAATGTATTGGGGACCATATTTTGGCCCTTCTGGCTCCGTTTGACTCTTTTTTGACGTTTTTTTCCTAAATTGGAAAATCGAAACCAAAATGGCCGCCAGTGGAAGCGATAGTGATTAGGTTGGATACTGAATGTCTTCAAATATGGATAATTAGCTATTTGCGCAAAAAATGAATGCGATATTCGTTCTCAATGTACCCGAAAACTTATAAAAGTCAACAAATTAAAGGTGAATGTCGAGGGGTCGGTAAACTAAAAAAAATACCAAAAATATCTCTATTACTTTTAAAACAACTTTAATAGTTTATTTTGGAAGTATAATCCATAAAGAAAATAAACAACCCACTTTTAACAGAGAAATTACGAGATTTTTATATTTTATTTGCAGTTTCGTGTTAGGGGTGTCAAAAATTCCTACAAAAATTCTGATACACCTAGTGGCGCAGTGGCGCAGTTGATAGAGACGTTGAATCTCTGTGGTTCCAGGTGAGAATTGTCTGAAAATAGTGGTTTCAATCCTACCCAAAACCGGCCAGAGGTTTACTTGGCCAAAAACGTGGTGAAACAATTACGGAACGCAGTAATTGCAGTCAGGAGATTCAGAGTTCCTATCCGTCGCGGTTACCACCTGACAAAGGCCAGAGGAATAGTTGGCCGAAACGTTGTGAAACAACTAAGAAAAGATGAGGATAGTAGTCCGCATTATAAGCGTCCTACATTATGAGATGAACAAAAAAAATGAACGAGTTTCTTAGTAAAAGAGAGTTGGCTCCCTTAGAATAATGGCAAATTGTAAAATAGCGCCCATTCGAGGACAATTGGCCATGTATCTTTTGAAATAGCAATTTTTTATTGTTTTTTTTTTTTTTTACTAAAGGGAAATAACTACAACAAAGTGAAAAAGAGTTATTTACCTTTCTTAAAATGTCGCTTGTTTAGATTTTCAATTATCTGGAACGCTCTCGTCAATTTTCTAGTTATTAAACATTAAATACATCCATGACTGCCGAATTTAGATAAAAATGGCACCAGTAATAATGTTGCAAGTAAATAAATAGGGGAAATGACTCAAAAGAAGTATATAGATGAAAATACCGTACATAAAGGGAAACATTAAAAAGTTTCTCAAATGAAAAAGACATTTTATTTTCATTAAAAAGCATTACCTCCCTCCCACCCACCTCAAATTAGATTGTACTTTTTTAGTTTATTACGTGTGATTATCATGACAAAAAAAAAATATTATTAGAATTTAGAGTGAGGGATTTTTTGCGCATGTAAATTTAACGCATAATTATCTTCCTCTTCCGGGTCATTCCAACATTTTAGAGCAGTTAACTTTTTCTTTCTGGTTTATTTTTATTTATTTATTTATTTTTCTTTTTCCTTTTCCTTTTCAAAAAAAAAAAAAGAATTTTGTGTACTCAGGCACTCAGGCAGTGAAGAAAAAATCCTTCTAGACTAAAATAATAAAGTACAATATCTGAACAGATACTACACTTTAAAGTTGACTCTATATGGGCGGAGAAAAACAAATTTAATTAAAATAAATCGAAAAAAAAAAAAAAAGCGCCGAAGAATTTTAGTAACTATTGAAATCAAGGGCTGAGTCTGTTTTTAACGTGAGAAAAATCCAGTTCCCCAAAAAACGGACACTCTGAATTGGGGCAAAAATTAAAATTGCCTGTTTTAAAAGATTTCTCTTTCACTGGGCAAAGACAGAAATATCAGAACAAATGCTATGCTTTTACGAGTAGTAAAAAATAAACAAAAAAGAAAAAATATTGTAAAATCGGCAAATATTCAGATTTTCAAGTTTAAAATATTCAAAGCAAACGCTTACTTTTTTCTTAAATTTTAAATTTTAAATATTTTTCTTTGGTTGGTTAATTTGAGACAAACTTTTTTTTTTATTGTAATTGATGACTAGCATTAATGGACGGCTCTGTTTAACTCTGCCCTCGATTTCAATATTCGCCGCATTTTTTCAGGATTTTTAATGTTATTTTTTATTTTCCAATATAGAATTAATTTTAAAGTGTAATGTCTGAAAAAGATAAGGGTGCAAGTCTATAAATGGTCCACAAGTAATCTTTTTTACTATAAAAATCTTTAAAAAATCTTTATAATGTACGTACTTGTCACTGCATGAAAATGTCATATTCCAAAAATCACGTAAATCGATCAAGTAGTTTTTTTTTTATTTAAGAAAATCAAATATTATGAGACATTTTATTGAAGAAAAACTTCCCACCATCTTGTTTTTGAATACAACATGGTAGACTTCAAATCCAATGTAAACAATTTCTTGTTGAGTCGTCCCTATAAATAATCAAATTCTATCCAATTTACACCATTAATGGTTATTACACTACCACCATTCATTAACCCTTATACTCGAGTGGCCTTCAGGCCTTGATAAGTGGTAACTTCAAGCAAAAAAAAAAAAAATAAATAATGGCACATTCTGTTTCAGTAGTTTCCAGAGTGGTGCTGCTTTTTCTGCTAGGTTTAGTATAATCGGGAAGAAGTCTTAGATTAGATCGAGAAATTCCTGGAGCTTTTTCTTGTTTCTTAGAGTTGGCATTCTATGAATGTGAATAATTTTCCTTGGATTCTGTGGATGTCAACAATTTTCCTTGGATTGGGACGTATGCCCTGCTGTTCATATATCATGCTGAAGAAAGAAATTTGCTTTAGTTTGATCGAGCCCTATTTGGATTTGACCATGAGACCATTTCTTTCTGCAACCTATCAAGCATCAGATGTTTCTGTTCATTTTGTCTACATACCACAACATCATCTGTAATGCCATTGGTTCTAATGCACTGATCTAGGTTAGAGTCCATTCTCTGTTGGAATAGGTTTTGAGATATAGCCAGAATAAATGGAACTCTCTCAAAGAGTATTTCCTGAAAAGCGTCCTGAATATTGTGAGTACTGAGCTTCCGGGATCCAATTTTAGACTCCTATAACCATCTTTGGCATTCAGTTGTGAGAAGAATTTTTGCACCATTAAATTTGTGCATTAGTTCTGTCACTTTTAGAATTTTGTGTGGGCATCGCTTGAGTGCTTTGTTCAGTTTTGCAGGATCTAGTTTTACTTGAAAACTGCCATCTGCTTTTGTTAACATTGCCAAACTTGAACACCAATCTGTATGTTCTGTCACTTTTCATATTACACCACTGTTTTCCATTCTGTTAAGGGCCTGTTGGAGTTTATCTCGTCTATTAATGGGAAACGTTTACAGTGGGTTGATATATGGTACCGTATCTTCTTTTAAATGAAGTTTTGCTGTCCCCCAAAAGTTACCAATTCTGTCAAATTGCCCTGGGAACAACCTGGTCAAATCATTGACAGATTACACACATTGATACTAAAAACGAACACTTCAAATTTTCACCAACATGGCCTCTACATCTACATGAATCAATATTTTTCTGAATATGAAATCAAATAAAAATATTCTAGAACTTTCATGATCATAACTACACATAGTTACACCCTCACATTTAACTACACACACATTATTGCTGCACATTGTTTGTAAAATATACTTTCCTATCATTGCATTTTTGTGAGGTTAAAGACGAATGTTTACATTACCTTTCCGTAACATTTACTTTTTCCTTACCAAAACCAGTATTTGTAATAAATGTTTGGAAATAAGTTGCTTGATCTTCTTTCTTAACTATTTACATCGCTTTTTTTTAATGTTTGGCTTCAGTGTCCTAAGTTATGAGATAACAAAATGAACGAATCTTAGTAAACGAGACAACCTTTCTTTTTTTTTCATGTTTGGTTTCAGCATCCTAAATTATTAGATGACTTCATGAATGAATCTTAGTAAACAAGATGAATTTTTTTTTCTAATGTCTGGTTACAGCATCCTAAACTATGAGATGGTAAAATGAACGAATACTAGTAAACAAGACGAACTTTCTTTTTTTAATGTCTGGTTTCAGTATCCTAACTTATAAGATGACAAAATAATCGAAGTAAACGCAACGAACTTTCTTTTTTTCGTGTTTGGTTTCAGCATCCTAAATTATTACATTGCCTTTATGAATGAATCTTAGTAAACAAGACAAACTTTCATTTCTTATTGTTTGCTTTCAGCATCCGAAATTATAACATTGCCAAAATATACGAATCTTAGTAAACGAGATTAACTTTCTTTTTGGCAGATTTGGTTTGGGCGTCCTACATCATGACATGATAAATTGAATGAAACTCTTCCTACTCCCAGGATGTGGTGTCTATTCCGAGAGCCGTTCTTAATATGGGGATGTTGCGGGTGACCAGAGGAGGTTGGAGGTGTCCGTTTCAAAAGCTATTCTTACAATGAGGAGCCTGGGAGTTGGGCAGCAACAACAACAACAGTACTTCACTCTTTATACAAGAGGTGGGGAGGATTGATGTTTTTTGGTGGGGGGGGGATAAATTTTTACCTTAGATCCACCTACCCACTTTCCTTTTAAATGACGACTTGTATAGGTTTTCCACTATACTGATTAAGAAAATCTCATTTATATTTGGTGGATGCAAATAGTTTTTGGCATATAAAGCCTGTATTATGCACTATATATATCACTGGCTACCAGATTAGCATGCACAGGTGAGAATCAAATCTAATTATTTCCGACCTACACTGCCACCCCCTAACTTTTTTCTTAGTTCATAGTATTTGTGTATGGGGATCTTGACACCAACTATCAAAGTTAAATTTGTGGCAAATATTTTGACAGTCACCCCCAATACCAATATGGGGTGTCAATTCTGAAAGCCTTTCTTAACATGGGAATGTTGTCGGTGACCATTCTGAAAGCCATTCTTAACATGAGAAGATTGGGGTGTCTTTTCCAAAAGCCTTTCTTAGCATGAGGAGGTTGGTTGTTGCGCAACAACAACAACACCAACAACGACCGTACTTTGAATTTTTCTATGAGACGAGAGGGGCATGCTTCCACCGGGCAACGCCGGTTAGCAAGTCCTGCTAGTATATAAATATTTGTTCTGAGACATATATATATATATATATATATATATATATATATATATATATATATATATTTGTGAGAGGATGATTACAATATTTTTCCCGATCTGATACAATTATCGATTCCTATTTTGATTCTTTATAAATCTCTAAATATTTAACAATTAGTTGTTATTCTTTTTCCAAATTACCACAAAAACATATGTGCATATATTTTCTCAAACGTAAAAATACATTTGTGAGTGGAAGTGATCAGTCGATTTTACTTTTACTGGTAGCTTAAAATCAGTAAATATTTATGATTTCATTATAACTACCAGCAGTGGGAGTTTTTTTTTTTTTTAAGCAAAATCAAATAAAAAACGACAATTAAAAGAATCGTTTTTTGGCATTGGAAAATAGGCACAAATTTTTCTGATACTGATACCGATTCCGATACCCTTAAAAGTTCCGATTTTTCCGATTCTGATTCTGATAATTGTTACAAAACTAATATATCTAATATATATGCACGCACGCACGCACACACACACACACACACACACACACACACACACACACATATAATGAGTAATATATTGGCACTTTTTTTAGATATTGTTTCGCAATTTAAGGGAAATTTATTGAAAGCCAAAATGAAATATTTTTTTCCTTTAAAATAAATTTTATTTATATATATCTTTCTTCTTTATTAAAAGTTTGAATGAGATTTCTGCTATGAATAAGAAATGGCTCAAAAGTCGTACTAATTAAATAGATCTATGACTACTCTTCTCATCATCTGGCTCTTTTAAATCTAAAAAGCAGGAACTACCAAATATCAAACTTCTAACCATTTTAATTGAACACAGAGGTTGTTTGGGGAGGGGGGGGAGTCAATAAGTCTGAAGTGTTTTGCAACTGGGTGGAGTCGGAGTTTAGTTCACCTCTTCAAATTACAAACCGACATCGGCTTCATTTCACGTCTGAAAGGACTCCTTCAGCAGCTGGTGGTGGTGGTGGTGGTGGTGGTGTAGATTTTCTAGCCTATCTAATGACACGCTGAATTCTGTGAGACAAAAAAAGCTACGAAACTCATTATTAGACAACATTTTCATTTTATCTGTCTGTTTTTTTTTATGAGAAATGTCTTCTCCAATTTTTTAATGCCGTTTTTTATTTTCTTGGATTTTTTTTTTTTTTTTTTACAGAGTGTCATCACTTGTCAAGGCTGAAGGCCACTCGAGAATAAGGGTTTATGACATGGAATTATAGCTAGTTGAAAGATAAATCTCCTTATGAGATGATTGAAGATCTTTAATGAAATGAATCCGGAATAATAATCCCATTAACTTATTGGTTCCCATTAGATCACTAAAGTTAAGCAACATTGATTATGGGCAGTACGAAATAGGTGACCATTGGGGAATACCAGGTGCTGATTAGACTCTTTGCTTATAATATATAACATTATAAGCTTATGATATACAAGTAATAAACTTGCTCCTCCTGAAAGCCTGGAGACAAGTCCTGGGAGGGTGGATTTGCTATGGTTTCAAAAATAACAGCAAGGGGAGACTTGATTCCAAATATTTCTCATATGTTATATCTCCCCTCTTTGGTTTTTATACATGAAGTAAATTTCACATTATAAAATATTTGACACTGGAGATCTTCAAAAGCGTACCCTATTTCCAAAAGAGGAGAGATATAACATATAAGAAATATTTGGAATCAAGTCTCCCCTTGCTGTTATCTCAGATCATTTAAAACCATAGCAGCAAGTTTTAGTCTTCCCTCCATCAAGGTCAAAGGTTTTGTGGAAATATATGTATGTATGTATGTATGTATGTATGTATGTATGTATGTATGTATGTATGTATGTATGTATGCATGTACAGTTCAAAAATTAAAGTTTACAAAATAATGATTTTAGAAACTCAAAGTAGATATATAAATATTTATATTAAAATTAATATTTTTATAGAACAATCCTAACCAGAAGAAAATGCTCAATATTCGGGATAGAGCATTTGTATAAAATGGAGAAATTTAATTTTTTCTAAAATCAATGCAAACTAAGTTAGAATTTACAACATTTATTATTCTACGCAAAGGATACAAAATGAAAATTTCCTTACTTTATAGAGTTTCAAGGAATAACTCTTATCCTCAGAGAAAAAATAACAAAATAAACAGTAATAGGCTGGCTATAATTTTGCTGGTCAGCACATAGAGTGAAAACTTCAAAATGTGAGAGAAATCATGTTTTTAGAAAATCAAATAGAAATATATAAGTTAAAAGAATATTCCTCATATGGAGATGAAGGTAGAAACAGCAAAATTGAAAAATAGATGGAGTTATAGGTTGAGTGGTGTAGTAGATGTCATCGAATGTTGTCTATCGCGTTGAAAAATTAACATTTACCAATGACGTCCCAGGTGTAAGAGAGCGAGAGAGAAAGGAAAAGGAAGTTGATATCGTCACCTATAGGTTGAAAGATGTAACTCCTGGAAATAAGAATGTTGTGCACTATGTGTGAACTAGGGCTGGATAGCAGTTTGAGAACACATAAAGTCATGAGAACTTGTACATTCGTATTCGAAAATAGTAGAAGCCAGTGGCCTGCTGAAGTGATTTCTTTCAAAATCACAACTTCAATCTCTTTTTGCCAGAAACGTTGCTCTTGGAATGTGAAGACTAAATGACGTGTAAACTAGGGCTGGATAGTAGTTTGACAACACATCTCTGTTATATTACAAAACTGAGCATACGGAAAGCAAGAAAAGGACAAACGAAAAGTTTGAGTTTAAACGTTTTATTTAAAGTTTAAACAATCGTGAAACAAACTGTTGGTGTGTCAGGATAATTTGGCAGTGGCGGGGCATCGGTAGGAGTGCTGGGCGGGTGTTGAGATGAACTTGGCAATGATCTAAGTTATTGTCAGGCTGAGGTAGGGGGGGGCGATGATGGCAGGAACGTGGCTTAGCATTCTGGTGTTGCTGGCAAGGGATAGATGGCTGTTGGCTGGTGAGCTGTGGCGATATGGCGGTGCCAGTGGCGGAAGAGAGGTAGTCTTCAAGGCTTGCTGTCCAGTATTACAAGTGAGATGGCGATGCTGTGGCGGCTGTGGCGCAGTAATTTCAGTGGTTGGTGGCGCTGGCAAGGGGTTAACTGCTGCTGACGGAGCATGATTCACAGCTTGCCACATAGGGGCCGATCTGTGCCAATCTGCCTGCTTGTCGAAAAAGCAGTTGTTTTTATAGTGGCGATGCAGACGTAGTAGTGGGCAAAAGGCAGCTTTAACGTTGGTCAATGTTTTCGCTTTTTATTTGGGTTTGTTTTAATGTGTTGTAGGGAGTCGTCTGTTTAATGTTTGTATACATGTGTTATATCAATTTAAAGCTAAGAAAGTTGTGAATGTGTTCTAGTAGGTGTTGTATTGTTGCAGTGTTTTGTGAGATAATTATTTGTGTTTATATGCTGCCGGAGTTGCGTTTGCTGTGATGTTTGTGTTTTGTATTTTGGTTTTTCTTTTGATATATGGCTTCCTCTGGCAGTTTTCTTTGTTGGAGTGAGGTGCGAGTTATTCAGTTGATGTGTGTACATAAAAAAAATGAGATTTGAAGTTGTTGTGTATTTAGTGTGTTCGTTTGCATTGTATCGATGAATGGGTTTTGTCTTAGCGTCGCCATTATTATCACTGTTGCTGCTCATGCTGGTTTCTAGTTTATTCATGTAAATATGGAGGGATAGGAAAAGGAAGTCGATATCGTCACCTATGGACTGAAACATGCAACTGCTGGAAATAAGAGTGTTGTGCATTGTGTCTGTGTGTGCACTATGTGTGAACTAGGTCTGGATAGCAGTTTAACAACACATCTCTATAAAATTATGAGAACTTGTACATCCATATTCGAAAACAGTAGAAGCCAGTGGCTTGCTAAAGTGATTTCTTTTGAAATCACAACCTCAATTCTTTGATCTCTTTTTGCCAAAATCGTCGCTCTTGGAATGTGAAGGCTAAACGACAAAATAAGGGAAATGAGTTGGAGTGGACGTCATTTAATGTTGTCTATCACGTCGAAAAAGTAAGATTAACTTACAACGAGTACAAGATATTTTTCCAAGAAAGTCAGGAGGAGAGAGTTTTTAACATGTCCGTTCAGCTTGGTATCTCAGATGCAAGGGAGCAAAAGAAAGAGAAAGGAAGAAAGGAAGTCATTGTCGTCACCTATGGGCTGAAACATGAAGCTGCTGGAAATAAGAGGTGATAACCGTATATGTCTCAAACTGACAGTGTTGTGCATTGTGTCCATGTGTGCACTCCATACAAAGTAGGCTGGATAGTAGTTTTACAATGCGTCTCTATTGTGGTAAGCAAAGATCCAGATATATAAGTGGTAATCCAGATGGTAGAGAGTCCATCTGTAATCTTGAGAAAAATCAGATCATATAGACGTAAAAATGCAAGAAAAAGTTCAACTTTTATCTTTAACTCAACCCATATACTTTTTGGATGTTGTTGTTCCTACCTTCATCATCTTCTTCTTCATCAAGGTCAGAGCAATCCATGAAAATCATTATGAATTTTGAAACAGAGCTGCTAGGCATAAGAATTGGTAATTTAGGCTATATCTAGTTTGATTTGGTTTTATGCAAAAATGTGGCAAAGAGTGGTAGAAGCCCTTTGTGAAAATTCATACACTTTAAATTTTTGTGAAATTTTAAAAACAGCTATTTAACATCAATTAATAAAATACTCACCGAATTTCAGTTTCTTTGGAGTATTTTGAAAAGGTTTTAGGGGACATAATATTCAGATATTTCAGATTTGCATTGAATTTTATCCATACACATTAGATACCAATTAGACAAGATTCCTTGAATTTTAATTCCTTCTCAAGACCCCTTATCATAAAAACCTTGAGATCTCCAAAGCATGTGAGCCTGATCTTATTCCAGTTATACAGGGTGGAACAATATAATTGTCGCCCAAGAAAAGATAACTTGATTCCATTTCTGTTTGATGAAAACTGTTTTTCTTTTTTTTGTCGCAGACCATCTACTAGTTAGCCAGTTGTTTACAAATCCCAAGAGTGAAAGGAGCCTTCTATCATGTCTGAAAGTGACACAATGTTCAACGAGCGAGATCGGAGATGTGCCACTGTACAATTCATACTCTCTACCGATCAAACTTATGACAACAAAACAGTTGCCAGCACCCTCAAAATGCATCGCTGGATTGCCACGAATAACAAGGATGTGCCCAGGGTGATGAAAACAAAGTTTCCGGCCATGGTTATGATCTTCGGTGTGGTTTCAAGTGAGATCCACATCATACCGCCTCACATCTTCAAAGTTGGCTTGAAAGTCAACACCAAAATGTACCCGGATGTGCTGGTGCAATCAGGTGGGTGCTGGCAGACCCTGGGTGTGAGAGAATGACTTGGCACGGACCCACAAATCCAAAGAGACCCAGGCTTGGCTTCAGAAGGAGTGCTACAACATTGTACCCTTCTCTCACTGGCTCCTCTCCTCTCCCGACCTGAACCCGCTGGACTACTTCATTTGGTCATACATCAAGAACATCACCAACATAATCTCCCGCAACACCAAAGCCAGCTTGATCGACCCCATCCTTCGATTATTCACCAAGCTCCCATCAGCGCTTATGGAAAAGGCATACTCCCAGTTCTAGATCCATATTGAGGTGGTCATTGAGACTGAAGGCGGATACATTGAATAGATGTCAGCTCTACTACATAATAAAGTTACCTGACTTGATTTTTTCAATAAAAGTTTTAAAATAAAGATATAGTGTTGTTTTCTTTAGGGCGACACTTTAATCGTTCCACCCTGCAGAAATAAAGAAATATTCTACAGCCAACCCCTGTCCTCTCCAAACTCAAATAAATGTCTCATTGAATTGATGTATAAGATCAACTTAAATGCTCTTTGAGTCTAACTTGGAAAATCCGATCAGATAACTTTATATATTAGATAAATCTTTATTAATATATATTTTTCTGTTTGTGTTTATTGTTTTAGTTATTTTATGCTGATTAATTCTAAAGCCCTGCAAATATCCCTCATAGATGTACTAAACCTATGACAAAAATATACCTATATCTATATTTTTCTTCGTTTTTCTGTATGTCTATTCGCCCCATTTTTTCTTGGAAACTACTGTGCCAATTTGACTGAAATGTTGTATGGATTTTTGTTATGATAACATACACCAAATTAAGTATTATAGTATCTATTCATACAGAGTTAGGGATTAATAGGCTTTAATAGAGATTTGTTACCACAAGGCCACATTTAATTCACATTTTTTTCTCAGAAACTACTGGCTGATCAGACTAAAATTTTGTATAGATCTTGGTTATGATAAGATGCAACGAACCGAGTTTTATGGTATCTGTTCAATGCACAGTTAGAGATTAATAAGGATTGGTATATAATGAAAAAATGAGCACAAATTTAATCATATTCAATCATTAAGTTGGAATAAATCACTCATTCTAAGTCCATGGGCTATAACTTTTGCTCGTTTTTAAGTTTTTAACGGGCTAAAACAGTCTAGTATTATTTTATTTGAATAAATAATATTATGCCTAGAATTGTTTTTGTTTTTGTTTTTTTTTTGCTATAAAGAAAAATATGCCCTTGAAAGAGTTAAGCTTTTTATTCACTCATTATACTTTGCAACCAATTTTTGTTTTTGTTCTTAATTATTTTTCTCTTCTTTTCACACTGTGACTCATCGAAAACAATCCAGTGACCTTCTGCTAGGGTCATGAACTCTACTTTGAACTCCCTTGCAAAGGGAGACATTCAAGAGTGGCTTACATTTCAAGGGCAGATAACTTGAAACTGATTTAGCATCGCTCAACGATTTTTTGACTCCACCCATTACTCAATGTTTTAACGTCAATCTGTTCGCTCATTTACTAGACATTTATTATTTTTTTTGCAAAATTTCAGTGTTATTTATTTAGTAATATTATCAAATAGAATAGCAAAAATAATATTGTTAATATATTTATAGCAGTATCTCCTCCCTAAAAAGAGAAGGTGGCGTAGTTTGTAGTTGTCATGATGTTTTTTTTTTTTTAGATGTAACAAATATTTTAAAAATGAGGGGGAAAAAAAGCAGAGTCTCGTGAAAAAAGAAAAACTGACAATTAACAAAAGGGAGGCAAAATATAAAAAAGAAACAAATGATAACCAGACCCCAAAAGCATATTAATTTAGTCAAGTTTTATTGAAAATTAAAATGCTGAATTGCTTTTATTTCCCACAGCAAGGGTTAACAATCAACCTCAAGTAAAATTTATAAAAATAAAAAAAAATAGAACATACAAAAAAGGGGGTCTATAGTTGAAAAAGTATTCTAGAATTAATTCTATCGAATGGGACAACAAAGTTAAATTTACCATCCAAATGATAGTAACAAATTAAAAATGGGAAAATATACTTTGTCCCTTTTAAAATAATGATACAAATAAATACAGTCTTACTTGATATGTAAAACCTGAAAGGAAAGAAACAGCCAAAAGGGCATCTTTCGAAAATGTTCTCTTTTTTTTCAGTCCTTTTCTTTGAGAGGCACTCTCACAATCTTTTAGAACCTTCTGGTTCTAATGTTTTTGTTTTTTTCTTTTAAAATAAAAATGTTCTGAAGAGAAGGGAATTTCAATAGAATAGTCTTCTAAGCACGCGTTTTCCTTAGTTCCTTTCATATGTGCCAATATCTTCTTGTCTCACAGGCCAGGAAAAAAAATAATTGCAGAAAATATCTCAAAAACCAAATAGTTCTTCCATTAGTACTTTGAAACTAGTAGCTTCCCAGCTGGTAATGCCTTGTTGCAAATTAAATTTGTTTAATTAACTGGAAATTAACGTTTTTCTCTAAAGGAGAAAAATCCAGAACATAATATTTAATGTGAAAATATTTTTCTTGTGTGAGTTACGGTAAGCTGGTCTTCACAGACAGCGAAACTCGAAAACTGATGAAAATGGGCAAAAACCCTTTCTCCAACCCCCCCCCCTCGTTTCTGACAGGGCAGGCAGAGGTGACTGCAGGAAAGTAATGATGATGATGATGATGATGATGACGCCAGATCAAGACGTGTAGGCATTCTACTTAACAAAGGCAAAAAGGGCTGAATCCTACCCTGCCTCCCGGCACTGCTTGATGGCTGCTAAGATAAAAAAAAAATTCTCAAAAAGGTAATCCCTGGGAGGATATTATCATTAACATCCAGATACCCTACTCCCCCCTCTAAAAAGGAGGAGGTAATGCTTGAGAAGATGATATAACAAAGAACAAACATATTACTACACTCCCTCCACAAAGGAAAAGGTAAAGCTTGGGAGGAACACTACTTCCCCCCTCTTAATTGAACACAGAAAGATAGTACATTAGTTAAATATATATATTTATTTTTTGGAATCAATTGGGCTAGGTTTCATCGGGGGGGGGGGCTGTGTTTTTTCAGCCATTTCTAATGCTATCTCTTACATAAAGAAGAGGTGAATGACTTACATTATTATTGTTTTCACCATATTAAAAACAAGAGAGAGGAATAGGCTGGGCAGGGGTGAAAGAGGGGTGGAGGAAGGGATGGGAAAAAATGCGGAAGGGGAAAAAAAGAAGGATTGAGAGAGATAGGAGTTTTAATATAAAGATGTTACTTACGGATTTTAATCCCGCCTATTTTATTATTTTTTTTTTTTTTTTTAGCATTCTGGGCAACACTGGATAGCCCTGCGATTATTTAATAAATATTCTCCACTTTTAATCTTGGTTATAAAGTTCAAGAAAAGTTGAAAAAATATATATACTCGCAAAAATATTTTGTTGGTATATTTATAGCACGAACCCCTCCCCAATAAGGGAGGACGATATATCATGACTACATAACAGATATGTCTAGACAACCCCCTCCCCCTCAAAACAAAAAAAAGGAGGAGGTAATGCTTGGGAGATGGGTACGGCTAGTATACGGATCTATATAAATCTTTTTACATTTCATAAAATAAAAAGGGAGGAAAATATTAAGAAAATTCAAATAAGACAAGGTTAATTAAAGAATAAGTAAAATAATAAGTTAAATTCCAAGATGGCAGCATAAAGCAAGTCATACAAGAGCACACACAAACACACACACACACACACACACACACACACACACACACACACACACACACACACACACACACATACATTCACAAACACACATGACACACACCCAAACATGCACACAAACACACACACACAGACATATACATGCACAAACATACACGACACACACCCAAAAACACACACACACACACACACACACACACACACACACACACACACACACACACACACACACACACACACACATATGCACACATATACAAATGCACATGTACACACGGTTTTGGATATGACGTTAAACTATATCCGATGGTGAAGCAATAGCTTGTGGGCTTTGGGGAGTGTGAAGCCATCCTTTAATTGCCATTGCTCCCAGGTTCACTCTGAGCCGGAGTGGTAGTACCTGTTCGTGTCCCAACTATGGGTTAAATAGAAAATGACTTGGAAAAAAAAATATATTCTATTAAAAAAATTTTTCTTCCGAATCACTGGACTCAGCATTAAATAACCTGAAAAGGGTTGAAATGCCGTAAAACTAAAACAACCAACCAACCAACCAACATGTGCACACACACACACACACACACACCCATGCATACACAAACATATATGCACACACACTCGGATGCACACAGAAACATCCACATACATACAACCACACTGTACACACACAAATCCATGCATACACAAACACATGCATACAAACACACACACATATACACACACAACCACACTGTACTCATACAAACGCACACCCGCACAAACACACACACACAAACCCCTCACACACTGACATCCACACACAAACACACGTATACACACACACACACACACACACACACACACACACACACAAATATGCACTTGCACACAAGCACACATACACAAACACACATACACAAGGGTGGAGTAGTAAAGTTTAAATTGGTTTGCTAAAGGAACTAGAAGAATAAAAAAAGCAATACACTCAGATCTCATATCAAATTTTGGGAGGTGCCTACTAAACAACTGCTATAAGTGTGATCCAGCAACCATTGTTAATTAAAATGTTTTTATCAGTAAAGAATGAAAGAAAATTAAAAAAAAAAAAAAACATATAAATAAAAATGTATATAAAAAATGTCAAAATATAAAAATTTATTCTTTCTGTGGAATCATATGTCAACACCCTGGAAATAAGTTGGAAAAATTTTAATGAAAAATTACAAAAAAACATAAATAAACTATTTTAGACTTTAGAGTGGATGTTCACTTCATGATATAAATTTAATATAAAATTATCATTCTGTTCTTGACGTCATAGTCCCACTGTTCTATATTTGGAACTTCTTCATTATGATAGCGGAATGCGGGAAGCAAAATATTGAATTTCAAGTAAAACCGATGGTATCTATTTAAGTGTTATGTCGAATTTAGTAACATACCCCAAAATTACGAAAAACGATCGGACAGAAAATCAATTATTAATGAAAATAGTTTTCGAAATAACTTTCAAATTTATATATAATTAAAGAGCATGAAGTCAGGGGAAGTAACCCAGACCGTCTTGTTATAATTAATGGTGGATGTCATGCAATTCAACTCTAGAACTAAAAGACGACACAGCCATTCTGAAAATATAAAAATGCTTATCCGTTCTGCTTTACACTATGTAGTAAAAAATTAGGTGATTAATACCGTTTCTGGTTAGGAAGTGGGCGATCATTTTTCTGTTATATAGAAATGTGAACTTTAAGTAGGGGAGTGGAGGTCATACAAAAAAATAGACAAAAAATACTATCGGGGGAGTTACATAAGGGGATACAAGTGCTTGTAGTTCATCGGAGCATTCATCATTAAAATACTTGTAGAAGAAGCAGAGGGATGCAATATTTCGTTGATGGGACAGAGACTGAAGCTTAGATGACAGTTCAGGACCTATCATGTTGATGACTCTCTTTTGAACCCTGTCCAGGAGTGAGAGACTAGTAGCAGATGCACCAGCCCAAACGTGACAACAATACTCCATACATGGGCGAATGGTGGCCTTATAGAGGTACAGGATACTTTCAGATGTAAGTAGCTTTCTAGCACGGTAGAGAGAGCCTACCTTCTTTGCAGTGGCCTTGGCAATGCTCTCAATGTGTCTGTTCCAGCTCATGTTTCCTGCGAACATTAGGCTGAGGAATTTAAAAGAAGCACTATGGTAATGTGCCTTTGGCCATTGCTATTAGTGGTAGAGAAGGTTTCTTGTAATTATTGACGGAAACAAGCTTAGTTTTGGCAGCATTGAATGTTACCATCCATTTATGTCTCCATTCCACAACAGATTGGAGGTCTTCCTCTAGTGTCTCTGCCATTTCCTTATATATGTGGTCATTTGTTTTCCCCTCGTGCCTGTTATAGAGCGTGGTGTTATCAGCAAATATACCCATTTCAGAGACAATTTTATCAGGGAGGTCATTTATGAATATTAGGAATAATAAAGGTTCAATGACAGACCCCTGAGGTAATGCCACATTTATATGATATTGTTTAGATGTACCACCGTTGAGAACAACCTTGATTCTTCTCTTACTTAAGAAGGATTTAATTATGTTAGTATTTGTTCAGTGATACCATATGATCTGATTTTCCTGAGAAGACCATCATGTCATCCCCTGAAAAGCCTTAGATATATCATGATTCATGTGATAATTGGTATCATTTTAATTGCATCAGATTAATGAGCAGGACACCATTCTAGGGCGGGGAGGGGGGGGGGCTTGTCCAAATTGTGTGAATAAAATATCACAATAAAATTCAAGTTACATGCTGTATCATTATTATTTAGAGCTAAATGGTAGCCATCTCAATCTCAAAATAAAAATAATAAAGGAAGATAATTACATCATGCCTCCCATTTCTTTTGGACCAATCAAATCGGTTGATAGTATTTACCACGTAGCGTTTCGCTTTAGCAGGTTTTTGTATTGCATGCCTTTGCTTTTCAGTTTCATCAAATCAGCCGTAGAAGAAGAATGTTCTGAAACTTACCCTCCCCGTGAGGCACAATGGAGTCTCCAACATTCATCTCTTTAAGACTTTGTATTTCAAGCCTAAATAATTAGGCTCATTAATTGTTAGTTATGTCCACTAGAGACTTTTTCTTAGGTATGGATTGCCGACCTCCTGATATCAAGGACTTTTCTGACATGGACATTAATTATGAACTTCTGCAATATCTTCTCAGTGTGAGGACTGAATCGTTTTACATCAGTAGGTATCATATCGACCCCTACAATGGCTGCAAACTCATATCTCCAAAGACAGATGAACCAGCTACTAGTTCCTGTTGAAGATGGAAGACCATCATCTTTCGAGGTTGTTAACAGCTCTGTTTACAAAGGCAGAAAACGAGCATTCCTTTTTTTGCAACCGAAGATCAATAAAATTTTTATTGAATTTTAAAGGTAGGCCTTGTTGTGTTTGTCTTATCTTGCCACTGTCCAGGAGCAAAAAGCAGTTAGATAAATATATAACATAATCTCATCGATTACAAATTTAACTTTCAGATATAAAAAAAAAACAACTTGAAAAGAAATTTTTTTTATGACTTTTATCGTCGGGGATCAGTTTTAAATTATAATGTTCTACTAAATTGAAAACCTACTTTGTGACCATCATAGAGAAAAATATTGTGAACTCTCTCACATGACCGGTGAATGTTCCCATCTAAAAAAGGGGTTACGAATGGAACTTTCTTATCTCCCCCCCCCCGCTTCTCTCTCTCTCATCTATCTTATACACGGATGAGTGGAGGGGTTACAGAAGTCTCGCACAATTGGTGTAAGAGATTATTCAGTCATCATACAAGCCCTAACTGCCATTGTATCGATCGATTTGATTGGTCGAATCTAATCAGACATGTCACGTGCCTTTGGCGCCAATTTCTATTCCTTTTCAGTTTTCTCAGTTAAGGAGGGAGGACTCAATTTTATCGTCTTTTAAGAAGGAGACTTGGGCACTAACATTAATGCCTTCTATACTTCAGATCTAAGCCGTGGATGAAGTATAGAAAATATTTGTAAAAGCCTACGAATTAGACTTACTTATAAGACAGAATGTCCACAACTGCATTACGGACCTTTCTTATCATTGTGAACTTTTCATCTTCGGTATCTAGCATGGTTGCGTTGTTACTAACTTTTTAGGATTATGAGGTCCAATAGAACACAGCTAAATACATCCTTCCCTGCAACAGACTACGACAGTATGCGGATTGCAAAAAAACTAAAACTACTGCTTCATTGAAGAAAACTACCAGCTCCACCACGTTGGACGCACTATTTTGCAATAATATCCTGTGTACCAATAAAGTTTGTCTTGAATTTTACAGGGTTTGTTGTTTTGTGATTATCTCATTTCTTGCCTTCAACAGAGAGCATCGTTAGTTAATGTTAGTTAAAATCTTGACGTAAAATAATTCCTACATTGAGTTATCAGCATGAGACTAAACCATTTGCATTTTTTTTTTCTCTTTTGTTGAATTCTTTTAATTATTTGGATTCTTTTAAAGAAATTATTTCTTACTTTTGGTAACAATTAAAAAAAAAAAAAACTTCTTGTCTGACCTGAATATAAATGTCATATCGGTCATGTTCAATTTCAGTGTCGGAAAAAAATTTATGACTAAATATTTAAAATAATGTTGTATTTAAACCAAGTTAATTTAAACTAAATAGAAATATATGCTAAAAGTTAGACCCGTTGAATCATCAAATGTTTTTTTTTTACTTATAACCCCAAAAACTTGTTTTTTTTTGTTTCTTTGTTATACAATCAAATTTTGTATTCAATTTTGTTTGAATTGAATATCTGGGTTTGTATACACATAGATTCGAAAAAGTTGTCAAAAAACAAATATATAACAAATAAATGTTATCAAAGGCAAGATAAGTTACTTTTCTACCAAATTGGATACATTTTTTGTGTTTTTATTCAATGTAACGTGTTTATTCAGCTCGAAAAACATGCAGTGTTTACCGATGTAATGGAAAATTCAAAATGGCGCCCGACTCTCTCTTTAACACGGTAAGTTCGGGAAAAGGTGTTATAAATAATAAACTAGACAAAATACTGTTAGAAACTCGCTCAATATATGTTACCGTGATATAGGCTGACATATATTCGGTGTTTTTTTTAATAGTATTTTGTCTAGTTTATTATTTATAACAACTTTTCCCAAACTTACCGTGTTAAAGAGAGAGTCGGCCGCCATTTTGAATTTTCCAATACTGCATGTTTTTCAAGCTGAATAAACATGTTACATTGCATAAAAACACAAAAAATGTATCCAATTTGGTAGAAAAGTAACTTATCTTGATTTTGATAACATTTATTTGTTATATATTTGTTTTTTGACAACTTTTTCGAATCTATGTGTACAGTAATACAAACCCGAATATTTTTAGAAGTTTTTTCCGACCATAAATATGACATTACTGTGATATTCATTTTCAGCATACTTGAAAACCAGGTTTATTTTACTGTACACATAGATTCGAAAAAGTTTTCACAAAACAAATATAGAACAAATAAATGTTATTAAAGACATGATAAGTTACTTTCCTACCTAACTGGATATGTTTTTTAGTATTTTTATTCAATGTAACATGTTTATTCAGCTTGAAAAACATGCAGTGTTTACCGATGTATTGGAAAATTTTAAATGGCGGCTGACTCTTTTTCTGAGAAGGTAAGTTTGGGGAAATGAGTTATAAATAAAAATAAAAAAACAGTCAAAATACTGTAAAAACCCACTGAATATATGTCAGCCTATGTCACGGTAACATATATTGAGCGAGTTTCTTACAGTATTTTGTCTGTTTTTTTATTTTCACTCATTTTCCCAAACTTACCGCCTCAAAAAGAGAGCCGGCCGCCATTTTAAATTTTCCAATACATAAACACTGTATGTTTTTCGAGCTGAATAAACATGTTACATTAAATATAAATACTAAAAACATATCCAGTTAGGCAGAAAAGTAACTTATCTTGCCTTTGATAAACATTTATTTTTTCTATATTTGTTTTGTGACAACTTTTTCGAATCTGTGTACACTGTACAGTAAAACAAACTCTGAAAACCATTTAAAATTATTATCGAGTTGGAAAGAAAGTAAAAATTTACCCTAAATCCTGTTTTAAACGGGGATATTCATTTAAAACTTATCATCGACAATAAAAGTCATAAAAATGTTTTTTTTTTTTATTTTTTTAATCTGAAAGTTAAGTTTGTATAAATTGTGGAATTTAGAGATGGGGGGGGGCAATTTCCTTAACGACAGCCGCAAAAAAATATGCAAGAGGAAATATTTTGATTATATTGAACTTTTCAGCTTCAAGATGGTCGCCATTGAAATAACGGTACTTGTTATTTTTTTTTTTAATCGCATTTTTAAACATTTTTTGCATGTTAAATTGTTAGGTGAAAGTACAAAATAGTTTTCACGCGTTAAGAATGGCTTTTTAAATAATAAAACGTTATTTCAGAACGGCCCGTATTCTGCATGAGTATAAAAAAAAATGTAAATAAACAAATAAATGAACACATGGTATTTATTTTACCACGTGGTTCCGTTCGAATATTTGAAACTAACGAACCAGAAAGTGTGTGCCAGCGTAAGTATTTCTAAACACACGAGAGAAAGAGAGAGAGAAACAGACAGACAGACAGACAGGGAGGGGGGACACTGCTTAACTGTCACGAAATAATTAAGTATATTACAAAAACAAGGTCAGTACATATATGCTGATAATAGTATAAATTACATTTAACAAAGATTATATAAATACAAAAACAACATAAAACAAATCGATTTATTGGTCGTTTAGGATCTGAAGTTGAGTCAGTGCGTTCAGTGGCTGGGAATTTGTGGCTGGCTCCATTGTCACAGGGAGAGAGAGAACAACTTCCGTCAAATGTAGGCTCCATTTCCTGTAAGATGGCTGGCGTCGAGCCACATATCGAGGAGGAGGAGACAAAAGAAGATGCCATCAACCTCGGATTCCTCGAGTTAACCGACGGGCGACTGTTAAAGAGCCATTTATTCCCTAGCAAGGTCGGCGGCTGGCCCGCCTGGCTCTCCCTCTCACCATTGCCGACCCCCGAGCACCTGTGCTGCCAGGTATGTCGGGGTCCGTGCATCTTTCTGCTTCAGGTGTATGCACCAATCAACCACTTGGACCGTTGTTTTCACCGGACCATCTACCTCTTCGTGTGTCGAAACCCCGAGTGCAACGAGCCGAACTCTGCTCGCAATTTCCGCGTGTTCCGCTCGCAGCTACCTCGGATCAACCGTTTCTACAGCTCGGAACCGCCGGTTGACGAAAGCACTGATAGTCTCGACTTAGAATTGGATTTGGAATCGGACGAGGCACCATGTGCTTCCATGTACCACAGTATGTGTATTGTTTGTGGTTCTGCCGGACCCAAAAGATGCGGAGGTTGCCTGAATGCTACTTATTGCGGCAAGGAGCACCAAGCCCTCGACTGGAAACTCGTACACAAGAAAGTCTGCAAAAGCGGTCTTAACATAGGTTAGTAGAACCAAAATTATAGAAAATTATTTTGGTGCTTATGCACGTTTGCTACCGCGCTATTTTTATTTTTTATTTTATTTTTTAATAGTATATATGTCAGCCTATGTCACGGCAACATATATTGAGTGAGTTTTTAACAATATTTTGTATATCTTTTTATTTTTAACCCATTTTTCCAAACTTACTGTGTTCCACAGAGAGTCCGGTGCCATTTTTAATTTTCAAATACATCGGTAAACTCGGCATGTTTTTCGAGCTGAATAAACATGTTACATTAAATAAAAACACTAAAAAATTATCAAGTTAGGTAGAAAAGTAACTAATCTTGCCTTCGATAACATTTATTTGTTATATATTTGTTTTCTGACAACGTTTTCGAATCTGTGTATAGTAATACAAACCCGATCAACCAAAAAATAATACGTCTCGCTTAGTCATAAAATTTTTTATTTCATTTTTATTTATTTATTTATTTTTTTTTAAATTAATTAACAAAACAAAAACTACTTGGTCAATTTACGCGCTTTTTGGAATATTGAAATCTTCGTTTCGTGACGAAACCAATGGTATATACTGAATTGTCATGTCATTGTAGTGTCACACATCGGTACTTGTACAGTTTAGTCAAGACATAAAAAATGAAAATATCGGTTGTGCAAAGTGCCTGAACATCTCCAAAAATTACGAAAAACGTTGAGGTAGAAAATAAATTATTAATGAAAATAGTTTTTGCTACACTTTTCACCTTTTCTGTTCTCCGTCAGTGGAGAAATCCTTCAGAACTGAGACAATTTTTTATTTTTGTTCTTCTCCAGAGTGCCCCTTTTTTGGGAGCTGGATATTCCTCACGTTAAAAATCTACTTTGTACCTAACTCTGCTCTCGTGGGGAGATGAGTAAATAGAAATAATTAAATTTTTTACCGTATCGTTTTTTTTTTTGTTTTTTTTTTTGTAATTTTTGTATATTTCCAATACTGCGACATGACAATTCAGTAGGTACCATTGGTTTTTGAAATTTAATATTACATTTTTCTAATTTCACTACAATAACAAAGGTTAAAAAACGACCCTGGTGTCTAACTCTGTCCCGTGGGGAGGCATTGTAAATAGGTACAATAACAAAGAACCGATTTAAAAAAAAAAAAAAAACTATTTCTAAATAAGCTCCCCCCCCCCTCCATAGATTTTAAAAGAAAACTTAGCGGACCTGTACGAGAGTGCTCACCCCATAAGAATGCGCGTTTTACATTTTTCGACGATTATCACAAATTACAGACTTGTGTCATGTTAACAAAAAATTTGGAAATAAACTTAATGACTTGTAAGAAGGGTGTCCACTTTCTCGTAACGTTCTACTTCATTGCTAACTGACTTAGTGACTTAGTAAGTCACTGACTTACTGTCATTTTTATAAAGAAAATAATCCTTTGGAAAAATATATCTCCGAAACTATTAATTTACGACAGATACGGTTTTCAGATTCTTTTTTAGCACACCGAAATCTACAAAAACAATATATTTTTATCTACTAGTTGGAGTTCACGCTTTTTCTAAAATAAAACCATTTTTTTTTTTTTTAACTAATGAAATTAATTGAATTTTAAGAGTTCAGTATTTTTCAATTTTTTAAGTTTAAAAATCAATCAAAATTTTCCTATTGATTCTATTTTTACAATATTTTCAGAGTCCACGTGAAATTTTATGCTCTTTACAAAAAAAAACTAATATAATTTAGACAAACTTTTTTTTTTTTTTTTTTTTTTTTTTTTTTTTTTTTAAATTCACGCCCTACCCCCTTTTGAAATGTCCATTAAAAAGTAAATAAACGAGTAGTTTCCAAGATATGAATAAATGTTAGTTTAAAGAAAGTAGGGAATCACTTTTTTATAATAATTTAACGTATAATGATCACCCACTTTATGGCCACCACTAGTGTAAAACCTGAATTTACGCCGCTGAAATACACATTTGCCGAATTTTTGTTGGAGGAGCGTCAACGTGTGGGTGCTCCATTTACGTAAAATTCTTCTTGGAAACTACTCGTTTGCTGGAATTTTAAACGTTTTCGTTTTCAACATCCTCAAAAACTTATAAATATCTTAATTTTCAAAGTTTTTTTTTCTAGTGTGGAAAATCAATTGTCTGCCCCTTGCTGATATTATATTCCAAACATTCCTAATAGGTGTCGCTAGCAGTGTCATTCCAAAACAAGATGGTGTGAAGTTTTTCTTCGATAAAATGTCTCATAATATTTGATTTTCTTAAAAAAAAAAAAAAAAAAAAACTTGATCGATTTACGTAATTTTTGGAATATGACATTTTCATGCAGTGACAAGTACGTACATTATAAAGATTTTTTTTTTTTTCAGATTTTTGTAGTAAAAAGATTACTTGTGGACCATTTATAGACTTGCACCTTATCACAAATTGAAGATAAAAGATCAATAAATATATTCTAATTTAAAACAAACAAAAAAAGTTTTTGGAAATTTACCTGTAAAGTCCGAAGTTTAAAACTTTTTTTTTTTTTTTTTTTTTAGTAGTAGTTATAAGCTTGGAAAGACAGGGAGTCGAATTATTCAATATTTTTCACAAAGTTTCTGACACACCTACCTATTCTGTACTTTAACCTTACAATTGAATTTAAAAAAAAACACATTAATTAAACTTGGAAATACGATTAAAAAATAGCGCGGATCAGTAAGTGCATTGGCACCTGGTTTTGTAATTATTCTATACTTCCACCTATCAATTTAATAAATTAAAAAAAGATATCGGGAAACTTAAATATTCTTAAAAAAAAAAAAAAAGGCACAATAACAAATGCAGTGAATGCACCGAATTGAAGTGGTTGGTTCAATGGTTCATTCACAAAATTGCTTGCAAATTATTTCGACTAGGTTTTTTTGCAGCGATGACAGGGTAAATTAACCCACTATGCAAATTAATTTGCTAAAAATTCCTGCGGATTATTTTGCAAATATTAATTTATTTGGAATTATTTGAATTCATTTTGCGCCGTGGTGTAAGACGATTTCTTCCACAATACTGGATACGCCTGTATGTCTATTTCAATCTAAATGTTAATAAACATCGTTTGATTTTATTTGGTTTCTATAAAACAGCCGCCTTTTAATAAAAAAATGCCCGCAAACATATCCTGTCTTACCACTTCGGAATCTTAACTCTTTGTAAAGGAGGTAACTCTATTTTACTAAAGTAGAAAAATTATTTTACTCGAATGTTTTAAGAAAAATTGCAATATCGTCGCATTTTTACGTTTTTATTATTCTTAGTTGAAAAAAAATCTTACAATTCTTTGTAAAATAGTTACCTCCCTTAGAATAATGAGTTAAAAGTCTAAATAACCATACTAAGTCCGGATGGCAATGCGTCCACTCCCAGAAAAAGATGTTTTCAATGGTTCACATAGATTGAAACTCCGAATAAACGAAGAAAAAAAAAAGTGGGGGGGAGTAATCGGAAAAGAAAAAAAAAACAGACGACTAGAGGCCCGCAGCAAACTTTGGAAAAAAAAAAAAAAAAAAATTGATTTTTCTAAAAAAGAAATCAAATATTTCAAAAAGTAATATTTGTTATGGCTTTCGTTAAAAGTCGCACTTTGTTTACAAAGCCATTCGGCGGGAAGTGACGTCAGACAAATTAAGCAAATATAAAAATAGAAGTTTTAAAACGGCCTTTATTTGAATTTTTATATATAAATAACCTTTTTATAATAAATGCTTATGATTTTTTAATCAAACATCAGTTTTTTTTTTTTTTTTTTTTTTTTTTTTTTTTACATTAAATAAAAATATAACGGTTAAATGTTATAACTTGCAAAAAATGTACTTACTTCACATCCTTACATCATTCGTAGACATTTATGCTGATGACACTACGGTAGCACATCTATGACCATAAATGACCAAGTTCTCTCCGATTCTCTCTCCTCTGATCTTGAGCACGTGGTACAATTGGGAAAGGAGTGGCTGGTTACTTTTAATGCATCTAAAACCAAGCTTCTATGTTTACATCACCAACGTTCTGATCCACATCTGGCATGAATTGAAATGAATGGCTCTTGTCTTGGAGGCCTCAAGTTTTGACAAGCTTCTGGGCTTGACCTTTACTCCTGATCTTAAATGGAACACTTACATCAAATCTGTTGCCAAGGCCGCTGGAAAAATGGTCGGATCCTTCTATCGATCCAGTAGATATGTCACTGCTGATGCAATTCTTTGTGTATATAAGAGCCAGGTATGTCCAAGGATGGAGTACTGTTGCCACATCTGGGCAAGAGCTGCTAGAAAGAACTTGTCCTGCCTTGATAGAGTTCAAAATAGACTTCGTTGCCTCGTAGATGTCCTTTTCTCTTCCCTGCAACCTCTCACAGAAGAGATGTTGCGAACCTGTCTCTGCTTTATCGTTATTTTCATGGTAAGTGTTCGACTGAGCTTCAATCTATGGTCCCTCCCCCCCTCACCAAACTTTCACAAGAAACACTCGTCTAGCTGAAAACATTATCAATAATTCCCCTCTACTCTTTATCTGTGCATAAACCTAAACGTAGATTCCATGAACAAAGCTTATTTCTTAGAACTGCACGCCTGTGGAATTGTCTTCCATTTTCCTGCTTTCCAGCTGACTACAATATGGTTGTCTTCAAGTCCAACGTAAACAAGTTCTTGATGAGCTGTTCCACTTAAGTTAACAAATTTACCGAATTTCCATTACTAACGATTACGTTATTGTCCAATTGACTACTGTACACTCTTAACCCTTATCCTTGAGTAGTCTCTGGGGTTTGATAAGTGGTTATGCCTATGTAAAAAAAAAAAAAAAAAAAAAAAAATCTGCAAATAAACGATATTGTTTTGTTTTCACTTTTGGAGAGTTCCATGCGTAACAAGTGAAGAAAGTTTATTTTAATAAATTAAGAATTTCTAATAAATTAAAATGGTAAAATTTTCCTTTAAGGCCTGTCTTGCCCTAGAAGACAAAAATTCATTTTTGTAGATTTCGTTGTGCTAATAATGAATCTCCTAACAGTTTCCATCACAGAAAGTTTTCACGATATGAAGAAATTATTTTTTCAGAAAGTGGGTGATGACTTTTCTATATAAATGTAACTTAAAATGAGCACCCAGTTTCTGGACGTTTTTTTTTTTTTTTTTTTCTTTCTGCTTTCATCTTTCAAGGACATTGAAGAACAAAAACAAACAAATGTATACATACATGTAATTATGTTATCAGTGGTGGTAACCATTTCTATTCACGCAAGTGCGTGCATATTTTTGCTGCAAACAAGTAGTTTTCCGAACATTAAGCAATGTAATTCTTTATCAGTGGTGTCCATGTCTGTACGTGCAAGCGTGTGCACATTTTTGATGCTTGCGCGTCGTACAGAAATGGCCATCACTGCTAAAGAATTATATGTCCTAATATCTGGGAAATTACTTATTTGTGGCAAATTTAAATGCAATATTTGTTTTTAGCATACCCCAAAACCCCTAGAAGTCGTTATGTTAAAGGTGATTAAGGTGGAAAGTAAAAACTTAACATGGCTTTCAGGAAAAAAACAAAATTACTAGGTGCCTAAAAAGTGGATGCTCATCTTTCGTTAAATTTATATAGAAAAATGATACCATTATATTTTTCTCGGTGATAGTCACAAAGTACGTTATAATTGAAAACTGACCCCCCGATAAGTCACAAATTTTTTTTTTTTTTTTTTTTAATCTGGAAGTTAAGTTTGTAATACGTGAAAAAGGTGCGGTGTGTGTGAATTGTGGAATTTAAAGATGGTGGTTAATTTTCTAAACGTCCGCCCTCCCTCTTAAGTCCGTATTTAAATATTTGTAGGGGTGCTGAGTTTCTAATGCAACATTTTAGTAAACCAATCATCCATTTTAGAACCACTCAGCATTTTTAGGCCAAATTTCATGAATTTGGCTTTAATTTAAAAAATATAAAATAATTAGATATTGACTTTTTTTTTTTTTTTTTTTTTTAATCCATTCGATAATTTGCTGAAAAAATAAAAAAAAAATAAATAAATAAATTAAAAAAAAAAAAAAAATACAGAAGGGGGTACTGCTTCCATACATGTGCCAATGACTGGCTCATCAGTCACTTCTCAAATACTCATTAATTTTCTGATTTTAAAAATAAAATCTTTGGACTATTCTCATCTTGAGTGTCATTTTCACACTGGATCTGCACAAAATTTTCACTGCGCTATTGGTCCTTGCATGAGGACTTATGGTTAAAATAATTGAAAAAATTCAGTTGTAAAAGTGACCTTCTTTTGAAGGTGAGTGCAACCGAAAATACAATTGCGAATTAATTAGGACTTCTATCCAACCATGGCTGATGGAACAAGAACATACTACTTCTGGATTATTTTAGAAATTTTGTACACATTCCCAAGTTCAAGATACACCTGAAGAAGGTCGGAGGTTACATCGAGCAAAACATTGTGAAAATGACACTGAAGATGAAAACAGTTTAAAGAATTCAAGTAATACAACAAAAAAAAGCATGCTGTTCCTTAATCCTACCACTAACCCTAAATCCGGGTGACAATAAAAAAAATTTTGTTTTGACCGTTAAATTTTTTTAAATTGGTAAATTCCTATTTAAGTTACGGAAATTATTTCTGATGAAATAAGGAATTACTGTGAAATCACTTTTTTTTTTTCTTCTTTTTTTTAATCTAAAATAATGATGCAAAACAATGATCAGGAATGGCATAGCCCTGTTGCAGATTATTGATACATTGAGGTGTTGGTGTTTGATCGGTTATACAACTAAAAAGGCACGGGTAAAATGCAAATAAAGAGAGGACAAACGCAGATGAACAGTTGTAAAAGAAACATTTATTTCACCTTAAATACAAGAAAATGTAGAAGTACTCGAGGAAATCGATCAATAATTCTGGAAGCAGGAAGATTGGAGAATAGGAAATGTTGTACCTGAACAGCAATGGAGTCTGGAGAGATGGGAATGCAAGAAATTGGATAGCTGAGAAGATAGGAAATATAGAAACCGGATCCTGGACAGTATGGAGCAATATCACACAAAGATTAATGTCCTCAATGGCTAGACATCTCCTCACCCTGATGTGTGATGAGATGTCTTGGATAAGTCTGGTCCATATGGACATGGTAAAGGGCTGGATTGGTGGGAAGAGTGGTTGCAGAAATTAGCTGTATCCTAGAGCTGAGTATTAACGGTCACTTTGACAGGCACTAAATAGGGTGCCGGATGTTGATGGGTACTGGAACAGGATGCCTGGAGCCACTGCTGCTGGAAGGAGCCCCTGAAATCAGAGTAGCATAACAGTGGGAGAAGGAGCTGGAACTGCAGGAGTTTGAGAGTAGAAACCAGAGAAGAGAGCTGAAGTCAGATGGATGAAGCAGGCAGCAGGTTGTGAAATCACATTTTAGTTTGTACTAATGTAATGCCTGGGTGTATTGAGGTAAATCAAAACTCCGGGGGGGGGGGGGGGGGGTTAAATAATAATAAAAAAATGTTTTGGTAGGTGAGTATGAGAATCGAACCCGTACCCTTGAGTTGGAAATTAATGTGTGAAAAAAAAACCTTGCGATGTTACCATTGGGCCACCGCGACATACAGCGTAGACGTGTTTGAATTTATTTATCTAACTATAACTATAAAAACAGGCGTGCGTGATAAAAGTTAACTTTGCTGCTTCCATTTGACCTAATTAAGAAGGTCAAATAGAAGTCACGCAGCGTCTGAGTTTGTTTATCGAAATTTGACTGTCTGATATACAAGATTGATCAAAGCTGATTGCTTCTGGACGTTTTTCCCGGCGCAATGCCGCGAACACGTCCGTTTGAGTTTAGTTTCACTTTATTTATACTAAAAAGCCCAATCAACACGCGAGAAGCCAAAATAGCAATAATTTTGTAAAAATCGACGTAAATAAATCTATACGCTACGCGCTTTCCTAATTCGTAGATATTATTATATAGGACCTATATACACAGTTTTAAGCGATAGTAACGACCCCGGGAGCGTGTGCAAGAAAAGCCTTTTGAAGACATACACGAAATGGTCACACACATTTTGCCTTTTATATATATAGACTAGCGAGGGGTACCCGGGTGTTTTTGGGTGTGTGTGAAAAAAAAAAGGGAGCTTTTCCGACGCGCAGTTGGAAAATAGTGTGAAAAAAAAACCAAACAGGTGCTCGTTTTTAATTGACGTGACGGCGATTTTGTGCGAGACAGTTTTTAATGAGGTCAATTGAAAAACCCGCTCGCCCGTCGAAAAGCGAATGTAACGCGTGCCGATGCGGGGAAATGTGGAATAATTAAGGTTTGAAAGTGAATAAAATTAAATAGACAGGCGAGGTCCGCGGGTAACTCTGAGATATTACAATTTCTGGATGATATAAACAGTTTTAAGAAGTTGCGAAGCGAGCGAGCGCTTTTTCGAAAGAAGCCTTTTGCAGACATCGCGGAAAAGCGCACACACACACACACATTTTGGCTTTTATATAATAGAAGAAGAAGAAGATGTTGGCCCTAAAGAGGCAGTTTGATTTACGAGTGCTGGTGTTTTCTTTTACTCTCTGGGCTTGATGACTGGCTATGCAGTCGAAAGTGGAGGGTGGGGGGGGTTCCTGATACCCTGGCTGAACTGGATTTTTTTGGTCAAAGTCTGCCATATTTATCTAGAAGGTAGCACAATCAACTATGATTAACAACCAAACTTGTTTTGTGGCCAAATGTCTGCGATGTTGATTGATTTTTATTTACATATATTTTGGTCAATATTTAGAGCCTGGTATTTGTACTAGGTGTAAGAAAAAAAAGTCTAGAAAGTTAAAAAGCATGCGTTTTGAAAGGTCAAAGTTTTGTTGTTTTTTTTTGGGGGGGGGGGTAACAAAAATGGTGTACAATGTTTCCAAAGTGGTTGAACTGATATGATAATAGCATCCAAGATTTGATGCAGTTATTTACTTTAAATTTGCCAGTGTAAAGTAATTTCTACCCAATAGTCATCATTTTTATAAACAAGTCAAGAACAAGTAGCTAGTTTATAATCTTGTCTACAACTCTCTAACTGGAGTTATCGTTCTTCCTTGGCTAGCCTCTTCCTTGACTTGTTTATAAAAATGTCAGTGAAGGTACAGAATAGTTAATAAAGGCCACCTAATAACATTATTTAGAAACCTATTCTTAACATTAGGGCGAGTTTATAATGCGACTTTTTTCAGATGACATTTCATTTCGTCGTTTACATGTTACTATGGCGCTTCTGTTTTTTTTTTTTTTTTTTTTTTTTTTCGGAATACAAATTGAAATATTATAGGCACCGCAAAAAATGGCCGCAAAATCAAGTTGTTGTTGTTTTTTAAAACTAAATTACATTTATTATTTCTGAGTAACTTTTTTTTTTCCAGAAAGATAAAACCCTGAATTTTATCATATAGAAAACAGAATAATGTAAAACTTTTTCTACTATTTTTAATTAAATTTTAAATGTTAAATTTTCCCAAAAAGTTAACAATTGACATTTTTTGTCTTGCACAAAAAACGTACTTATATATTTAAAAAAAAAGGCTTTTGAAATAATTTATTTATTTATTGTCTAACTAAGATTTAGGATGATTTTCTAAGAGAATATGCAAAAATATTATAAGTATCTGAATTTCAAATAATTCCACTTATTCATATAGGTAACCAGATATTTCACGTCGATGTAGAGTCTAGATCGACTCTGTTTGCGTTTGATAAGGAGAAAACTATGGAAGACCAAACAGGCCAAAAAAACTTATTTTTCAGTGATGAAAATTTCAATGTATTATTAAGCTGAGGCTGGCCAGTACCAGATGGGTGACCATTTGTATGAGTTTGGTTTTTAATGTATATGTGTGTGGGGGCCAGGCTCCCCAAAATGGGGGGGGGGGCAATTTAAAGCAGAATAAAAAAAAAATTATTTCAGCGCGTTTGGTCCACCGTAGTCGAAAGGCGGCAAACATTTTCAAACAGGATCGAAAAAAAATGCTATTTTTAACACAAAGGGCACAATATTTATCGAATTTTTTTTTTTTTGTATCGATTATTCAAAGCATGCCCTGTTTAATAATAGTCATGCATTATTCGGCTCGCTAAAAAAAATTGTTAATTTATTTATCAAAAATTTTAAAATGGCTTTTTTCGTATAAATATTAAAAAAATTTTTTTTTTTGTTTTGCTTAACTTAAATTAATTATTTTACTTAACATATTCACCGAATTTCACACTTCAAAACTCAAAAGCGGGATAATTAAACACAATTGAAGTTCTGATATTCAGACGTTAAAATAAGGTATGCAAACAAGTTCTTTTTTTTTTTTTTTTTTTTTTTAATCTATGATTCTGTCCCTTACAACAACACAATATGTTTTGTTCAGTTTCAGATGATTATTTTAAGCATATTTGTTCCCACTTCAAAACAAGGGGGGGGTTTTGTAAGCAAAAAAATATATATATATAAATATCGTTTATGAAAAATAAGTACACTGTTATAAAGTTCATTCTTCTCCTAATAATCGCTGAAAATTTCGTATTGATCGGATAATTACCTGATTTTTGGTAGATTTTTAAAAAGACGGTCCATCAAAAAGTACTGACCTGCCCCCCCCTCCCAGTTTTGGCGGTGCCTAAAATATTAAGTTTCAATTAAAATCAATGGCATCTACTGAATTATCATGCTGAAATTAGTAAAATATGCGAAAATTATGAAAAATGATAAAATAGAAGATTAATGAAAATAGTTTTCAAAGAATTTCTAAATTATACTTAAATAATAAACAATTCCAAACTGAGTTACTTCCCTTGTTTACGTTGGATTTTAAACAAAATGTCATCTCAATGTTTTATGTAAAATTGCAGTAATGTTACTGAATTGCAACATGACAATTCAGTAGACGACCTTGCTTTTAGTTGAAATTGACATAAAATTTAGAATTGGTTTTCAATGGAATTTCAATTTTGCTGATTTCGATTTTCGTCCTAATACCAAAGAAGCACTATTATCTTTAAAGTTATTTTTGTTTTAACAGTATTGACCCTGAGAGACTTTTTTTTTTTTTTTTTTTTTTTTTTTTTTTTAAGTTCAAGAAGTTTCCAGACTTTTGTATGGGCACTTTTATTGATAGTACACGTATGAAACTCTAAGGTACACTTCGGTGTTGACTTGTAAGCCAACCTCGAAGATATGAGGTTGCATGATGTGGCCCTCACTTAAAATCCATAAAAGATCATAACCGTGACCGGAAACTTTGTTTTTATCATGCTGGGCACGTCCCTGTTATCCATCAAATGGAATCATGTATTTTCTAGGGTGATAATTTGATCATTCCACCCTGTATCTATCCATATATCTATAAAAGTGAGAATGTGTGAGGAAACTTCTCAACCTACATACTTGACAAATTTTTGATATATAGAGGATTCAGACATGTGGAAAACTTTAATCTGTTTTCATCCAGCAAAAAAGGTTGCTAAAAGGTCAAAATTGAAAACTGGTACATGGAGGTTGTTGAATTTTTATTTGTTAACTGTCTCACGAATGTGCATGCATGAATTGTTCACATGACGGATTACTTATGTTAAGAATAAGTCAGTTTGAAAACACGTCATGCTGGTCTAATGGTTATCTTACTTGACTTACTGTCTTTAAGTTTTGGTTTTAATCTTGGCTCGAGTAGTGAACTGTTTAGAAAAAAAACAATACTTGCATGCACATGTCTAAATTTCTGTATGAATTAAAATATTTATGCATATTTTATGACTGGACAATGCCGGGTGGCTTGCTAGTATCTATATATTAATATGATAGGGTGTGTTATTTTGTATCATGCTTACATCTTTTTTCTTCCTGTTCATTTTATGTTAAATTAATATAGAAAAGTGGTCCCCCGCTTTTTGAAACTGATTTCTTCATATCTTGGAAACTACTCATTTCCTAGAATTTTAAACATTTTTGTTTTCGGTAATCTCAAAAACCTATAATAGTGGTAATTTTAAAGGATTTTTTGGAGGGTGGAAAGATACTGCACATTTACCAATGTTTCCATCATAGCCCTTTGTTTTCCTAGTTTTGCATATAAATTACAAAATATCTGATATTTCCCCCAAAGCCTCTGGCCTTGATAGAGGGGAAACTAAAACTTGCTGCTATAGTTTCAAATGAGGGGAGACTTGATTCCAAATATTTCTTATGTTATATCTCCCCCCCCCCTTTGGTTTTCATACGTAAAGTAAATTTCACAATGGATAAGGATTATTTGATACTGGAGATATTCATAACCGTACCCTATTTCCAAAAGAAGGGAGATATAACATGAGAAATATTTGGAATCTAGTCTCCCCTTGCTGTTATTTCAGATCATTTGAAACCATAATAGCAAGTTTCAGTCTCCCTGCCATCAAGGCCAAAGGTTTTAGGGATTATATGTGTGTGTGTGTTTCTTGTCTTCCTCCTTTTCTCCTCAACACTATGAAACTGGGTATGAGAACAAAGTGAAAATGCCCCATGGTGAATGAAAATTAATTTTTAAAAAAATCTTTTCTTCGATATGTTCTACTGATAATCTGATTTATTTATATTTATTAATTTACGGAATTTTTAGATTTCCAAACTCTGCGGTCTCTATTCCAACGCACAACCTTTTCTTTCTTGATTATGCCACACAACAGTAATTAACCTGATTATCTGACGCCTACCTGTGTTTTGCCTCTGCCACTTAATGAATTAAAATAACTTTCTCAATTGTTCGGTAATTTCTTTTTAAAATGGTGTCTGCATGTTTTCGCTTGAAATTGAAATGTGCCGATTTTAACTGGTCCCTTTTTTTTTTTTTTTTTTTTTTTTTTTTTTTTTTAGTAGTGGCTACTACAAGAAATGCTTGCTATTTGAGTAGGCTTTCAATCTGTATGCATATAAAAAAAAAGTAAATTACTCCAGACAAGACATGAAGTCACTTATAATAAGCTAATCCAAATAAAAAGGTAAAGGAATGTAGAATCACTTTGAGATAAAACAAGCTTGAAACAAAATTAACAAAATAAGTGTTCAATCCCCTGGACTTTAAACAGGCTTGCCAAAATGTAAAGCGCTTCAAGAGTTCAATAGGGAAGGAAGGGGTTACAAGGTTCAATTCAATCGTATGTAAAAAGTATATGTACAGATTTGACATACACTGGCACAACAATGGTTGATATGCTGCAAAAACAAACCACTATTGTAAAGCATCTATGACATATCCAGCACACCAAGGGTGCTTTGTGAAAATATATTTGGAGCTAATAAGTGTCTACCTTCGTGTATTAAAAAAAAAAAAATATATATATATATAGAAATTGCTTCAGACAAGGCATGAAACCACTTGATGTAAGCAGCTAATCCTAATAAGGGAGAGAAAGGTAGAAATCACTTTTGAGGCAAACCAAGTCTGAAAGAAACTCTCACCAATATCCAACACTCCTGGACTCCAAACAGTTTAGCCAAAATGTAAGCCCTTCAAGGGGCCAATATATAAGTTACAATGCTGGTTGATAAAAAATTCTATTCCTACAATTCAATCCTATTCAAGCATGATTTCAACATAGTGATGCAACGACGGTTGATATGTCGTAAAAGCAAACGATTATTTTAAAGCATCTATGACATATCCAGCACAGCAAGAGTGCTTTGTGAAAATTTACGTTGAAGCTTATTGTTTTATTTCTTGTTCATTAGAAGTTAGCACGCCAGTCATTAATGATTTTAGGTAACTGATCATAATAGTGGGGAAGGTATGATGCTTTCAAAGCAAAACAAGGTTAAAGGAGACACCACCATCAGCATTAAATCTCCTGGACTCCAAACAAGCTAGCCAAAAAGTAAGTCATTTAAAAGCCAAATAAAAAAAGAAATTTAAAAAAGGGGGGTGGGGAGTTACAAGACTGTCTACCAAAAGTGGCTGATTGAGGAAACAGATTTTTAATCCTGGACACCATCACTACAATATTAGATTGAATTTTTTTTTTTTTTTTTTTTTTTTTTTTTAATCCTTGAAGAAAAAGAACAGCGTTTCCTTCGGTTGTTTGATGGTAACGAAAGGTTGAAAAAAAAAAAAAAATGAATGCTGCAGTTTACCTGTAATATTTTAATCGATTAGATGGTCTACTTGATAGAATAAAACTCTATTAATTTCATGGTAATCATAACTAGGGCTATGACAAGAGAATATTCTTTTCATTATTTTGACTCTCGAGTATATATCAGTTAATCTTATGTTTTTATATAGTCATGTGGTTATCGTTTGATTAACTGTATCAGATATATACTCGAGAATCAAAACAATAAGAATATTCTACTGTTATAACCCTGATCATAGTCTGTACCATAGAAGAACAGAGGTTGTAATCAAATCTTGTATTTTAATAAAAGATTATTGATAATTTGAATTTCAGTTTTGTTAACTGACAGATAGCAATTATACCAAAGTTTAAGGTTATGTGATGGTCACTCTTAATAGCTACCTCAAAGCAAAATTTTATATTCATCAGTAGCTCTTCCAATGCAGAAATTTATTTTCAATTGATAACGCTATCTCCCAGAGCCAAATTATATTTTGATCGGTAGTTCTCTCTATCCCCCAGAGCCAAATTATATATTTTGAATATATCTAAAAAAAAATTTTTGTGGATCAGTGTGACGAGACTTTATGCGGACGGGGACAGGCCACTTGTGCACATTGTTATTGGTGTGACAAGACTAGTCATCCGGTCAGGTTGTCCAGGAAACAAAGTTGGAGATAAGAGATAATTGCCAATCAATTTCTCAAACACTGTAAACTTGTCATCATTGCCTATAAAAACAAAAGTGAATATGGCATATTTTTTTTTTCTTCGAAAATTAAAACTAAAATACAGATAATAAATAAAAAAATATAATAGATTGGCTGAAAATGAAGTAAAATTTTCAGTCAATGAGCTTGAAAAAATATGCTGGAATCCATATTTTTATTGGATGACTAAATTGAAATAAAAATACTTTAAAACAAATGTTTTTCAGGTAGTCTACATTTTTAAGTAACTTAATACTTGTTTGTTTCATATTTTTCATTTTCATTTGTTTTATTTGTTTTTTTTTTTTTTGTTTTTTTTCTGCTAACAGTTATAAAAAAAAATGCTGAAATTTGATTAAAAGCTTGGGAGGAGGGACTTATCCGTTTTATGAGGTACGGCCCCTATCTCAGAAGCATTTCTATACTTTATCGTTATTTTCATTTCATTCACAGCAAGAACTTGCCCAGTTACAACCACTGCAAAAAAAAATCCCCCCTCTTCTTTCTCTCTCTCTCTCTCCCTCTCCCTGTACTAAAAACCAAACAGAACTTCCATGAACAAAGTTTCTTTCCTAGAACATACCGTCTGTGGAACAAAATACCAGAAGACTGCTACCCAACTAGCTACAACATAGTCGTTTTCAAATCTAACGTAAACAAATACTAGTTTATTGTTTATTATTCAGTTACCAGTTTTTTTTTTGTTTTTTTTTAACCCTTATCCTTGAGTGGCTCCTGAACCTTTACAAGTGGTGACATGGTAAAAAAAAAAAAATCAATTTGTGCCATCGCCCTTCTTGTCATTCACAGCAAGAACACATTTTATCACTACAACTGTGAAGAATTTTCCTTTCTTCTCCCATGTACTTACTATCAAGCAGAATTTCCACGAAAAGTTTCTTTTCAAGAACTTGGTATCAGTGGAACACATTACCACATAAATGCTTACCTACATGCTATGATTCAATGTCAACAAATACCCATCATAAATCGTCTTCATAAGCAATAAAATTTTGTCCATTCTATTCCTCATTTTTAATCCTCTAATATGTCATCTTTCAGCTGTTAGTCTAATGACCTTTTTCCTATTGGTGGAACATACTGCCGTGAAGCTGATTCTTTGCAGGCTACAATATGGTTCTATTCAAGTTCAATGTTAACAAATACTAGCCATATACAGTCTTCATATGTAATCAAATTTTGTTAATCCTTTCATCATTAAACAATCACCCGCCCCAGACACAAGGACCTCAGCTATTGGTGGATTGTACTCTGTTGACAAAGGTGTGGTCATGTGCAGTGGTTTAACCTCTCAGGCTTTGCCTTTTTACTCTTTGAGCAGGGGTTAGTTTATTGCTAATCGCCTCAGGTGCCCCTACTGGGTAACACTGATGGCCAAAGTGCTTTTTTTCTTGGATGCTGGCTTTTTGAATTCCACCTTCCCAACTTTGTCACATCTTGCTTGCTATGGGAGGGAGCTAAATCTCATCATTCAATTTCAATCCAAGAATCTAATTTAATCCTTTCTCTCAAGTGGCTTTTAGCCTTGGTAAATGATGACTCCAAGTAAAAAAAAAAAAAAAAAAATTAATCAAACACTTTTGCAAATTCTTAAAAAAAAAACTACCTTTCTTGCTCTCATTTTTAATAGGGATGGGTTGGTGTGGGGGTTCATGAAACTAATCTCTGCCAGCCCTTTCTCAGAGCCTGATTCCTTGCCTTTTTGTCTGAATTTAGATGTATGCATTCTAAAAGTCATATGGGCCTACTTAATCCAAGTTAGTGAGAATTGCAAGAAAGGCAGACAGGAAAGAGATGACGGAAAATTAATGGAAGTAATTATATGGAGATGGGATTTAAAAAAATAAATAAATAAATAAAATGGCGGATGCAATTTCTAGGAAAAGCAGAACACAGGAAGCGAGTGTTTGTCGAGGTAATGACTGGTGTTGAAAATGGTAATGAAATACTATTTAATATATTTTCCCTCTAGATTTTTTTTTGTTAATAGGTCACATCATTTAAAGAATATACTTAGTCTTTCCTTTTTACATTAACAAAAGTAAAAGGAAAGTTATTCACTAGTTAATATACCTGCCCTAGACTGGGGTTATAATCTTTTAGACACTTATGCAGTACAAGTCATCAGGACGATTTTTAGCCCATCTCCTGGAGAAAGGAGAGTGGGCTAAAATTAAGCACCGTAGTTTGGATTATTCAAACTACTGTTCTCATTTCAGGTGTTATTCTCACAATATTTCAACTGATGAAACCTTCGACCTTTTTCAGGTGTATCTTGGACTCTGGAGTATTTATATCCAACACAGGAACCTGTGCAGAATTTCGAATGGAACAGATTCTAGAGTTCAATGACGTACATGATTTCGCTCTATCATCTCTTCAGTAATTTTCTTGCTCATGAGTAGAGCTAGGACAACAGCATATTCTTTTCATTGTTTTGACTCTCAAGTGTGTATCTCTTGATATCTTATATGCTTTTATATAGAGTGATGTGGTTCTCGGTTGATTAACTGTCTCGGATATATACTCGAGAGTCAAAACAATGAAAAAAATATTGTCATAGCCCTACTCATAAGTTTCTACTTATTAAGGTCAAAAGCCATTTGAGGATTAGGGTTAATGAAATAGATAGGTTGTCACTTGAATGATGAATATTATGGGAGAATTGCAAATGTCATGAACATTTGCAATTCTTGGAGAACCGTTCTTATCTTGAATGTTATATTTTCACAACGTTTTGGACCATCTTATTGAACATGGGGGTGGGGATCTACAAAACTGAATGTTAGTTTTATCAGCAGAAACTTTGTGGGGATAACACCGGAGAGGAGAACAGTATTTTGAATAATCCAAATACAGATCATCAATACTCATTTCAAAAATTCCTAAAAAGAAATAATGATATAATTTTATGTACTGATATACATTTTGAACTGAGTTTTTAAAAAAGAAAAAACAGTTCAGTTTTTGTTCAGTCCAGAAGCTGTACTAGAGGAAATTGTAATTTGAATTTAATTTTGACAATTCTTCCCAATAGTTTTGGGCTCATAAATTATTACTTGTGAAATTCTATTGCTGCTTTTTTTTTTTTTTTTTTTAACTCTCAAATACAGATATAAGAATTTTAAATATTAATTTTGAACTTAATTTTTTCACATTTTTCTTCAAGTTTTGTTTAACTTTTTTTAAACAAAACTTTTCTAATTAAATTCACTTAGAATAATCAGTTGTCATCTGCTTCTTTTATATATATATATATATATATATATATATATATATATATATATATATACTAGCATTTCAGCCCGGCATTGCCCGGAGGAGTATGTTGAGCAAAAACAAAAAGCGGTTAATATCTTTAACTTTGACCCCTACTATGATCCTTTCCTCCTCCTATGAAGGTATTTTTATTTTTGTATCGGATGTGTCTTTTTACTTATTTTATGTGTTTTGCCTGTCTTACTAGGATCTATTTTATTTCATTATATTCTGTATGTCTGTTGCCTTATATTACATTTTTTCTTTTCTGAAGAAAAAGTTGTTGTTGTTTTTTTTTTTTAGTCAAACCCAAACAGTCTTTGGCTAACAAATCAAAATTTGTTTCTCACAAGCCAATTTTCATTTGTTATTTTTTGTAGTTGTTAGCAAAATAATGTAAATTGCTACATTTTATTTCAATAATTGCTCAATCTGGCCTGGTGTTTTGAAACCCTTGGTATTTCAAAGGGGGTGATCATTCAAATAAAAGGAAAAAAAGTTTAGCTGAACATTGAAATCTAAAACAAGGGAATGAGTATTGCCGTCTGCCTGCTTCCCTCCAGACTACAACTTGGATGTCTTCAAGTCCAATGTTAACAAATTCCTAATGAACCGCCCCCTTAAGTAAACATTTCAGCAAATCTCCTCACTAACGTACTGTACTTGCAATAACCCTTATCCCTGAGTGGCTTCCGGGCCTTGATAAGTGGTGATCACTGTGTAAAAAAAAAAAAAAAAAATCATTTAAATTTTTATTTGAATATAAAAAAAATTGTTGCATCAGTTTAAATTATAGTAGTAAGCAATTTCATTACATTTGCATTATTTTTCTCCTTTTATTTTTTTTTTTTTAATTTTTTACATTAGATACAATTCTCATTTTTAAACAACACTGAAAGTTTGGATATTATTAGCCTCTGCTGTATTTATAAAATACAGCTGGTGTTATTTTTACCCTTACTTCAATACTGTTTAAACAAACTTAATATGAAAAATATCCAATGAAATTTCAGTAATTATTGTCTAATTATTTATACGTTTAAGAGTTTTAGAAAAAACAGCTACAAAGTAAGAATATTATAATATATGTACAAATACTCCTTGGCAATGTCTGCTTGTGACGATTAATAATTTAATGCTGGCAGATATATATGCATTCTCTGTACATATTTTTGCTGCTGTATATTATAATTGACCATTGTTACCTCTGAAAGTCACTCATAGGCTCCAAAGCTATTTCATAGAATAACATCTTATTTGGTATGAAGCCTTCTTGTTTTGAAACACTTGGTATTTCAAAGGGGTGATCGTTAAAATTTAAACACTATTAATATTGAAAACAAATCTTTAAATGCCAAAACTATCGAGAATTCTACCAAATTTGGTATGGTAAACTTTTCAAATGCCAAGTCCAGGTGATAAGATAATTAATAGTAAACACTTTGTGCCTTCAAAAGTATGTCAGAATTGCTCTTTATTTAGCATAAAGAGTCCTTAAGGTTTCAGGTGTGTCATCATAGATGGTTTATTTTGACCATTTAATCTAATTATAACTACTTAGTAGTTCCAAAACTACCAAGTAAAATTGCATTAGATTTAGCATAAAGAGCCCCTGTGAAGTAGTATGTAATGAAATTAAAAATATTGTTTACCCCCTCCTTTCCAACCCCCCCCCCCCCACACACACAGGAATTAGATTTTGTACATATGTGATGATGTATGGAAGTGAAACCTGATCACCAAGGGTTGAGGATATGTGTTGCATGAAGAGAAAAGTTATGAAAATGATACAATCGATGTGTAATATGAGTCTAAAGACAGGCTTAGATCTTATGACTTTAGAGGAAGGTTAAATCTGGACAGTATAGGAGGATTGAAAAACTGGATGACTCTTTGGTTAGTACTACTAACCAAAGCATAAAATAGACGTAGAACCAAAGACTACTAATAGTAGATGTAGAACAGTTGCAGTAGAAGGATCAGTTCACAGGGTTGGACCAAGAAAATCATGGGAAGAAGTGATAAGGATGGGTTTGGGAGAAAGGGTGGTAGGCAGTTTGCAAATCTTTTTCTAAAAGATGTCATACAAGAGTTTTTTTTTATTTGCGTTCACCACTTTGACATAAGGGGTTACTATTTAGAACCATCCCTAAGAAAGATTAACAAGATGTTGGTTCACATTACATTTAAACTTCTGCATATCAGTACAGTTAGGGAAGTAGGTAGCAGGAAGGGGTTATTCCAGCCCAATTCATCCAGCCCCGACACACCCCCTCTTGGATTTTTTTCATATTTACACCATACAAACTTTGGGTTAAAACTAAGAGAAATCTGCAATTTCAGCCCAGTTGGATTTGAGGAACATATTTTTTTTCACAGTCGGTTTCGCCCTGGAAATCAAAAATTGCTATCTCATGACGTAGAATTTTCGACCCCCAGCGTTTTACAAAATTTGCATTTTTGTTGCAAAGAATAAAGCTCTGGAGCTAAATATTCACACAGATAAGGTTTTGAGGGCAAGGAATCCAGAAATCATGGTTAGAAAGATGGCAAATGAGAGGAAGTACCTTATTTTTACCATTTTAGGTGGTACCGCAGCACTTTTTTAGAGCTTGTTTGGGGCGATATTTTGTTGAGAAAAAAACATAACTGTGGTGCTTTGCCAGACTTCTCCTTTGGATTTTTAAAGTGACTTTAGGTTGGAAATTACAAAATTCAAATAAAACCTTTCGGCATATTTGACATTTCAAGACACTAAAGCCTCAAAATTGGCATTTTTATAAAAAGTTAAGGACTTTTTGGTGAATTTGGCAACAATCTAATCTTAAGCTATCATCAATATCTAGAGCTGAAAAAGGACTTGGATCGACCCATTAGAGCCCATTTTCATGATAGAATGTCAAATTATATCATATAAAAGGATATGGACAAAAAATAGTCGAAAATAAAAGACTGATGCATAATCTAGTTTATCGTAAGAAAAACTGTCAAACAAATATAAAACAGACATTTGTTATAACTCCAACTATCGACTTAATCTGTCAAAATAGTCCTGAGTCTTATTTTTCTCCTCCTCGGTGATGAAATATGTTCTACCATTCACTGAAATACTTGGGGTCTGCACTCTCATAACGACCTTGCTCAGTGGAATATAGCCTCGATCCCTATTAGTTGGCCAGTGGAATTTATGTGATGGTCCATGTGGATGCAGGAAGTTGCAAGTAAGATCTTTCTCTTCCCTGTTGTCACTCTCAATCAATGCTAACCACCAATATCCATCAAAAATGGAAGTAATGTAGTCATTGCATTTGAGCAACTCCAGAGTTTCATCTAATGGCACAGGCATGTCCAGAAAAGAATGATCGATAAAGATCGTTGTGTCAGCACTCAATTGCTTGCCCTGAATATTAAACTGAGAAGCTGGTTTGAAATAGTGACAGCTCCTTGTACCAGGCACAGTATCTCCCAGTTTATATCTCATTTGAAGTTTCTCTCGAACTGAAACCATGTCTTCTTTGCCGATCTTTAGAAACATGATACCAGTGATCGATGATCTGCAAAAATCTGCAACAGCATGAAAGGTGAGTATTTGGTCTTTTATTGGCCTTTGCAAGCTGGCACGGAGAACTTTGCGTTTGACAGCCCCACCAATTCCATCACAGGGTGATTTGCCATGGCTAGTTGCAAAAAATGCCCAAGTTGCATCAATTCCAAAATCTGATGAGTGATGGCAAAGGTTAAGAAATGCTTTGAAGTTTTTATATTGGCCAGCGCAGCCATCGCTGAAGTACTCTACACTCTTGATCCAGGGAAATTTCTCTTTGATGTACAACATCACCATTCTTTGTAGTTCATGCACAAAACAGGTGTCATGCTCAAGGTCATCTGAAATGATGCATAATGAGATCTGTTGAAGTTTTCCATTGTTATCTTTGTAATAAATTACCACTGGATGCATGGTACACTGGTCTTTGTTCTAGTGATATCCCTGGATCTCATCTTGCACCACGTAGTGATAATTTTCCGCAAAGTCCAGGAGAAGGATACATTCGGTCTCAGTTATTTCTTCTCTTTTTTAGATACTGAGCTTGGCGCTTTGCTGTGAAGGAATGGGTCGTTAGATTATCAACATTGTATACCAATATCTCTATGAAGTCATCTACATCAGCCATCTGTGTCCATAGCATTGTCCTATCCACACTCTCCCACCGATTATATGACATCTCACTGTCAATTTCCAATTCAGTAAATTTATCTCTGATATACTTCTCTAGAGCAGGGAAACCTGGGCCTTTAGGACAACGGTGGACCATACATTCAAGACTATCGGTGTCGCAAACTACCAAGGCCATCAAATCTATTTAAGTGATATTAGAATTGGGACTTTCAGTTGGTACATTAGCAGCACTCTCATCTCTGGATTCTTCAGCTTTCCTTCTGAGCTGAGTCTTGACAGTTAAAACAAAGCAGTCAACAAGCAATTTGCTGTTTTGATGGTGGGTGCAAACACAAACTGAATGAGAACCTGATGTCAAGATGGTGACACACCATTTTAGACGGAGCTCACAGAACTTTGAAAGACCTATTTTGTGTTCAGGATAGCTTTCTTTGTAAGCTACATAAAGCTCTTTAAGATTGCATAATAGGAGCTGTTTCTGGACATGAACTTTGTTACCGATGCTCACAAAATCTTTCGCTCGAGGCATTAACCGTGAGAGTTCATCGTCCTCATAGAAAGCCAAGACAGAATTGATAACCTCTTTTGAGAGACCTCTCCCCTTCTTCTGTGGCAATGAAAGAATACCTCGATCCTTTTTCAGTTGCCGTGCTTCACGTACTATATATTCAGAGACATTGAAATATTCAGACACCTTTTTTCGAGACCAACTTTCCGGAGCTAAAGTCATCAACTGGATCCTCTCACTGGTTTTCATTTCTTTATTCTCAAGTTTGGCCTTCATTGCATCCAACGATCATCATCCTTTGCCTTTGCCACTAAATCCATTTGACTCGTTTGGCTGCTAATAGGGCTTCCTAATTCAGGGCTAGAGATGTTAAGGACTTTGGCAGCTGCCTCTACTTGCATTTCATAGCTTCTTTCTAATGTCTCTCTGACAATATTGATTTTTGTGTGCTTCTGCATTCTACCGGTTTTTATAGGGGATATATCAAACATCATTAAAATGTCATTCAGTTTCTCTCTCTTTTGCTCAATTTGTGACTCATTTTCAAGGTCTTGATTGTCACTTTCTTCTGTTTCACTTGGATCTTCTAACTTCTTGGCAGCTGCTTCACAGTGACGGCAAAGCTTCCAGCCAGGAACAACATGGTAGCCCTTCTGCTTTAGCATCTCAGCCATGTCTAACTTGATAGCACGATCACCCTCTATCTTCTTTTTGTGCTTCAAAAAGATGTTGCAGCACTTTGTATATTTTTTCTCAAAGTAATGCCCCAAATGAGGTTCGTGATACCTGCAAATGTTAGCAACAGTTTCATCAGTGAGTGTGACACCAGCTCTTAATTTGAGCACAGTTCCTACATCATGCTCTAATGCAGTTATTGGTGTTGAAAATGGCTTCAGATTGTGGTGACATGCACTCTTCATTAGTAATCCAAACGAACATCGAGGAGCACTTGTCATGGATGATGTATATCCTCCCTCTCGTTTCCTTGATTCAGAAGACATTCTTAATTTATTGCTCTGGAATAATTATTACAATCTGATAATAAAAATTATAATAATTCACAATGAGCAGAATATGCAATACTCAACTGCAACATTAAGAGATTTACAGACAGTATAATACACAAATAATGTAACAGTAGCACATTCTTGATCAGAAACAAAGGCACTGTAATCAAAGAAATGAAATTTGCAAAAAGTAATATCTATCTTCTTAGTTTCTGACCATTCAAATTTGATAATGAAAAAAGAATTTCTAAAGTGTGAAATTCAACTGTATGTATTTCAAGGTGCTACAGAACTGCAATTCTGGGGTATAAGAAATTCTATTTTAACCATTATTATGCCTTGAGGTAATAATTTAGTAAGAAACCATAAAAAAGTGACAGGAAACAAACTTGGATTATTGACAAACTTAGAAGTTCACACTAAAGAATGCATTATTAGATCAATGCAACAAGTAAATAGCCTGAAAGAGAAGAAAATTAATCATAGCAGCGATGAAATATAACTATGAGACTATCATAACTAGCTAAAGAGACACACCCATTTATCAAAAAGGGTTTCATGTGAAAGTGTTTCTATGCTGAAGATTACCCTTTACAAATATATATCATGTTTTTGAGAGCCACAAATGTTGACTTCCCTGTTTGTCTTTGACAGTATTTAACATCACGCTCAGGTAATAACTCTGAACAAACTGTGTTGAAAATGTATCACCAGAAACAGAACAAAATTGATCAATCAAAAACATAACAGCAAAAAATCATAGCATGAATTCTCTACTTCACAACTAAAGTAATGCCATTTTGAGTGAAACTGATCAAGAAAAAGTATACCGATTTGAATCAACATGAAACAATCAGAAGTCAATGTAGTGTCTTTTGAGTGAAACTGAACAAGAAAAAAAACATTGAAATCAACATTTGAAAAAAGAAGCATAGGACATTATTCAGGTATCATATCATAGAGGAATTTGCTCTGACACTCAAACTTGATTACTCAGGTGGACATGATTCTGAACAGCTTAAATGCATTGATTGAAAGGATTTGCTGATTTAATGGTTTAGAAACCATGATCCAACTGTCCAAAAATTATGAACTGCACGGCACGATTGTATGATGTGTGCCTGAAGGTATAAATAAAAAGCACAATATCTTATTCCCACTGACTTTTTGGTAAACTGAGTCGACTCTACACTACCCCTAGTCACAATTCATGAACACATACAAATTAAAGAATACTGTTATCATGATCAGTACTATTCTACTGCACATTTTCAATTAGATCATAAAAGAGAAAAGGAAAGAGAGGGTCAGCATGATAATGAGCAGAATGTTATGCTTCAAATGAAAATGTGACTTCATTCATATCTGAATGTTACCTTACATCTTTCCTCTAAATTTTAAGCTGTTGCTATCTGCAAATCAAAAGATAATGGCCAAAAGTTGTTTTTTTGAAAAACTCAAATGTCCAAAACTTGTACATAATTAAAATTGCTGTCCAAATGTCCATATGTGTGTCAAAAATCTTTTATTTTCGACTATTTTTTGTCCATTTTGACTGTGAAGTAGGGGTGCATATCCTTTTATATGATGTAATTTGACATTCTATCATGAAAATGGGCTCTAATGGGTCGATCCAAGTCCTTTTTCAGCTCTAGATATTGATGATAGCTTAAGATTAGATTGTTGCCAAATTCACCAAAAAGTCCTTAACTTTTTATAAAAATGCCAATTTTGAGGCTTTAGTGTCTTGAAATGTCAAATATGCCGAAAGGTTTTATTTGAATTTTGTAATTTCCAACCTAAAGTCACTTTAAAAATCCAAAGGAGAAGTCTGGCAAAGCACCACAGTTATGTTTTTTTCTCAACAAAATATCGCCCCAAACAAGCTCTAAAAAAGTGCTGCGGTACCACCTAAAATGGTAAAAATAAGGTACTTCCTCTCATTTGCCATCTTTCTAACCATGATTTCTGGATTCCTTGCCCTCAAAACCTTATCTGTGTGAATATTTAGCTCCAGAGCTTTATTCTTTGCAACAAAAATGCAAATTTTGTAAAACGCTGGGGGTCGAAAATTCTACGTCATGAGATAGCAATTTTTGATTTCCAGGGCGAAACCGACTGTGAAAAAAAATATGTTCCTCAAATCCAACTGGGCTGAAATTGCAGATTTCTCTTAGTTTTAACCCAAAGTTTGTATGGTGTAAATATGAAAAAAATCCAAGAGGAGGTGTGTCGGGGCTGGATGAATTGGGCTGGAATAACCCGAAGGGAATTCCAAAATCTAGCTGTTCAAGGGAAGAAACTATTAGAGTAGAAAGCTTTCTAGTATTTAAGGACTGTAACAGTGAAGGGGTGTGATTTTGTTGCTAAACGAGTTTGTCGGGAATACGTACGTCGAGGGGGCACAAGTGCAACGAGTTCATCAGAGCACATTCCATTAAAATACTTGTAAAACAGGCACAGAGATGCAACACTGCAGGTGTTGGAGCTTAGTTGATAAAGTGGGATATATTAGATTGGAAACTCTTTTTTGAACCCTATCCAAGAAGGAGAAACTAGTAGACGCACAAGCCCAGATGTGGCAACAATACTCCATGCATGAGCGAATGGTGGTCTTGTAGAGGTAAAGGATACTCTCGGGTGTGAGTAGTCTTCTAGCATGGTAGGGGGAACCCACCTTCTTTGCAGCAGCTTTTACAATGTCCTCAATTTATTTGTTTCAGTTCATATTGTCTTAGAGCTTAATTAACATGGTGCGACCTATTAGATTGAAGACAAAACAGTTGTAAAGACGAACATGAACAGTATAGGGAAATGTGTGCCGAAGAGCAGACTTTACTGGTTTGATCAGTTGGCAGAGGAAACGGGGAGCTGATAAGGATAAAATGAGAGGTGAGGGATAAAGACTTGACCAGAGGTATGCTAGTTTGGAAGTCAATTTCTAAAAACTGTCTATGCATGCTAGCATGTAAAAACGAATGTTAAAACAAATATGAAATTGAAAGAAAAAAAAAAAATTTATTCTTATTTTATTTATTTTTTTTTTTTATAAAAAAAATTCTTCCTCCATTGTACATAATCTTAGAACATTTACTTATGGTTTCTGGGGCTCAAGTGCACTCTAGTGGCCCGCCGCTAATGAGAAATCCAGACACGCTCTTGAAAATTCTAAGGAGTGGCTTAGTAAGAATTTAATGGCGGTATAGTAAAATTCCATGAATAGTGTTACCAAATCTTGTCTTTGAAAAAAAAAAAAAAAAAAAATTTATATATAACAAGTTTATAAAACATGTGCTCAAGTAGTTTGACTAAGTTTGCAAAATAATTTTTTTTGGAGAAGGAGGGGAGAATAATTGGAATTGGTTATAAACCAAAAATGCAAAAATCTCCCAACAGAAGTTCTTGTATTACTCATGGTCGAATTCTTTTCCTATTTGTCCTCATTATTAGTTTCTTTATCTTGAAATTCTTAGAATTTATTGGATACCATAATGGCAATTCAAACTGCATTTTGAAATTATTCACTGTAGTAAGATTGCTATTTTTAGAAGTGTGAAAAAAAATTTTTTTTCTTATCTAATTTGACGGCTTCTTTTTCGTGAAATACAGTGACATGTCTTTCCTCTTTTCTCTCTCTCTATCTCATATATATATATATATATATATATATATATATATATAAGGACTGTTTTCTTCTGTGGAAAACAACCATTTATTAAGTTCTGTCGAGGACTTCTGGTTTTAACCGACCATTTGTCTGAAACCTTATATCCAGTATCGTGACCATGTTAATTCTTTTTATATTAAAAAGAAAAAAAATCTTGCTCTTTTGAGCACTTTTAATAACCTCATTAAATTTAATAGTTATCACTCTTGAATACATTTAACCTTGTGTGTGTGTGTGTGTGTGTGTGTGTGTGAACATTCCGAAAGCACAGATATATGGAAATATAATAGCAAGATCTCTAATAAATAACCTGTAAGTAAGGTTTTTAATTTTGTTTTTTTACTCTAGATTTTCAAAGAACTCTATTTCCTATTTCCACCTTTTAACCTTTTCACCCCCACCCCTCCCAATAAACCTTATTTAAAAAATTTTGGTAGGTCAGTATATGCGTGTGTGTGTGTATATATATATATATTATTTTAAAAATATAATTATCCACTGACACATGTTTCGTCATCCACGACTCATCAGAGTGGCTGAATCTAGTGAGATTCGAAAGCGGCACCTTGTGATAAGAAGCCTAAACCTCTACCACAAATACTTGAATTCATTCAAGAAAGTATCGCTAACAAAAACAAATAAAAACATCTACGTTAAAGTGATACATTTAGTAGTCCTGCGAGGTTAGCACCGTTGTAGAGGTTTAGGCTTCTTATCACGAGGTGCCGCTTTCGAATCTCGCTAGATTAAGCCACTCTGATGAGTCGTGGACGACGAAACACGTGTCAGTGGATAATTATATTTTAAAAATAATATATATGCCGCTCCCCATTAAAAGGGGGTACCAGATTGGTCAATGGGAAAATTATTCCCAACAAACATTTAGGTAAAAATGCACTTTCGTATAAATACTTGAATTCATTCAAGAAAGTATCACTAACAAAAACAAATAAAAACATCTATATATATATATATATATATATATATAGTGATGCAGATTACAATTAATACAAAACTAAGCCAAGTTTAACCATATTCAACCATCAATTTGGCATAAAGCACTCGTTCTAATCAGTAAGTTAAAACTTTTGCTCATTTTTAACAGTTTAAAAAGTATAGTCTTGTGATATTTACACTCTGAGTAAACAATAGATTAACTTCCACATTTTTTTTTTTTTTTTATTTTATTTTTTATTTTTTTTTTTATTTTTTTATTTATTTATTTTTTTTTGCTTGTATCAGAGAACCAAATACAATTGGACAGAGAGGAATGCTAAGAATGGTTAAACAGGCAATTGTAATTTATTCTGTACAGTGTTGCCATATTTAAACGACCTTTAGAAAGGAATCTAAATTTAATGGAAGTTCTACACCTGCGTTTAAGAAAAGATGGAAGCAGGAAATAATAAACCATTTTCTTTGGTGTTTTAATCAAATTGTCTTTTTTTATTCTCCTTCTCCCCTGTGCAGTGATTTTTTTTTTTTTTTATGAACTAACCTTGAGGGGAGGTGGGATACATAAATTAAAGGAAACTTACAATTTTTACCGGCTTATTACATAAATGTTTCCAATCAATTTTAAAAACGAAATTACAGAAGATAAAATCAATCCCTTAGATTAGTTTGTTTTACATATATATATATATATATATATATATATATATATATATATGACAATGTGTTAGTGTGTGCGTTTTTGGTGTACGTCCGGCAAAGGGATTTGGGGGGGGGGCTCGATGGGGTCACTCATTCTTAAAACTTTTTATATGCTCCCTAGATTATAATATCTATGATTTACAAAACAAGGTTGCATCTATCTTTTATTTGAGCAACTTTTACTCGTTATTTTCGCAATATTTCTTACTCTCTGCGTGTTTCTTTGGCTTTTTTGTATAAAAGTGAAACTGATTAAAAAAAAAAATCTAGTCGTTGGCCTCCGTGGCTAGTAGATGTCGAAGGCGATCAGCTTTGATCACTGTGGAAATACCCTTTCATATTAGACAATTGCTATTCATTAAGACACTGTCAGAGCTCTCCACTCTTAGGGGAGCTGATTTCGCCACCACAGCAGAAAGAACCAACTTCCAGCATTTCTTCTGCTGTGTTAACTCATTTACTTTACTTTCTGTATGTCAACATATTAATCGTTAAATTAGAATACTTTTCACTTCCTGTCCCATTGTGGCAGAGCAGTAAAGTGTCAGTTTTTTTTCCCCCCTTTCTTTTCGATCTTTGCACCAAGCCTACCTGCCTACCAAAACTTTTTCTTTTACACCTCAAAACACCCGGGCAATGCTGACCACCTCTACTAGTCATATAAGACAAAATGGATGCACGTTTTTGTATGTCCAGCAAAGGCTTTTTTCGGGGAGGGGGGGGGTCTCCAGAGGTCTATTCTGTCTTAGAACTTTTTATGTGCCCCCAGATCATAATAGCTATGATTGGTGAAGGGACGTCGTCTCTAGATTTATTTTGATTGACTTTTATAAAATTTGCGCTATTCCATTCTGTTGCATGTTTGTTGGTGTTTTTTTTGTATAAAAGTGAAACTGAATGTAAATAAAAGGCATTCGCTGACCTTCGTGGCCAGCACGTCTTGAAAGGCAATCGGCTTTGATCACTGTGGGGAATACCCTTCATATCAGACAATTGCTATTCATTAAGACACTGCCAGAGCCCCCCTCTCCCTCTTGGAGGGAACAGGAGGCTAGCTTAACTGGCTTTTAGCCAAACTTAAGTGCGTGATTTCATTTCTTCGCTAGGGATGTCCAGAAAGGTTTGATCAGTGCAGGCTCCTTATATCAGACAATTGCTATTCATTTGGACACTCCCCTATTTATGGGGAGCTGGTTTTCCACAACATCTTTTGGGAAACGCAGACACTGTTAAGTTTCCCCATATGGCATGATGTTTGACCTCATTAAATTCACGCACGTCATTTAACTTTTTAATCGTTAAATTAAAATGGCTTTCACTTCCTGTCGTGGCCGAGTGGGTAAGATGTCAGGCTTTTTTCCCTTTCTTTTCCACCTTCGCGGCAAGGCTTCAGGTTCGAGCCTACCTTCCTACAAAAACTTTTTTCTTTTACACTTCCAAAACACCCGGGCAATGCCGGGCACGCGCGTTCGTGTATGTCCACGAAAGGCTTTTTTTGCCGGGCTTCTCGACAAGGTTACTATTTTGGAGAACTTTCTTTATACTCCTTAAATTATAATATCTCGGATTTGAAAACCGACATCATCTCTATCTTTTTCATCGACTTTCAAAATTTCCCTGGTTACTGTTGTTTGTTTGTCATATTATTGGATACCATAATGGCAATTCAAACTGCATTTTGAAATTATTCACTGTAGTAAGATTGCTATTTTTAGAAGTGTGAAAAATTTTCCACGTCGTGGTGAGCCTGCCTGCCTGCCTACTACCACTTTTTTTTTTTTTTTTTTTTTTTTTCCCCAAACACACACCTACAAACACACGGGCAACGCCGGGCACCCCCACTAGTCTATTATATAAAGGGCAAAGTGGGCGCGAGCGTTAGTGTATGTCAACAAAAGGCTTTTTGGATGGGAATTATTGCATCGGTTAGATTCTGCGAGAAGTTTTCACATACTTCCAAGATCGTAATATCTTGCATTTGCAAACAGACATTAAATAAGATTTTCACTGTGGCGTCGTCTCAGGTGTTTGTTTGGCTTTTTCGTATAAAGCAAAACTGTTCGAAAAAAAGCATCAAAGCATTCTTGGTCTTCGGGCCGGGATTGATGCTTCATTTAAGTTAATTGGTCCTCAGTTAATGTAGTTACTATCTATTTGGATACTGCTAGAGTGCCCCCCCCCCTTTTTTTTTTTTTTTTTTTTTTTCTTTAGGAGCTGATCCCACAAGCCTACCTGCCTAGTACTTTTTTTTCTCTCTCTCTCAACACACACCACACACACACACACACACAGGCAACGCTAGGCACCTGGGCTAGTACCAAATAAGACCCACAATGAGTTCACTGATAAGTTTGATAATGTAATTAAAAAAAAAAAAAGGATTCTTGCATTTGTTGAGGCTGGATGTTGTATTAAAATCCTTTTTTCTAATTTTGTTTTGTTTAGCAAAATCTAATATATAAATTGCTATCTCCTCCAAAACTAAAAGTTGCGAAATGTTTCAAATTTTTATGGGTCTTTAACCGGTTAAAATTGAAAAAAAATCATTAAACATTTTGTCCCTTTATCTTAGTTTTTAATCAGTTTATCTGCATTTCATGTTGGTACAGTGGTAACATCACTAGCTTTGAATGCTACCTTTTCGGTTTCGATTCTAGCTGATGGCACATAAATATTTTTTTACTTTTGAAATCATGACTCTGATACTATATATGAAATCTAAACAAATTAAAATATCATATTTAAGCATATTTTACGCCCAAGCGAAGCCCCTCCCCTCTAGTTGTATCATATTTAGAATTAGCCTGGGTGCCCGGCATTGCCCAGAGGTGTGTTGAGCAAAAAAAAAAAAAAAAAAAGTGGTAGTTGGCAGGCAGGCTAGAACCTGTACCACAAAGAAGAATGTGGGGGGGGGGGAAAGTGATGTCTTTGCCATTGCGTCCATCGCCAAACCGGAAGTGGTGAAGGTTTAAATTAAGGCTAGTCAATCAAAAAGAGGGGATGACTTTCAAAAATATTGGCGAAAAAAAGCGACCCCCTACCCTCCCTGTAGAAAAGTGCCTAGTTGAGGGTGAAGTAATGAATGTTTTTAGTCAATTTTTCAATATGTCGTCCGAAGGGTCGAGCTTCAAAAAGATACCAATTTCAGGAAAATCCGTCGCCTCTGTCAAAAGTTTTAGGCAGACATACAAACATACATACATACATACATTTAAACAGACAGGTGAGATTTATATTATCGATGTATTTCCTATATACAAGGTGCTTTCAATAAGTTTACAGACTCTTTTTGTACAGGCATTTAAAATTGCCGTAGTCTCTTGAAAATTCAGTATGTTATTGCTATACATCTTATGAGATGACTAACAAATGCATGAATTGAGCATCAGTTTTTGAGTGACATAAGAGATTCAAGGAAGACAGTGAGTCTGTGAGGAATGGTAAGTGTGGGAGGAGTAAGGAAATCAGAATACCAGATTTGATTGGCAAAATAATTTCATGGAAATGCCGTCGTGTGTCTATGGAGACATTAAGTGCCCAGTTTGATAGCAGTACAGGAACTGTACACACACTTATTTGCAAGGAACTGAAAATTTGCATGAAGTTTCTTCCAAGGGTGCTCCATCCTTGTCATAGACTGTTTGGCATTAAGACATTTCCTCATCCTTTCTATAGTCTAAACCTTGCACCCTGTAACTTTTGGTTATTTCCTAAGCTCAAGAAAAACCTTAGAAGCTATCATTTTGAGACAATTGAGATAAAAGTATTGACGATGGTCATTGACACGTTCACACAAGAGGACTTCCAGAAGTTGTTGGAATGGTACAAGTGCATTGCAGCTGGAGGAGATTACTTTGAAGGGAACTAGAGTCTAGTGTGTACCATCAATAAAAGTGCCTGTACGGAAAAGGTCTGGAAACTTATTGAAGGCACCTCATACAATTAACTAGTACTACCTCTCCTGGTCTGTCAAGCTGAGATATTGTTCTGTTCAATCGAAGATCTACCTCATCCCCCTACTTTAGCTTTTATCATTAATATCTTGGTTTATTGGTAATTGCATGAGGTGCATCTAGCAGAGAGTTGCTCAGGCATTAAATTTTTTTTTTTTTGTAACCTAAAGTGTACTTCTACGACACTAGCTTTTTAAAACCTCATCTGACCTTGTCTCCTCTTCTAGAGAGGAGGTAAATAAAACCTCTCGCAGGAAGGGATTGAACCTTCAGTCATCAAAAACACTACACTGATGAAACGCAATCATTTATCAATGATTGGCACAATAAGTCAGATTCTAAGAAAAAAAATGTTCTCAGTCTTTTTAGAAGTTTGAAAATTTGAATTGAGACTGGTAATAAGTTGAAATTGATTTTTTTTTTTTTTTTATGAACAGGGTATTAAAAAGCTTGACAGATGGAAATAGGTTTCTAAAAAAGAATAGATTACATTAATGATTAATATATTTGGTATGTGTGTGTGTATGTATATATATATATATATATATATATATATATATATATATATATATATATATACATACACTAGCATTTCAACCCAGCGTTGCCCGGGTGTTTGGATGTGTATGTTGAGCATAAAAAAGAAGTCAATTTTTTTAACTTTGACCCCTATTATGACCTCTTAAAATTTATTGTTTTGGGCTCCAAAAAAGTTAGATCCATGTCCAAGGAACCTATATCTAAAATTTCAAGTGTTTAGACCCAAATTTTTCGGAGGAATTTGGTAGAATTCTCAAAGGTCAAATTGTTGAACTTTGACCACTTAACAGCCAAATTTCTGTCCGAAAACCAATCGAAGATTTTCCCAAATCTCAGTACCCTGTATATCAAATTTCGAGTCTGTAGACTTTAAATTGACAGTTATTGCATAGGGAAATGTACACACACACACACGTTCACTTTTATAGATATATGTGAATACTTGTATTGTTTCCTAGGTGTTGATCCAATGAAACCCCACTGGTTATAAAATAGTACACAATAACAAGTAGAATTATAGAATGTTCTTATTTATAATATAAATTATTTTATTGAATTTTTTATCTAAACATTATCTACATATTTGCATACATGTTGCGACTGTGATTTCATTCAAATCCATTTTCTGGCCATTTTTAAAACATTAAATCAATCATTATGGGAAAAGTCTTGAAATAAAGGCAAAGCGTTGAATATATATATATATATATATTCTTTTCATTTCCATCATGTTGGAATATTTTCAGAATTTTCATATATATATATATATATATATATATATATATATATATATATATATATATATATGCACACACACATCTGGGAAAATTATGCATCACCTATTGTATTCTTTGACTCTTGCACTAATAGATTACCAGCTGTTCGGTTATCCGATTATATAATTAAAGCAATCCTTTTTTAATGGATGAATAAAGCATACAGAAATATACCGGCAACTTGCCGGTATGCAAAATTTAACTCCCCGACATTTTTCTATTATTTTCGTGCATGCAGAAATTTATTTGTAGCTTAAAGTGGTTTACTCTTAAAACTTTGCTATCTGTCAATAGCACAAATGGTAAGCAATGTGGCTTGGCTGGAGTCCTAAATGTTTTGGTTTCAATTCCAGTTGATAGCACCCAAATCTTTTTTTTTTTATAATCTTTTGAAATCTGTACCATATATTAGGTACAATATAATATTCAGTAAAGAGTTGGCTCTGTAGTAATAAATATGAAAATCTGCATGAATTTAAATATATTTAAGCATATTTCACAACCGGTGAAGCCACCTCTCCCCTCCCACTGGTATTAAATAATATTACGCTAAATATCTTTATTTACTAAGTCACCCTTTACCAGGGCTAAAAAACACTCGAGGATACAGATTACTGAGACGGATATTTTGTTAGTTTAATGAAGAGTCAAAGGAAAAATGTTTCATTACTTAAGACGACAGTTGACAAGTATTTGTTGATGTTGGAGTTGTAGCCTGCAGGGAAGCTCTCCTCTGGTAATGTTAAGCAGATGTGAAGTTCTTGTAGTGAAACTGTTTATGGAAACTTTATTTGATGTTAAACAGACTAAGGAAGGGAAGTACTTTGCAGTTTTGATAGAAAGCAGTTCTTACTGTGAATGTCTTACAAGGAGGAACAAGAAATTAAAGCTCAGTCAAGCACTTTTTATTGAAAACTTATTTTGAACAAATATATTGAGGACATTGCCAAGGCTGCTGCAAAGAGAGTAGGCTCCCTCTACCTTGCTAGAAAATTACTCTCACCTAACTGTATCATGTATCTCCACAAAGCAGCCATCTGCCCGTGCATGGAGTATTGTTGTCACATCTGGGCTGGTGCTTCTAACCACTAGTCTCTCCCTCTTAGACAGGGTCGAAAAGAGTCTCAAATCTAATAGGTCCTGCATTATTGGCCAAGCTCCAACCTCTGTTCCATCGCTGTGTCCGTTTTTACAAGTACTTTAATAGAATGTATTTTGGCTCCTAGCATGCACCCCCTCAACATAATACTCCCAACTAACCTGACAAGTAGCAAAATCCCACGTTTTCACTGTTGCGGTCCTTAGATGCCAGAAAGTCTTGTACTCTAATAATTTATTCTTTTGGACTACTAAACTCTGGAATTCACTCCCTGTATCCTGCTTCCCTGACTGTACTGACATGCATAAGTTAAATGTGATGTGAACAGACATTTGACTACCCCTCCCCTACACACATACGTAATCCCCTGTTAGACATAACCCCAAATAGTAACCCTTTGATTCAAGTGTTAATATGCCTGGTTTGAAGTGAAGAAAGAGAAATATATATATAACTTTTTATTTTTATTGCAGGTCGAGCAAGTCGAGAGCATCCCAATGTTCTTTTCAAAGAGTTTGAATTAGTCACTGATGCAGAAGAGATGAATAATGACGAAGCAGAGGAGGATGAAGATGGGGAAAACAGTGAGGTGAAAAGATTACGAGAAAACGAGCCGAGAGACGAGAAATCGCACAAAGATTATTCCAACATGATTGAGGCTGTGAAAGGTTGTCAGTTGGGTGACAAATCCATTAGGGACCTGGAATCATTTGCTCGCAATGAAACTTCAGACGATAAAGAATTCCTCAAATTTAAGGAAAGAATCCGCAATGATCCTGAACAGGTAAGGTTACCACAATTGTTGGATGCTAACACGCCTACTCTGTTATGATACTATGGATCCCCCCCCCGGTCATTCCCCCATAACTAAAACCACTGGAAGAGATTAGTTAGAAAGAAATAACAAAAAAAGACGAAAGTGCTAAGTTCTTTGAACTCCACAGACCAGTGATGCTATTACTCTATTCTAGTGCTGCTTCTTGCCCATCTCCCTTGGATCAGTTAAAATATACAGCTAATCTAGAAATTGACTTCGGTTCAGTTGTAAATTGGGATATGAAATGGTTTTTGTTTAACTCTGTTAAGACTCAGCTTGTATCTTTTAGTCATAGACATATCCCCTTTTCTTCCTGAGATTCATATGGATGGCTCTGCTCTTGAGGAAAAATTGACTCTGAAACTTTTTGGTCTTTCTTTCATCAAATCTTTCCTGGAGTACATATATTAAATCCATTGCTCTTTCTGCATCTTGTAAAGTCGGTTCTCTAAACACCTTCTCACACCCAAGACTGTTCTCATATTTCAGATCATCTAGTGTGGTTTCTGCTCATAGAGGAAAATCAGGGAGGGAGTGAATCCAACGTAGAGTTGGAGGCAAACTGACGGGTGGGTAAGCAGGTTAGCCTTCTGTTACCATGCAAAAAAAAAAAACTTCAAGATTGTTGGATAGTGGGGAAATATAATTTTACCTGAAAAAGATTGAGACTTTATTTTATTATAACTTGGCGCCTTACAGTTATGAATTTGGAATAGCCAGAGTATGGTTTCATTTTCACCAGATTTCTTTGAGGCCAATGAACATAATTCTTCATAAAACGACTTTGTTTTAGGGATTCTGAAATATGAAAATCTGTTAATGTTTTTTGGGTTTGTGATGCAAGTGTAACCATATGATTCTTGTTTTTTTTTTTTTTGTTTTTTTTTAACATCCTCTATTAAAAAATAACTTAAAAGTTAAGGTGATATTTTTAAACCACTTTTTCTTGAAGTCTACACAGTAGAACTCTGGGATATGGTGGCTCTAGGATACTGTTTTTTCAGGTTACGATGTGGAATACAATGTTTTTCTGGCTTCTAGTTACGGTATTTGCCCCACTTTAGTGTTATTTGTTATTTGATTATATACATGTGTATTATATACTGTAATGTATTTTATTACAAATTTTTAATGCAGTATCCCGGGGTTATACTGTATAGCTGTATAATGCAATTTGCTTCTTTTTTTTTTTTTTTTTTTTTTTTTTTTTGTTTGTAATTTCAATGTGTCAGGACATTTTTATTGATTAAATTTTAAAAGTTTATGTAAATACATTTTAGAAAACACTTTTCAAAGCTAATTAGAAATGAATGAAAAATGAGCAGTGGTCAAATGTTTTTTTTTTTTTTTTTTTTTTAACACTTCCTTCTATCAGCTTTCTTATAACTTTATTTCCTGTACCTTTTTTTTTTTTTTTTTTTTTTTTTTCATTGCTTTTCATGATATATATAAAAAAAAATATCTTTTAAAGACTAAAGATAGTTTTGAGAAAGTTGATTTTTAAATTGTTTGGAAGACCAACCAATTGAAAACTGTCTTATGTTGATGTAAAGGTACTATTTTATTTATTTATTTTTTTTTTTTTTTTTGTGAGGATGCAGATGTCTTTAGTTGTATATAAATTTAATTTGAATGCGTTTCAAATTTTAAAATGTGCCATTTTTAACAGGATGGATTTTGATTTGTAGGCAGTTCCCCTCCTCCACCACCACCACCACCATCACCAAGATTGAACCAAATGATCATTCTCTATATTTTTTAGTAAAAGTAGTAATACTGTCCACAAACTTATGCACGTCTGCACTGATTTCTCTCATTTAACAACATAGGAATTATCTGTTAGGAAGTGTTTAATAAAAGTCCATTGTATTATCACCATATGAAACTTCTAGTCATAATTCCAGTGGTGTGACCCAGATTTTCATTAAATTGTGCGTGTGTGTTTGTATGTGTTGTGTGTATGTACCTGTATGCATGTGTGTTGTATGTATGTATCTGTATGCATGTGGTGTGACCCAGATTTTTACTGTATTGTGTGTATCTGTATGTATATTTTAGTCAGATAAGTTTGAAGGAAAAAAAAAAATTGGGGATGAAGAACTTGCAACATCTTCTCGCTCAACCTGTTTTTCTAAATTACTCTAGCTTCCTGCTTAAATTTTAACGAGTTGATTTGTCCAAAATTTCATGGCAAAAGCAGAGGTTCATATTTGTCGTAACGTTTTATGGTACTTGTACAGTTTAATCAAGACATAAAAAAATGAAAATATTGAAAAGTTATATTGTATGTACCTGTTATGTAATGACGTTTTCAAAAGAAATTTTTTTTATTCGATAAAGCTTTTTTGTTTGTTTTTTTTTTTTTTGTTTTTTTTTTTATAGAGGAAAACAATTTTTATGCCAGCGAATTGAAGGTAGTCATGTTTGAACTTTTAGACCATGAGGAAGAGGAGAGACGCTGACACCCACCCATCCTCCCCATGTTAAATAATAGCTTCTATTCCTTCCTCGGGATATAAAGTTGAAACATGGCTATCTTTTGCTCTGTGGTATAAAAAAAATTGTTTTTCCTGTTGTGTAAAAAAAAAAAAAATAAATAATTGTTTTTCGGAGAACTTCATTCCATAACAGGTACATACAGTATAACTTTTTTCAATATTTTCACATATTTTTTTTAATGTCTTGATTAAACTATACAAGTACCCATTTTATTATTTCAAATTATGTCTATATTTTTCAAGTTTCAAATTCTTTAATTCGATGCAGAGTATTAAGTGTTTAGTCTTATTTTAGTTTTAACAAAGTTTAAACTCCAAGTAAAGAGAGCAATGATATTTGATAATGTACGTTAATATTTTTATTTTAATTTATAAAAGTTTAAACTTAAAGATAGCTATAATACGATTTGATATTGTACATGGACACTATTGTTAACCGAACATAAACTTTTTTTCACGATGCCTAGGCATAGAAATGCCTAGTTTAGTGCCAAGGCACAACAATATCCCACTCAGCAAGACACTCATAGTTCTTGTATCCCCCATCTGGATGTTCCTGGGCATGATTTTAAGACATCCAGTGGTGAGGCTCTATTTGTAATTATTTACCTTTTAAAGTATCAGATAAGGTTGTCTGAAGATACTGGTTTCCTGACCCCCCCCCCTCCATCCTCCCAAATGCATAAAATATTTTTTCCCTTTTGCCAAACCCAATCATGTTGTACAAAAACAATTTTCTTTTACAAAACAATCAAACCAGATGCCATGAATAAATATTTGACTATATAAAGTAACTTTTTCCAAAATTACTGGATTCAGCATTAAATAATCCGGAAAATATAAAGCAAATACACCTAACGAACCAATCATCTAGAAAAAGATTTTGGAGTTGGAGTGAGATTTGTTGGTCTGATTTTGATCGAATATTGGAGGACTTTAAAATAGGAAGCTGAAGCCGGATATTTTAGAATTGTCGTAGTTTAGTCGTGCAAGAAATTCCTTCCATCCACTCCTAATTCTAGATATCATGCTAGCACCTGCTCCACAATTTTTCGACAATTTTTACATGCAAATATACTTTGCCTACATTTAACTTCTCATCCATCTCTATTGAGCAACATTTTTTTTTTTTTTTAACATTGTCTTTGGCGTGTCTGGAGTTCCTATTTATTAAAAACAAGGATAGAATGTGATAACATACTACAAACATTAAATTAGCGTATCTATATACTAATTTAATGTTTGTAGTATGTTATCACCTTCTATCCGCCTTTTTTTAATAAATAGGATCACCCACTTCAATAGCTTATATTCTGGAAACCATCGTGACACAACTACAGTATTAATAAATAGATCTTCTTTCAACCTACCAGTAATTCTACTGCACTTTTTTTTTTTTTTTTTTTTTTACATGGAGGTCACCACCTATTAAAGCCAGAAGTCACTCAGGGATAAGGGTTATTGTGTGTACAGTAATCAATGGGATATTATCGAAGTAATAGTTAGTATTGGAGATTTGATAGTGTCATTACTTATACTTAAGGGGGCGGTTCATCAGGAATTTGTTTATGTTGGACTTGAACACATCCAAGTTGCAGTCAGGGGGGAAACAGGCAAGCGGCAGAGAGTTCCACAGGTGTGCAGTTCTAAGAAAGAACCTTTGTTCATGGGATCTACATTTTGATTTAGGCACAGATAAAGAGTGGGGAAAATTGACAGTGGTTTCAGCTAAATAGGTGTTTTTCGAGAAAGATTGGCGAGGGGAGGACCAGAGATTGGAGCTCAGATGAGCACTTGCCATAGAAATAACGATAAAACAAAGATAGGCTCGCAACCTCTCTTCTGTAGGAGAGAGGTTGCAGGGAAGAAAAAAGGGCATCCCCCACTAAGCCACAAAGTCTATTTTGTACTCTGTCAAGGCAGGATAGGCTGTTTTTAGCAGCTCCTGCGCAGATGTGGCAACAGTACTCCATCCTTGGACGTACTTGGCTTTTATATAGATAGAGAATTGCATCATTAGTGAGATATCTTCTGAAGCGGTAGAAGGATCCCACCATTTTCCATGCAACCTTGGCCACAGATGATGTATGTGTTCCATTTCAGATCAAGAGTAAAGGTCAAACCCAGATGTACCTAATTCTTACAAATTCCACAAAAAAAATTAATTGCATCCCACTCCTTTCTACAAACTGAACATGGGAGCTTTCTTATATTTGAGTTTTCCAACACTATAAGTATTGATCATCACTTTGGTTTTGGCAGTATTCACCTTCAACCTCCAAGTCTTTAACTTAACACTTAGATTGTCCTTGTTTCACAGGCAAATACGAATTCATCAGCATGATACATTGCTTTTGGACAACTTGTACAAAACCCCCGTGTGTGTGTGTGTGTGTGTGTGTGTATATACACTACTTAATTTAATCACATAAAATTAATATACGAAAGTATAAATTTATGCATAAACTTTAAGTATTTACTTCAACAGTGCTCAATACGTAGGTAGAGCTAGTTAGTAAGTTATAAGATATAACTTATATAATGTCAGCAAGACTCCTGGTGATTAAGTGATGTGCAGGTTTGAGAAGCTTGAAGCACACTGCCATGATTTTACATGCAGAGCACATCCCATGACCCACTGTACTGTTAATCGAACAGCAACATGCTTCAGCAAGATTGAGCATGGAAAGTTTACTTGATCTTTAACTAATTAGCTTTTTAATTTACTTAAAAAGGAAAAAAAAAAAAAAAAATCGGTGCTTATTGAGAATTATATTTGCCTAAAAAAACAAAAAATATACACGTCACGGAACAAAGATGTCACATTCCAAAAATTATGTAAATTCATCAATTTTTAAGAAAATCAATTTGTTATTTTAGAAAGTTTGAATTATTTTAGATACAAACAAAATCTAAAATGGTCACTTCAATCTTGTCTCGCTTCATAAAATTTTTTTTTCTTAGTTTTAAAAAAAAAAAAAAATCAATTTCTGTAATTTTTGGAATATGACATCTTTATTCTGTGATGAGCTTTTTTTTTTTCTTTTAAATAAGCACCAAAAACATTTAGCAATTGTTAATTTGTTTTAAAGTAACCAAGAAACTGGGATGAGTCAAGAAAAGGTAAATAACCAAATGCATGTTAAAAATTTAAGCTGGCCAGTGTTATAAGGAAAAACTATACCTCTCCTCCCTTCTTCCTTTCATGTCATAATAAATGTATATATTAGTCAAGCAGACACCCCATCCCCAACCTCCCTCCATCCACCCAGCAAAGAAAGTCACAGACAAGATCCCCCGCCTCATCGCCTTTCGAAAAGACGGCGTACATAATGGATGTGAATCGCACAGAAACCCCAAATCACACATCTCAGAAGGGAACACGTGGAAATAAAAAAAAAAACTTGAGCGGGAAATTCAGTTGGGCTGCGAACAGCCAAGAGAACATTGATTAAAAATCAGTGCCCCGAAGAAAATGGGGTTAACACCAGCGTAGAAAGACGCATAGGCAAAATACAGTCCACTCAACTCGGATCAGCGGATCGCCATCAGACCGAAAAGGGAAACCAACTCAAAACTTGGATATACCTTGGCCGAATGTTATTCTTGGAGATGAATATCCCTCCAATGGAGAATCCTATGCTAAAAATCATGTGTCAGGAATAATGTTAAAAAAAAAAAAAACGGTGACGAAGAAGAGAAAAGGCATTTGTGTTAATGACGCTCGTCAGGACCGGACAATTATCAAGTAGCTAAGTATTTATCAATTTTCATTCACTCCGATGCGCCCAACCCGCTCCCATGTCTCTGCTAAAATATCATTCATGTTATATATAAATTGACTTTTCGCCGTGTGCAAAGAAAGAATATGTGACTGTCTGATTCTAATTAATAACTGTGACTCAATTTTCTTTTCATTCAAAAAAAAAGGGGGGGTGGAGAGACAATACACCCCATGAACAAACTTTATTATCGACCCCCCTCCCCCCATCTTGACCCATAATGTTGTCTGCGCCCCCATTTGCATTATTTTATTTATTTTTATTTTTATTTTTTTTGCATTCACCTGTATTACATTAATTTATTTACATGAGTGTATTTTTAGTACGTTCATACTCGATTGTGTCATCGTCGTTCTTATTGCCTTATTCTAATTATTAACCGTGAATGTCATTAAAGTGTTTCATGACGATAATGCTGGTTCGAACCTTGGCAAGTGCCATTTGGTTGTGATATCGTTATAACCGGCACGCTGCATATTTTACTACGTGCGTTTGGAAGGAGAATTTCACTTTGAAATTCCTAACCCCGGGCTATCAACACACTGATTTCCATCCGAGATCCCAATACACATCAAACCCCTGAGCTAGACCCAAAAGTGACTAGCAGGTAATGTCTGTTCATACTAAGAGTAATAAAACAAAATACTACAATGAGAGAGGGAAGTTAATGATAGCCACTCGCAATGTACAAATACTCCTTGATCATGATAAGTATAAAAAAAGTTAATCATGACCACTGCAGGAGTACAAATACTTTGTGATGAAATGAAAGGACGGTATCAGAGTTGGAAAAGTAGTGAGAATATCTTTTAAAAAACATCTCCTCCTAATTTTTTTTTAAGAAAACTGCATGTACATTTCTGTTTGCTTTCTTGAATAGGATGAAACTATTATATTCATATTATTTGGATTATTCGGACTCTTCTCATTTTGAGTGTTATTTGCATACTCTGTTATCCATGACTGCGTAAAAAGTCCTAAGTAATTCACAATTTAATTTTGAACATTGTCCCCCACTGAAGATTGAACTTTCAACATCCAGAGGAGTGTAACTTACAACTGTATTTTACCACACGTTTTATCCGCTACGCCTCAGGTCTGCAAAAACCTGTGGCTTACTCAATAAGGTAATGAATTATTAATCTTCCTCTCCAAAATTCCAAAACCGTTATCTATTGCCAGTTTCTAAATTGAAAAAAAAAATTCTTCAATAACAATCGCAGGACTGAGTTTAACGTGACTGTGGTACGACACTATAACATTAAAAATGAGTATGAATCCATTTGTTATCTTCACTAGCAAGCTGCATGGCGTTTCCCGGTCATAAGATATTTAAATATGATATTTTAATTCATGCAGATTACGTATTTATGATTATAGACAATTCACTATTGATTATATTAAACTTAATATATAGTAGTGAGATCAAAACTTGTATATACACACTAGCCTTAGTGCCTGGGTGTTTGGAGGTGTGTGTTAAGCAAAAAAAAAGTGGTAGTAGGCAAACAGGCAGGCTCGAACCTTTACCGTGAAGGAGGAAAAGAAAAATGTGACGTATTTGCCATTGCGTCCATCACAAAACCGGAAGTGGCAAAGATTTAAATTAAGGCTAGTCAATCGAAAAAAGGAGATGACTTTTGAAAATATTGGTGATAAAAGCGACTCCTCCTTGTAGATAATGTTTTTAGCCAATTTTTCAATATTTGTCGTCCAAATGTTCGAGCCTTAAAACTATACTGATCTCGTGAAAATCCGTCGCCTCAGTCGAAAGTTTTAGGCAGGCATACATACATACGTTTAAACAGACAGGTGAGATTTTTATAATAGACTAGCAGGGGTACCCGGCGTTGCCCGGGTATTTACAGGTGTTAAAGTGTTGGCAGGCAGGCTCAAACCTGTGACGCGAAGGCGGAAAAGAAAGTGAAAGAAAACATGACATCTTACCGCTACGCTACGAGGCCATAGGAAGTGAAAAGCGTTCAAATTTAGCGATGTCAATCAAAAAGTTGACTTGCTTGTAGGTGCAGAAATGAACGTTGGTTGAAGGCAAGTTCAGATTTCTGCTGTTTCATTTATTTGTTTCCCCCATGAAAAAAGGGGAACTCTCAAATGAAAAGCAATTGTCTGATATGAAGGGTTTCTCCCCACATTGTTCAAAGCTAATTGCTTTCAAGACGTCCTTGCACAAAAGGCCACTGACGGCTTTGCCATCGATTAGTTTCGCTTTTATACGAAAAAGCCAAACATGTGACAGAAGGGAATAGCGTGAATTTTGTAAAAGTCACTCAAATAAAAGATATAGATGATCTCCGTTCACAAATCGTAGATATTACAATCTAGGGAGTATATAAAAAAAAGTTCTAAAATATAGTAACCCCCCACTCCCGAGAATCCCGGCCAAAAAAGCCTTTGCTAAGACATACAAAAACGCGCGCACCACTTTTGCCTTATATATATATATATATATATATATATATATATTATACGAGCAAACAGTTAATAAAACATGTTAAAAAACACTTTGAAATGAGTTAAAAACATATTTAATCTGAAAAGGAAACACTAGATAAGTGGATAGTCCTTAATCCACAGAGTTTCGAAGAAATACTTTCCTTCTCATCAGAGGGTAGGAATTAGCAAAATGCGGGATCGGATTTTGCATACAAAAGTATTTGATGAAACAACAAGTAAGTCAAAGATCTTACTTGAAAACAAAAAAAGTGAAGCAGAGGGAATATGGTGAAGAAAAAGGTGATTTCACGTGAATGGATAGTCTGGTGGAAGATAAATAATCCAGTGACGGTAAATCCAAATGTATAACTTCAAGAAAGCTAAGTTTATTTTATATATGGCTTGGGTACCATCAGATAGGATCGAAACCCCCTCATTCCTTTGCCTTTGAGCCATGCCCATACATATATATAATATAATATATATTCACCTGTAATCCCTTCTCTAAAAGATGGAATCGCCCAATTGAAGACAAGATTCAAGCAAAAAAGAACAGTTCAGTTTTATAATCTCTATATAAATAAAATGAGCTCATTTTTTCCCGTCTGATTTTGACATTAATAGGATTAAAAATCAAGATATTTCATGCAAATATAATATGCACAAACGGCAGAACAATGTCTGAGGTGTGTTATAGGCTTATTATTTCTCAAATTCCTCGATAATCTTAGATTTCTATACTTTTTCTGCTGAGAAGTCACGGCCAAAATCTGTTAAGATCAATGGAAGTGGTAAAATATTTTCTCTCTAATAAATTCCTCCTCCCCCTACCACCACTTAACACCGTTTGGGGATCGTTCACAAGGAACAGTTGAGAAGAGAACACCGGTTTGGCTTCGTAGTTCTTTCATGTGAAGTTATTTAAAATCACTAAACTAAGCTGCAGTGCTCTGTGGCGTAGTGGTTAGCATGCTGGACAATTCACATTATATTTTCACGTTCGCGCCGACCTACCGTAGTCGTTTTTTTTTTTTTTTTTTTTTTTTTTTTTTTTTTCCTAAACAACTGGAATGGACTTTTCTTGGTGGCCGAACTGTTAACGTTGCAGATGTTTTTTTTTTTTTTTTTTTTTTTCACACTTTATTTTCCTACTTTTACTCATGACTCCGGGTTTGATCCTTCCTACTTACCTACCATAACATTTTTTAAAACTCCCCCCCCCCCCCCCGTCCCGGAAACAAACACTCGGGCAACGCCGGGTACCCCCGCTAGTTATATATATTGCTATCAATGAAAGTTGGAAAATCTGAGGTTTTCTGATTTTAATTTTCTTTGTAAACAAATATTAGCATTCAATCGACCTATTTTCTCTTCCTTACACAACCTTCAACTTTCTGAATTCTAGAAAATTTTTCAGTTTAAAACTTCATTACATTTTTTGGGGTTTTTTTTTTTGTTTTTATATATATATATATATATATATATATATATATATATATAAAGGAAGCATCCTGGTAAAAAAAAAAAAAAAAAAAAATTTATTTATTTTTTTATTTAATAGGTTGTGCGCTATCACCGTGGGGGCCAAGAACTGTGGGTGTCCAGTGAAAACAAACCCACTAAGGAAAACATTCCACATTGTCCTGCATGTGGAGCACCACGTATATTTGAGTTTCAAGTAAGTATTTTGATAATTTTTTCTTTGTTTATATTGATGTGGGCGGAGGGGGGGGGTGTAATTATAGATGCCTCTATGTATTATTCTGACGACATTTTAGGCGATATAACTTCCAACCTTCTCCAGGGGGGTATCTTGTTGAACTCGTGAATTGAATAAAGGATTACACATTCTGTACAGATTTCCCAGTTCGACAAGATACACCTAAAGAAAATCAGGTCAGATCTTTCTGATTCTCTCTCTTCTGATCTTGAGAATGTGATGCAATGGCAAGAAGGTGATTGGTTAATTTTAATGCATCGAAAACCAAGCTTCTCTCTTTTCATCATCATCACTTTGACCCCCATCACGCCCCAATTTAAATGAATGACTCTCGTCTTGGAAGCTCCATGTCTTGACAAGCTTCTGGAACTGACCTTCACTCCTGATCTGAAATGGAACACGTACATCAAATCTGTTGCCAAGATTGCTGGGAAAATGGTTAGATCATTCTATTGCCTACTCCAGTAGGTAACAATGCTGATGCAATCCTCTCTGTATAAGAGCCAGGTACACCTTAAAATGGAGTATTGTTGCTACATCTGGGAGGGGCTACTTGGTGTGCTCTATCTAGCTAAAACCGGCTTTGAAACCTAGTAGTATGACACTATTGTTTGCCAGGGAAGTATTACTTGGTTAAGAAACATCCTTGAAATGACATGATCAAACGATAGGCTCATAAACGATTTGAAATGACATGGGTCACTTCTTGATGTCATTGTGGGCAGGGTTTTATCATCATTGTTGATAACAGGAACCTTTGGGCTGAAATTGAATGCTGCATAAAATAAGCAAAGAAGACATCTTTTTTTTTTTTTTTTTATATAAAAAATAAAATTATTCTTAACACTGGAGGAGCATATTGAACTTATGTGATTGTTAACCCACGTCTGTCATCACTTGCAAGACCAAACTGATATATGTCTACTTTCGATGGAGTCCAACACCTCCAATGTTTTAAAACAATATAATTCAATTCGTTCTATTAATGAAAAAAGGGAGAGAGAGAAATGTAGGTTATTACGTAATTTTTAAATTCAGTTGCTCACATGCAAGGCTGACTTTTTGACACCACTGAATTTTATAAACCCCTGTCAATCAAACCTGGTTTTGAAAATCACACGTCACTTGCATATGACGTGTGTGCACGCTTCCCCACAAGCACAGAATGTTGTGCACAAGATTAATTAATGTAGAAGCCCCAAGCTGCCTCAAGAGGAAGTTGCTCTTTTCTTTTCCCTGCAACCTCTTTCCCACACAAGGGATATTGCTAGTATATCTCTGCTCACTAGTTAGTTTCATGGCAAGTACTCAACTAAACTCCAATCTATGATTCCCCTTTGTCAAACTTTTACAAAACATTTGACTAGCTTCAACCACTATATACAATTTTCCCCACTCTCTATCTGTGCCTAAATCTAAATGCAGATTCCATGAACAAAACTTCTATGAACAGGACTGCCCGTCTGTGGAACACTGTTCTGCTGACCTGCTTTCCAGTTGAATACAACATGGTTGCCTTCAAATCCAGTGTAAACAAGTTTGTAAGTTGTCCCCATAAATAATCAAATTCTACCCATTTTACACCATTAACGATTACTACACTACCACTTTACATTCATTGACCCTTTATCCTAGAGTGGTGACTCCTTAGTAAAAAAAACAAACAAAAACACTTTAGATGAGAACAGGGATGCAAATACATATATTCTCATCTCAAAATTCAGCTGCATCTATGTATTTATAGCGCCTTTGTTGTAAATTGCATTTGGATTGCTGAATGTGCAGATGAAAACATCTGCATCTTATGAATTTTTTTTTTTTTTTTTTTATTAACGTAATAAAATCATTTGAAGCATTTTTAATGGTCAAAGTAATTATAGACGAGGGAAAGCTTTATTTAATATTTTAATCAAACTCTGGGTACTTCTATAGGATAGTAGGATTTCATTTCAGGTAAAGACACTACTACAATACATGCCATGTTGAAAAATAATCAAGTAAAAAAAAAAAAAAATTATTGCATGTGTGTCTTTTTTTTTTTTTTTTTTTTTTTTTTAATGTGGAACAGTTCTTTGTGACCAATTCTTTGACAAACTGATTCATCTCCTTTGCTTTCAATTAAAATCCACCATTTCAATATACAAAATGTTGGATCAGTATTTTTTTTTTTTTTCATTTTTTTAAACAAAAAATGAAAAATAGATCTAGCACATCTGAGTCATTTTTAGTAATTTATACTAGTTTCAACACAACACGTTTTTAGTTAAAATGTCTTTGTTTGAAACGCCAATATTTTTTTTTTTTTTTTTTTTTAATACTAATCTGTCAAATGTTTCTTTCTGATAGGTAATGCCACAATTACTGGTTCACTTGGACGTTGACAATTTGACCAAAAGCATCGATTGGGGAATCCTGGCTATTTATACATGCAGTGACAGTTGTGAAATTGATGCAAGATACGTAGAGGAGTATCTCTGGAAACAAGATTATTCTAATAAAACTTCCTAAAATGTAACTTTTTGAGTTGTGTATTTTAATTTTTTTTTTTTTTTTTTTTTTTTTATATATATTGGATTCAAATTAATGTTTAAGGTATCAGAATAGATAAAATTCACCTCAGTTGAGGAAAAGTCAACAACATAATTCTTGTCCAGATCTGTATGCTATACAAACCTATGATGAAATGAAAATATCATATTTCAAAAAATCACATAAAATGATCACGGGAATACGTAGGCATTATGACAAATCTATGAATTGTTCAGTTATCTATTTTTGTTTTACTTTATTTCCCCCCCCCCCCCATGGTGAACAAAAGTCACTTTATGGACATTCATAAAATTTGATTTTTTTTTAAGTGGGGCAGATTGCTGAAACAATCTTGTATCACTAAGTGAAAGATTCTTATGCAATATTGAGATAACCTGCCCTACTACTTATAACAAAACTACTTGTGCAATTTACATAATTTTTGAAATGTGATATTTTCGTTACAAAATCATTCAAATAGGGGGAATTCTGGACAAGAATGTTTTCTTTCCTCTCTTGCTTGCTCTCTTGGAGAGAAAGTTTTGAATTTAGCTCTTTTTTTTTTTTTTTTTAATTGTCACTTATCAGTTAAAAATCACAGTTCCAAAACCAGATAAAATATAAGTATCTATACCAAACCTAGGAAAAATTATTGAAAATTATATTTTGCCAATCCACCGATTGAACAAGAGCGGAAATCTCGTAAAGTAAGGGGAGATAAGTCAGCCTGTCATTTAACCAAGTAATTATGAATGGTGGATTGGCAAAATGAAAACCGGTTTTTATCTTTCATTAAAATTTTACTCAATTTTTCTAATTTTAGTAAGGATGTCTGTTTTTGCCTATTATGTCAATTTTTTTTTTTTTTTTCCTCCTTTTTTCTTGATGTGATCCGTGCCCATACTGTATACGAACAATATATATATATATATATTTTTTTTTTTTTTTTAACCTTAAAGAAGCCTTAGTTCACAAATCTCATAGCCTGGAGGTGCACAGATAACCTAGCAACTGGATTCCTTTATGTGCGCATTATCACCTTAGTGTGCATCTTGAAAAGGTCTTTGTAGGATACTAAATGTTGCTTTAAAAAAAACTTGATGCGTAATACTATGAGTCAGCTAAGAGGGTGAATTATTTCTGCTTATCAGTCACTCTGAGACAGTCAAGATTTGATATTTCCAATTGTGTAGAAATAAATTTAGGAGTTGGTTTATAATTTGGAGCAGTTTACAATTTTCAGCTCTGACTAGATTGGGAGAGTTTTAGCAGATGAGATAAATTGATCCATCAACAACGGTGATGGCTTAAAGACTGAAATGTGGACGTTAGTGTTTAGAAGGTTATTTTCTACAACGGTATCTCTTGCAAATCCACTTGGAGATGAAGATCAGACATTTAAATGGAAAGATGAGCAGATTGGAGTTGAAATAACGTTGAATTGATTGAAGATTTCAGATGAGGTGGAGCAGACTATGAAATGAGCCAACAAGTGAACGTTTTTTGTTTTTTTTTTTGTTTTTTTTTTTCCTCTCTCTCTCAAAGGAATCACCATTTATCAAGGCCCAGGGGGTGGCCACTTGAGGATAATGGGGTAAATATCATTGTAATTGTTAGTGGAAAATTGGTGAATTCGATTACTTAACTGGATGGCTCACCAAGAACTTGTTCATACTGGACTTGAAGCCAACCATATCGTAGTCTGTTGGAAAGTAGGAAAATGGAACAGTTCCACAGGCGTGCAGTTCTAAGAAAGAAGCTTTGTTCATGGAATCTACATTTAGGTTTAGGCACAGATAAAGAGTGAGGGAAATTATTGATAATGGTTTCAGTTAGACAAATGTTTTTTGTGAAAGTCAGGCAAGAGGAGCTCAGACGAGCACGTGCCATGAAAAAACGATAAAGTGCAGACAGGCTTGCAACATCTCTTCTGTGGGAAAGAAGTTGCAGGGAAGAGAAAAGGGCATCTCCCACCAAGCTACAAAATCTATTTTGAACTTTGTCAAGGCAGGATAAGTCTTTCTAGCAACTCCTGCCCAGATATGGCAACAGTACTCCATTCTTGGACATACTTAGCTCCTATACAGGTAGAAAATTGCATCAGCAGTGATTCATCTACTTTGTTTACTGGAGTGGTTGAATGATCCTACCATTTTTCCAGCAGCCTTGGCAACAGTTTTGATGTATGTGTTCCATCTCAGATCAGGAGTAAAGGAAACCCATTCATGTTAATTGATGCCAGATGGGGATCAGAGCATTGATGATGTCAAGATAGAAGCTTGGTTTTAGATGCATTAAAAGTAACTAACCATCTGTTTCCCTATCGCACCACGTGATCAAGATTAGAGGAAAGAGAATCAAAGAGAACTTAGTTATTTATGGCTTTGAAGTGTTGCCATAGATGGTGTCGTCAGCATAAATGTCTACAAATGATCTTAGGATGTGATTTGGGAGATCATTGATGCAGATCAGGAGAGTTGGACCCAGGATGACCCCCTGAGGAACTCTAGCATTAATACTGAGAGCTTCTGATTTCTGCCCATTAACAACTACTTTTATAAACCTATCAGAGAGAAATGATTTAATTGAAAAGACCTTTCCAGTTATACCATAGCTGGAGATTTTGTGGAATAAACCTTTATTCCATACCCTATCAAAGGCCTTTAATATGTCAAGCAATTGCCTTAGAAAGGAAGCATCCATCGAGAGATTCACTAATCCTATGAGCTATATCTGTTAGCACATCTGCTGTAGATCTAGCAGAACGAAAACTATATAGCATGTCACCGAGGAGATTATTTTTGCTGAGGTGGTTGACTACTTCTCTAACAGATTCAAGCAACTTATTCCTGACTCACAGGATACTGATTGGTCTGTATTGAGAGGGAGATGACCGATCACCTGACTTTTTAAAAACGGGACATACTGATGAGGTTTTCGAGGGTGTTCAGAAGCAATTCTTCTTAAGACAATGCTTAAACAGCTTGTAAGTATGAAAGCTAGTTCTGGTTGAAACTCTTTGAACGCTAATAGGAATGCCGTCAGGGCCAGTTGCTTTACTGGAATCAAGGTTTTTGATTAGCTTGGCAACATCACGCACAGATATTTGTATGTCACATAACATGTTTTCAGACTCGGATGAAAATACAGAGGGGGGGGGGCCTGATAACATAGGGTAGAATTAGCTGGAAAGAGTTTGGCTTTGTCCAATGCTGACAAGATTATCTCAGATCCATTGATAATGGTTGGGATAGAGCACACGCTTCTATTCAGGACTGTTTGTTATTTACCAAAACTGGTGAGAACCAAGCTGCTGCTCAGCTACTTTGGACTTGACGGACTGAGCATACAACTCTCTTGCGTTCTTTATTAGTCTTTTACAGTTGTTGCTGACAGTTTATTGCGTTTTAGCTTATTTTAAAGCGTTTATTTATTTTGAGACAAGAGTTGGAACGATAACAAAATGGCTGACATGAGGTGGTCAACTATTTCTTGATAATGCTTCAAATTGTGACCCGATGGGGGAGGGGCCGGACAATGCCGGTAAGACCTTGCTAGTGGATTAAGAAACAGCCTGTCGCCTGGGTGGTTCCATTGACACGAATTCAGAAGAATTCGCACAGTTGAATCTAGTGATGAAGATGTTGATAATAGGATGATGGAAAGGACAAGGTGTTTTTAACAGATAATCAAAATGATCCCCCACAAGAATGGATAGCTGAAGAGTATCTACGCTGGAATGAAAGTCATAAAAATAATTCCTAAGCAGGACAGGCGGACACTTATGTTAATGGACAGACCACCAAAAGTTAATCGCCTCAAGTAGCTAAGCATAAATGGAAATTGTCTATGAGAGCCACTTAGAGACGAAGACAAGAAGATTTGTTGTTGAATTACCGATGGAGTCATAAAATCCAGTCTAAGGAATGTGACAGCTGACGGCGAGGCCATAAAAAGTCCTCGGATCCACGAGGCCTGGTGTTTGTGGCTTGACTGAAATAATGATTATCTGTTGATAGAAGACCACCACGGGGAAACGGGTCAGGGGGACCTGTTGAGTGGTAATTGACCATGACAACCCGCCCTTTCTGGTGTATGGACATTATTGCCTTTACTGACGTGATAATTTAATCTGGGATTGTTGGCAGGAGGAGGGGTGGGCAACGAGGCTCTTTAAACCCAAAAACCCTTTTCTCTTCAATAATGGTAACGGTCGTTTTTTTTTTATTTATTTATTTTTTTCCTTCTGCGTCCAGGCGTTCAGAGTTCAGCGAGACATTGCTGGACCCCCCCCCCCCCCCCGAAACAAAAGTATGGCCGCTGATTGGTTGACCACCACTTGTGGGCATGTTGGGAGAGGAGGGGTTGCAACCAACCGATACTGATAAAATGTGAAGTAAAGATCGGAACACACACACTTTGCCACGTGTCTTGGTGACACCCCCTCCCCAAGGACACGCGCCTCTGTGAACTTTTTCTTCCCTGTATACTGATGATAGAAAAGCGAAGTACACTGTTAAAAAACCGCCAGCCCCTGTTTGTATAACTAAGTCAGTTGTGTATATGCTATTTGTAAAGTTGAAGCAATAATTATTCTATGTTAAGAAAAGCCAGTTAACCTTTGACTTCTTTTCTTTGTTTTGGAAACGCCGTTGTTGAGTGCAGTCTATTTTTTCAGACCGGCCCAGTTGACAGTTTGGAAGCTGATTCAAAGGTAGAAACAGTGAGCGGACTACGACGACAGAGACAAACTCAACCACTAGACGAGAACATAGGTAATGCCACAGGGATCGGCATCAGTTGCATCTCTCACCCTAGCCTATGCATCTGAGCCGCTCTGTAGGGGTTACAACTCTACCGAATAAAGACACTATTGTTTGAGGGGGTGGTCCTTTTCCGTGAAAGTGTTGCACACAGACTGAGCACAACAACCTAATACACAGTGTATGTGTTTATATTATTTAGTCAATTGGAATGTTTATTGAGATGAGAATTAGTGTCTTAGTGAGACGTAATTACGTGGGGAGACGAAAAACAACTATGGAAGGCAGTAATTGCTGAGAATGTAGTTGAGAGATTCGGAGTTTCTATTCCATCGTGGTTGCCACCTGACGAAGACCAGAGGAATAGTTGGCCGAAACGTTGTGAAACAACAACAAAAAGTTGAGGATATTAGTCTGCAACAAATAAATGAATATCTGCATTGCTTTTATTTTTCCGGATACTTTTAAATGCTTGTGCCGTCAATAATTGACAATATGAGAGACGACAACATGGCAGAACAAGATCAAGATGAACTGGCAATAAAGAGAGTCATGGCACCCAAGTGTTGGGGGTCAGTGTCGAAGCGACCAGTGTGATACTACGCAGGATTGGTCTGGGTGAAGGCCAGTTTTACAAAGCTCATTATCCATAGTGTCTGCCCATCACATCGGCCCTTCCTATTGGTTGCTTCCAGACAACTTAATTTTAAAACATTTGAGCCGCCATTCACTCATCTCACCCTTGATTGGAGCGATGCCATAGGGTCTTTGAATGTCATCATTACAGATTTGGTTGCACAGTATAATTCTCAAGGTTCAATAGAATATTTTGATTTTTATAAAGCAAATCTTTGTTATCCTTCGTGCTGTGAGTACAAAATGAAGTCTTGCATATTATGCAAATTTTTGACTTACTGGATTGTCGCTTTCGGACAATTTTTATAGAGATGAGACAAAGTCTGAGTTTTATCAAAAGAATCAAATTTAAAAAAAAAAAAAAAAAAAAAAAAAATCTTAATTTTATCATTTTCTTCCAGCTGGGGATGAGGCATCCACTGGACCCAAACATTCACCCACTATCTTATACATTCCAACCGAGAGATCTTTTTAAGATTCTCACCATCTCTTTATGTGCAACTGTTTGGATTTCTCTTGCACTTGGTTCACCAGGTATATTTGTCAGGTAGTAAATTTTTTCTTTTTCATGAGTTCAGTTGCTCGTATGATTACTGAAATGATAGAGATCTTCCCAAGATTCCAGTTTTCTTTTCATATTGCACATAAAGCCTTGGTATTTTGTTATCTTTTTCTTCTCCGCTCTATTTAATCCAGCATCATTGGGGACACTAACTTCTAAGTTAGTGCCCCCAATGGGGGCAACTTCTAAGTTAGTGCTATCATTGGGGGCACTTTCTCCTTGTCCTATATTATTGTCAGATTAAATATCAAATGATAAATTTGATTCTTTTTCTAAGTTCCAAGTTTCATTTATTTTCTTTAAAATAAGATTTAAAAGGTGGTTTACGTAAAAAGAAAAAAAAAATGCTGAATAGTGCTGAAATGCTGAGTGAATGAAATTGCAGCAGTCAATAATTGATGAACAAGATGAAAATGAAAAATTTGATAAAAATTAAATTAAATATTTTTGCTACACAAAATGCAAGCCATAAACTATATGATGTAACGGGACTTCTTTTTTTTTTTTTTTTGAGGGGTGTCACTGAAATGGTCACTGTCAAATATTTACATAAAAAATTTTAAATTTCTAAAAATGAAAAAAAAAAACAACCCGTAAACCACCAGGATGATTCCAACGATAATATTGAGCACCCCCTTAGCAAGGTTCGTTCAGGCTTGAAAAAGCCTTGAATTTTGAGCTTTGTTGTGAGAAGGCCTTATTTCTATTACCTTTAAAATATGAAAAATGTCTTGCAAAGGCCTTGAAAATCATTCTCTATGTCCAGTAAAATTTGTGTTAGAATATTAAAAATAAATAAAAATATTAATTAAAAGACTATTAAAATATATTTTTAAATATTAACCAGCAGGACCCATGTATCGGTATTGCCCGGTGGAAGTATGACACAGCCAGAAGAGATCCCCCCCCCCTCACCTCACCGGAAAACAAATCAAACGTTAGTCAGTCCTGTGAAATAGCGGTTGTAGTCAAAATAAAATCATCTGGGTTCTACTGTTGGGCATTGTACTGGCAATTTATTTGTGGATATGCAACTAATTTGGGGCGATTACTTGCAGTCACTGGCAGACATAATCAGTGTTGGCCTCCATTAGACTGTTTTGAATTGAAAGCGTCTGTTTTCAACTGTTGGGCAGTGGCATCCACTGAATACCTATGGCCATCACTAATGGTTACTGGCAGTTCGTGCCGTTTTGAAGCTGTTACTTACATTTATTGGTGGACACTTGTTGCCTTTCCAACTGTTAGCGTTGGTTCACGGCGTACACTGTCAGTCATAATCAGTATCGGCCTCAATTGGAGTACTCCAAAATTAAATTGTCTATCTTCATTGGTAAACACTAGTAATCATTGGACTTTAGATGACTACATGGCCTACTATAATAATATGGCCGTATATGTCACATTGAGAGGCAATTTTCTAAGAGGCCATTGAAACTAAGACAAAGGGAGGTAACTCAGAAATTGTTTTCTATTCAAACATCATTTCAGATGTTAATGCTTAGATAATTAAATAATTATTTCAGGTTTTAATATTTGAGATAATGCTTAAATGAATTCTACTTACATATTTTACTGTTATCCTGTCCAAAGTAAAATGTTTCCATTAATTAGATGTATTTTTCCCCTTTTATTTCTTTATAATACACAACAAAACAAAAACATTCATTTTGAGTTGTCTCCCCTGACCTTTCCAATAATTTTGTTGTTTATAAATATGAAAAAAAAAAAAATTGCTTTGACTACAACAGGTTATTTGTTTTTTAAAGATTTTATTAGAATATTATTAGAATATCAAAATATTTACAAAGAACATGAATATAAAGATTGGAAAGGAAGTAAATTGTTTTTCACTCTGTTACAAAATTATCAAATCATTAACTGCTATCTTTCTTACAAGAGGAATTTTAAAGTATCTTTACAAAGCACAAGAAATTCAATAAAAATTGTAAATAAAGGTTAATTTTTTTTACACAGTGGTGTTCAACAGTAAATTTCACTTTTATTTTGATCGTTGCCGCTTTAAAAAAATTTTTAATGAATCTTTTCTAATTTCATCCGAAGAAAGTTTTTGCTTGTTATAGAATATATTTATAACAATTTTTGTTGCAAATTTATGTACTTTTTCAATGTGTTTCGCACATGTAAATACATACTTTGGCGAATAAGTTTTTAAAATTATTTCTGCAGACTTCCTAATTGTAGACTGACCATGTTTTTCAATGAATTGAGAAGAAAAATCCAAAATTGCAAAGCAAGAACAAATAAATTCAGCAATCCGAGTGGATGGAATTGTCAAACCTCGAGATAATAAATTAAGATAATGATTCTCAGTGATCTTTGTATCATTGCCAACCATAAAAGTAGAACAAATATCACAGTTAAAGATTATTATAATTTTCATTCTTTGACAATGGATTGAGCTTTTCCTGCCAAATGTTAATATTTTCTTTTAAAAAGGGATCTACAGATTAAAATCTTTTCACTGCTATAAATCTCATGAAGACCCACTAAAAATCTCCCTCCGCTCATTTGACGATACTGTGAAAATCGCTTTTCAAGGGGATCACTTTGAAATCTACAAGTGAGAATATATTCATACCCATCATTCAGCAGTTTTTTCATAAGCATTGCTTGTGCTCTCAAAGTTGTAACAAATGCTTTGCTAGTCTGTGCAGTGAGGCAAAAGTCAGAAATTTTTGAACAAGACTCGACCCAGTTAGAAAATGTTTGATTTTATTATCACTTGCAGTAGCAGCATTATTCAAAAAATTAGGGGTAAATCTTTGATTAGAATTGGCTATAATCCACCAGCACCATATCAATTTAAGAAAATTTGTAATGTCGGTCCGTTCTGGAAAGTAGCTTTTACAAGCAGCAATTGTTGTCTCGTGGAATACAGCAATAGCCAAATTGACACTTTGCTTATTGTCACCGGGATGTAATGCCTTGAAAATTAGTTTTGGTGCTTTTCGTAATGTAGCATCCAAAACCCTGTCCTTGTCATATATTTTATGTATATCAGACCAAGATAAAACTCCTGACTGGAAACACAAATGAAGGGCCAAAATATTGAAATTGAAAGAAGGAAACAAACTTTTGTTTAGTAAACTGTTTCGAATATTCTTCAACAAATGAACAGTGTCAAAAAAGAAAAAAAATTGTTTGCAGAATCTGGATAAGTAATAAAATGTTTTTTTATTTCCTTCAAATTTGTTTAATAAAATTTTAAAGGCATTTACATTTGCAGAATGGTTGTCTGCAACTACAGCCCTTATATTAAATCCTGCATTGAAAAACTGTACAATGCATGCAATTATCTCCTGAAAGAGCCAGTCACCAGTAACAGTCACTTCAGGACAGACTTTATCTACAGTTGGCACTGTCTCCTTCAACCCTGAAATCATAAATATCATACCTTTATATAAGTTGCCAGTTTCATCAGCACCAACATACTTCCCACCATGAAACCGAGTTCCATTTTGAAGGTACATTTCATCCAACCTCAAGATACAATCCTGAGAAAGTTTACCTTTTCCCAAGAGAGATTTTGCAGCAGTTATAGATTCTACATCACCTTTTTGTATTTTTTCTAATGAAGAAAATGGTAACTGCTCAACCATTAGTTTATATTCTTGAGGAGAAGTATAGCGCAATAATAAGGAGAATCTGATTAGTTCAACAGAAAATGAAGGTTTAAAATGTTGAAATTTGTATAGTTCTTTTAGAATGGAATTTGGAGGTTCTGCTGTAATGTTTTGAACATAAGAGGGGAAATTTTCCAACATGCTATACCTTGTAAGTTTTGCATTGTGAGCCTTCACAAACCAATGTGGTAATGGTATTGGATTTCCATAATACTGAAGTTGAACGTGTAAATTCTTGTCAATCCGAATGCACTCTTTCAGTAATGGAAAATTTGTCTCAAAATCTATCCGGAAAATCCATACATATTTTTCATTTTTTTTTAAACTGGAACCAGTGGGGCAACACTTTGTTTCTTCCAAATCTTCGAAACTCATAATATCTGCTGAAAGAAAACTTGGTAGTTCATCATCTTGGTAATTTTGATCCTTTGGGGCTTTTCTCATTGTGTTTGATGTAGGTAGAAGAGATGGCTTAATATTCACTAATGGTGAATGAATTGTTGGTATTGGATGTAGGGACCAATTTAACTTATTTCTTTTCTCTTTTAAAATAAATTTTTCCTCAAAATGTTTTATACATAAAACTGAATTTTTTGTTGCAATCTAATCAGCACGATTTACAAATTTTGTCCATTTTTCAAACAGGTCGGGTTTGCCATGTGGAAAATGAAAAGTTGATAGATTTTCGTGGTTTTTATAACCAGTTTTGCAGCCAAATGCAACGCATTTGTTCACCATTTTGTTAATCAAATTATAACAAAACTTAAACAATATTTTAAAAAAGATAATATATATTTGTTATAATATTTAAAACGGGTAGAAAAAATTCAACCAGTAGAGATCGCAAAAATGGTTGTAAGCATAAAGATTGCTTACGTCTTTGAAAATAAATCAAGGGAGGTAACTATTGTACTTTTGTTCTGTAAATTAACATGAATAAAAGCGGTGGAAAACATGTTATATGGATAAAAACATTTTAAGAATGAAATAATAAAAATATTTAAATAAAAGTTTATTATTCATTATTTCAAAAGTTAATATAAACTACTTTTGAGTTACTTCCCTTTGAAATTTTCAACGTTGTATGCGGCTCGAGCTTACAGGTTTCCATAATAAAAACAATGGCCTCTTAGAAACGTGGCCTCTCATGTAACATACAGCGCCCTATGTATAGTAGGCCATGGTGACTACTTGTGTTTGGTCATAGTTGGTCATTGTCAAGTCAATCACTATCGATTATGACCAGTGTGAAGCCCATTGGACTGCTAAGAAAAGAAATGTCCTGTCTTCAATATTCCTGCACTGTCATCCATTGCATGGTCTTGTTATCTAGTGGCGATTATGAAGGTGATGAACATTTATTTTAAGGTGTCACTTCTAGACAGGAGCAAGAACTGGCCAGCAAATCGTCTGCCTACAATTGTCAGGCACTGTCATCAAATGGCGGGCACCATCTCTTAAGTTGAGTACTGTCACTTCATGGCACTGGCACATATTGACCATAACTGGCACTCAAAGGCAGATATGACTAATGTGGTGTATTGTTCAAAGCCTGAGTAAAGCAAGGAGCATCTGTACTCATGTCCGGTGTCATAGGATGATATATTTTCCTCTTTCGATATGAGGAAGTTGTGCTTTGTTGCACAGGGGATAGTATTGGCTATCCAAGTAGTAACATGTAGTAGAAATGGAATAATTAATAATTGGTAAGTGTAGCAAGGTAGCAATGTTAAGGATATTATTTAGTAAAGTGAAATGTGGAAAAGTAGTGGATTGCTTAATTGAAGGATTATATAATATATAAAAAGTATTACTTACGAATTTGATTGAAAAACGTTTTTCTTTTTTTTAGCGTCTCTGGAGACTATAAAAAATTGGAACAAAAAAGGAATACTTTTTTGTTCTTTCTGAAACCGTCTCTAGTGATAACTATAAATAGCGGACGACTGCAAATTATAATCAGTTATAACACAACGTTGGGATGCAATGAGGTGACCACCTATTATAACTGACTGAAGGAAAACACAAGAAAACTCGAGTCGTTAAAATAACAGATGAACCAAACAAGATACAGAGAAAGATCTCTTTCATCAATAACTAGTAAATTGAGATTTTTCTGAATTATGTTTGACCAAAAGCATTTATGTCTAAAGATAAAAACACACATTACTATAAAAACATTGACTTCTATCTAAAGGAAAATAACTAGAAAACAGAATTATTTCCCTTACACTATCGATTATAAACAGCTTATGTGAAAGTCGTTTTCTATTTTTTTATTGTCTTTTTCTTTGTTAGTAAAAATTTGTTTTTCTTTTCAAATTATCTTCTTTTTTTTACTCTTATTTTTCATCGATATGTTTGTGGCGTTCCGATACCCCTAGACTAGGAACAAATCTGTAACATCTGGGTTGTCCTATTTGTTATAGTGGGGCAGATTGCTGAAACAATCTTTCACTTAGTGCTTGTATCACTACAAGATTGAGATAACCTGACCCATTATTAACTATGATGGCTACTTTAATAAATATAACCGTATATGGTAGTGTACGTGTATGAAACGCAGTCTTATTTGTCAGCTATGATGGTAAATTTAAATGTAATTTATATATGGTAGTATTCGTATGTGAAAGTTTGTAATAGTTAAACTTATTTTTGTATGGTCCAAAGTCTGCATCAGTATTCTGAAAATTGAATTCAAATTGACAACCTCCCCCTAAAAAAAAAAAAAAAAAAATTAAAAAAGAAAGTAAAAAAAAGAAAAAGGTTGTATAATTGGTTCAGTTTTTTTTGTTTTTTTTTTTACGAAAGCTAACAAAATCTCAAGAGTACTCCTTATAGAATGAAGAATGTAAAAATAAAAAGGAAATTGGGAAACCCAAGTAAAAATAGCAAATAAAAAAAAGTAGAAAAAGCATGAATCAAAATATTTGGTTCTTCTTCGTTATAGTAGCGAAATCCAACAGTCGAAAAATTGAGTTTTCATTAAAAAGCAACAATAACGACATTGTTTATGTAAATTTTAAGCAAAAGCAATGTTGTCTGCTTAATTGTCATGTTGCAAATATTAAAAATCACGCATGTTCATGATTTGCAAAAAAAAAAAAAAAAATGGCGGCTCTATTGTTTTAAGCAGTAAATGTAAATACAAGAAAATTCTGGTAGGCAAAGTGTATATATATATATATATATAAAATAGTTAAAGCCTAATGTGTCAGCAAAAAAAAAAAAAAAGGCCAAATGGATAATGTTCTGTATTTATATAGAGATAAAATGGCTCTATTAAAGATGGTAACACCGGACTATAATGAAGTTGACTCACAAACATTTGGTGTTTCCTATGAAATTGAAATTATAGGCATTTTTATGTTTTTAGAGGAAATTAAATTTCAGTATATTTGTATTTATTGTACAGCACTGAAATAATATTATTTACAAAAGGATTCCCAACGTGGAAAGGGGAAGATAAAGCCATTCTTAACATTGGAAGGGAAGGTTGTTTTGTAACTAATCTGCACTTTCACCTAATAAAAAATATTGTAAAACTAACTTAAAAATTCTAGCAGAAAAAATGCATGGTCCAATATGTACATAAGCACATCATTTATTTTAAAGAAAAACATTTGTGCTATGGAACATACATTCTACGGTTTCCATTTTTGGAGGAAATTAAACTTTCATATATCTGCACTTATTGTACCGCGATGAAATAAATGTCATTTAGGAAGCCATTCTTAACATGTGGCGGGAGGGTGTTTTGTAACTAATTTGTACTCTCACCTAACAAAAAAAATATTGTCAAACTAACCCGAAAATATTAGTGAATAAAAATAGTGGAGGTCAATAAGTACATACTTTTGCTAAGGAAGATAAAAAATATCTTGTACGATTTTCATATTGTTTAAATTGAGTACCCTCAGCCATGTTGGAAAAAAACAAAATAAAACAATTACTTCAGAATTCAGATTGAGGGGAGTAGTTGTTTGTATGAAGCCCAATTTTAATAAAGGGCAAATACAATGCATCAAGGGCGAACTGCTTCAGAAGAAAGTCAAATATTTGCATTAATAAGTAATTCTCTGCCTGATCATTTTTTTTTTTTTTTAATTTGTGGATATGTAGCTAATATTAATCTGACGATTATATAAATACCATTGGTTTTAATATAAATTCTATCATTAGCAATCTACTATAGAATAAATCTCACCTGTCTGTTTTAATGTATGTATGTCTTGCAAAATCTTTCGACAGAGGCGACGGATTTTCACAAGATCGGTATCATTTTGAAGCTCGACACTTCGGCCGACAAATATCGAAAAATTTGCTAAAAACATTAATTCCTTCACTAGGCACTTTTCTACAGGAAGAGGTCGCTGATATTTTCAAAAGCCATCTCCTCTTTTTGATTGTCTAGCCGTAATTTAAACTTATGTCATTTCCGGTTTGGCAATGGGCACAAACAGCTAACGCATCACTTTTTTTTCACTTTCTTTTCCTCCTTCGCAGCACGGGTTCGAGTTTGCCTGCCTACTACCACTTTTTTTTTTTTTTGCGCTCGCAATTCATTCCCCGCCCCTTTTTTGCTCAACCAACACCTTTACACACACCTCCACTTTCTTTTCCATCTTCGCGTCATGGGTTTGAACCTGCCTAACTACAACTTTTTTTTTTGCTCAACACACACCTACAAATACCCGGGCAACACCAGGCTAGTATAGAGATAAAATCAATACATTCTATGAAATTGCAGTCTTATTGGTGTGATTGTTAATGCAAGAGTTACGTCCCTTTATCACAAAATCACCCAGTGTTATCTATATATTTCATGAATGTAGCCAAAGTGAAATTCAAATTTCAAAAGTAAAATACTTCTTGAAATAAAAAGATAAATGAAAGCGACTTTCTCTGTTGTCAATTACTAAGTTTTTTGATTCATTATTAGAAAATTTTGAAAACTTAAATTTTGTCTAGAGAAAGCTTAAAAAAAATCCTTGAAAATGGACATTGAAAATCAAGAAAGGATCAAATATAATATATATATATATATATATATAGTAATTTATAAAATATACATGGCGATTAAGCTACACTGAAATTTTTATAAATATATATATATATTATAAATTACTAACTAGCTCTACCTACGTATTGAGCACTTTTGAAGTAAATACTTAAAGTTTACGCATAAATCTATACTTTTGTATATGAATTTTATGTGAGTAAAAAGTAGTTATATATATATATATATATATATTATGGCAGTAGAGTTTAGTTTCCTAGAAGTACATCCAATGAAACAACGTGTCTACCAAAAAGTGCTCAATGAGTAAACAGAGCAGGTATATTAAATTTATATATACAAACATTGATGGGTACATATGTGACACATATGTAGCCACCAATGTTTGTATAAACAAATACATTATATATATATATATATATATATATATATATATATATTAGTGTTTAGATGATTACTTGGAATCAGGAATCTTAAAAATCGGAAAATTTTGTGCCTATTTTCCACTGCCAAAAACAAGCATTTTATTTGTTTACTTTTTGGTTTGTTTAAAACCTAATTTTCCCTTGCTGGTATTAAAGAACAAATTATTAAATATTTAATGATTTTTTTTAACTACTAATAAAATGAAAATCTCTATAACTGTCCAAGTTTATTTTTTACGTTTGCAAAAATAGATGTATATATTACATGGCTTTTTACGGTAAGCGGAAAAATGATAATTTAAAAAAACAAAAACAAAAAAAAACACTATAGCTGAGTATTTAGAGATTTTGAAAGAATTGGAATTGGTAATTGTATCGGAATTAGGAATTTAGAACAAAACCAGTAATTGTATTGGAATCAATAAAAATATTGGAATTGTCCTACCACTAATATATATTTTCCTGTTAAATGATTCTATTTCAATGTTCTTCTGAGGAATGTTATTTGAAAGAAAATCAAGGGAGACAATTTACAAACATTGACTGCCGGTTTTTTTAGTGATTTAAAATTTTATATCCAATATTTTTAAATAGCATTTAATCAAACCAGCTTGAAGTGTCAAAAAAAAAAAAAAAAGAAAAAAAAAAAGAAAAAAAAAAAGAAAAAAAAAAGAAAAAAAAAAAGAAAAAAAAAAGAAAAAAAAAAGAAAAAAAAAAGAAAAGTTTTTGTCCAGAATTCCCCCTATATTTACAAAAGCAGAATTAAAGAAATATCTGTATAATATACGTATCCATGATGAAGCGAAAACATATTCCAAAAATCATGTAAATTGATCAAGTAGTTTTATCTTTATAAAGAAAATGATTTTTAAGCAATTAATGGGAATTCATGGGCATTACAACATGAATCTCACAAATTGGAATTATGTTCAGTTATCTGTTTTGGGTTTTAGATGGTTTTCAAAATGGCAGACAAGACAGACACTCATCTGTTACTCATAAAATTTGATTTTTGTACTTAAAAAATAAATATATGCTCAACTTACATAATTTTTGGAATATGATTTTATTTTTCATCACCGGTATGTACATCATACAGATTTTTCTTTATTTTTGCTGTTTAATATAAGGTGAATTTTGGACAAGAACCACAAAACTATTCAATGAAATGCATAAAAAAAACAAGAAAGGAAAAAATTAAAACCTTTTCAATTGAAACAGAACTTGTGACCTTTTTATTCATTATAAGTTATTTTCTTTTTCAGTAAAATATGTGCAACAATAATTTCAACTTTAACGAAATGCATCACAGGTCTCGGCACAATATTTGGAATTCTGTATGCGATATCATGGAGTACTAGATACATGTATACCAATAGTCCATGATGATAAACTTGTTATACCAAATTCATTTTCAGTCAGTTAAGAATGCTAACGCTTCATTTTATATTTAAAAGAATACAAAAAAAAAAAAAAAAAATTTCCCCGTCTTAAAAAATGGCAGATCAATAAGTCAATCCAGAAAAACATTTCTAAAATTAACTATTACAATTATCTTTCTTCCATCAAATATTGTTTTTCATTCTAAATTCTTATTTCTTTTGGTTTGGGAGCATAAGTGAACTATATTTAATTTCTGTCAAACTTTAAAAGCCAGAATTTATGTTCTCATCCAGAATTCAATAAAAAAAAAATAAATAAATAAATAAAGACCAATGGACCTCCCCCCAAATCTTTGCCAGACATATCCACCACGAAACGAAAATGTCATATTCCAAAAATCACATAAATTGATCAAGAATTTTTTTTTTTATAAATAAATTTTTTAATGATTTTTAGCAATTATTAATATATCATAGACATTACAAAACCGATTTTAAAGTCTCGATCGTTTGAATTGAGTTGTCTCCCTTTATTAAATATGGCAGACTAAAGCATAATGTCTCACTTTCTCATAAAATTTGATTTTCTTAGTACAAAAAAAATAAAATGAATAATAAACTAAAAAATAACTGATCAATTTACATGATTTTTGGAATATAACACTTTTGTTCTATGACAGGTACATACATTATAAAAGTTTTAATATACATTTTTTTTATTGGGTTAAATTCTCGACTTGCACTATATGTGTGTGTGTGTATGCATATATATATATGTGCTTCAAACAATTTTTGAATTTCAAACACTCACCAAGTAAACATCATGCAAGAACGTTTAATCTATTAAAAAGTTATGGTTTGGGAGTTTGTACACAAATAGAAATTTGATTGGTTCACAAAAGAATAGACAAAGTACACATTACTAAAGTAGTTGCAGGTTTTTACACTTGCCATATCAGAGTTTAAATCTCATAAGTCTAAAGGACTTTTGGTGCTTGTGAAAATATAATCATCAAATCGATTTTTAAAATATCATTTTAAGCAAAAAAAAAAAAAAAAAAAAAAAAAAATTACAATGTACTTGTCATATCGAAAATAGTAATATATCCAAAAACTATGAAAATTCTTCGAGTAGAACTGCTATTGTGTTTTTAGTAAAAAAAAAAAAAAAAAAAAAGAAAGTCTAACACTATAGACAACAAATATTGCAGCCACGACACAAGTAATCTAAAATATTCCATTCAGAGTTATGTCCCCTGCTTTTAACCTCCTACTGCCTACTTTATAACATAAAATATTTTTCCCAATTTTCCGTAAAAATTCCTTTACACTAGAAATAAATATCTACTAAATGATTTTTCATAATTTTGGGATATATTACTGTTGTGGGGTACAAATCACCCCTATTTGAGTACTAAGTGGAATCAACCAGTCCTATGAATACCATTGGTTTCAGAGACTAAATGGAGACATTCATACCATGTTTAACCGCATGCTACGAACACGTTCCTCTCATACCACTTTAGTGGCTCCTGTATTCTTTATGGTAGATACATATTATATTTATACACTACCTGTGGTTTCTTTCATTTGTAACCCCTAGCACGGGTCTACAGCAATTACTATTTTCGGCATGACAATTAAGTACATCGTAATGTTTTTGCTTAAAACATCTTTTAAAAAAATCAATCTGTCGACTGTATCTTAACAAGCAGGAAACTTTTTTAATCTTTCTTTTTTTAATAGCCCCCTATATTAAAGTGGCAATGTGCCATGTTTGGGGTGAAATTGTAATTAAAAAAAATAAAATAAATAAATAAAATCAAGAAATTAACATAAAAAACATTAGATAAATATTTTGTGAACAAAGATTTTTAAATCCTTACATCAATTAGAAAATAATTTCTGACTTGAATTAAAGTTTAAATGTCAAGTATTATGATCCAATTATGCTTCTAAACCAAAGGAAAACATTAATTTCTGAATATACCACTATTGTATCAAAGAAGTTATATATAGATATTTGGGTGGGGGTGGGGCGATAAAAACATTTTTATTTGATATAAACAATATATATGAATTAATAATAAAAAAAAATAAAATAAAAACTATTTGTATTATTTTGATAACTGTTAGTATCTTTAGTTATCTTTACAATGTTTCGATTGATGTAACCTACTGGCTTCTTCAGGTGTTTCTTGTCAAACTCAGGGAAATTATAAGGAAACCTTTATTTAATCCACAGAGGTAACATGCTCTCATTTCATCAGCCATGATTGTGTAGAAGTATTAAGTAATTCACAAATGTATTTTTAGTGTTGCCCATATTGAGGATTGAACTTTCAATCAATTACTTTATCCACTATGCCATGGATCCTTTAAGTTACTCTTCAATAGGTTGAAGGTTTAATTCTTAGTGTGGGTGGCATTCAAAAATACAATTGCGAATTACTTAGGACTTCTACACAGTCATGGCTGATAGAACAAGAACATGCTATCCCTGTGGCTTCCATTTGAAATTCCGTGCATATTCCCCAAGATCGACAAGATACACCTGAACAAAATCAAAGGGTACATCGACCGAAATGTTGAAAAAATAACATTCAAGACGAGAACAGTAGTCCAAAGAATCCAAATATGAATAATTAAGTCTCGTCTCTCAAAAGTTCAGAAAAAAAAAAAAAAAGAATGAACTTTTTTTTATTTCTCACTATTCTTTCTAATTTCTTTTTTTTTTTTAACTTTTGTTTTTTTTTTAACTATGAAGAATAGATTTTTTCTTTTGAAAACTTTTCTTACACAAAAAAAAAAAAAATGTCCTTAAACAGCTATGAAACAGTTCATAATATATCAGTTTAACCTTATGAGTGAAATCCCATCTTCCCACGTCATAAGGCAGAAACTAATCAATGATTAAAAAAAAAAAAAAAAAAATGATTAAAATCAGAAAAATAAATGGACAAAGTAGTATCAAAGTCGAGGATGACTTTCAATGTTCATGTACAAACAAGATAGAGTGTGATATTTCTTTGCCTTATTTAAACACAAATTGACCCCCAAATAATTAAACTGGTACTCATTTATCAACCATTAAAGCAGTGAAATAATTAAGGGCTGCTGGGGTAGAGATTGAACCCAAGTCTAAGTGATCGAAATGCTCACACTAACCAATCGATCCACCCTGATGGTACCTATACATAAAGGAGCCGACTCATTAAAAAGGAATTTTGAATTTTCCATAACTCATGCACAGCTTCATTCATATAACAGGCAAAATAGTAGTATTACAAATTTGGAGCCAAATAATGTGATGGCACCATCAATTATAGATAGGTTAATTATTATGTTACTCCAATTTTAGTATTAACATTAGATTTTTTTCTTTGTTTTCAAGTACTTTTTAATTATTCTTTGTTTGAAAAAAAAAAAAAAAAAAAAAGGTGACCTGAAGTCCACAGCAAACAGTCTCAGAGAAAAAAAAAATTTTTCTAGGTTAAAAAAAAAAAAAAAAAAAAAAAATTTCAAAAGTAATATATTTCTTATAATACTAAAAACAAATTCAAAACAATGAAACAATATCTTCTTAATATTTTTTTATGCAAAAAAAATAAATAAATAAATAAAAATAATGCAAATTTTTTTATCCGACACTGTTTGCTGCAGACTCTAAATCACTTGTTTTGATTAACAAAAAAAATAAAAATAAAAAATAAAAATAATAATAATAATAATAATGGAGACCCCATATGAAAAGAAGTCTCATAGTTTTGTTGAGGCCAGTGGTTTTGATATGTGGTGATCTTTTCATTTTGTTTGTTTTGAATTTAAATCATTCGTGTATGCGTGTGTGTATGTGTCAGGTCAGAAAGGTCATCCTGTCATCAAATCAAACGAGACTCAGCTAGTAGCTCCCCAGATTATCAAGCTTATTACGACCACTACAACCAGCACCACGAGGCCTGATATACACAAATTCCGTCTGGCACGTTTCTAAAAATAGAAAATGGAAGTAAAAAAAAAAAGAAGTCATGAGAAAAGCAAGGATTTTAATAATAAAAAAAAATTATATTCAGAAAAGAAAGAAACATACATAATACAAAAAATGACAAGACATAAAAATCAAATTTTCCCAGAAAAAAAAAAAAGAAAAAACGGGTATTAGCAAAATAGTAGACTACAAATTAAGCCTAATAAAATTGAAATAAATTTTTATCACTTAATTCTCAATTCCTATTTACACAAGGTTTTTTAATGTGGAGGAAAATCCAGCTCCTCAAAATGAAGCTCATTGAATTGGGACTAAAATTAATTGTCCCTGTCTAAAAGGGAAAAAGATAAAGTGTAATATAAAAATAGATATATTTTGATACTAGCTAAAAGGGCAAAATAAAACATTGGACTTTTTTTTTGGGTGGGTGGGGGGGGTAAAAAATAAAATAAAAAAAAGATAAAAAGAAAAAGGGTTATAAATTTGGAGAAAAAAATTTTTTATTTTGGAGTTTTAGATATCAATACCAAAACTGAATGAAGACAAAATATATTAAGGGCTCAATATATCTTCAGATAGTTTTATACTAAACTAGCATGCCGCCTGGCGATGCCTGGTTGTAAAATATGCTTAAATATATTTTAATTCATGCAGATTTTGTATTTATTATTACAGACCCAATTCTCTATTGATTATTATATTGTACCTAATGAATGGTAGTGCTTTCAAAAGTAAAAAAAATTTTTTTTTAAATAATGACTCAAAACCAAAACATTTACCTTTCCAGCATTAATTGCTACCATAAATCCTTATGCATGTTAAAACTGTACAAATTTACCAACTTAAATGTATAAATGTATATTTGTGCAGGTGTAAATAATACACATTAGTTTGACTTACACCTGCCAAGTTCCAATTTTTCAATTTTGACCCCCTTAGCAGCAATATTTACTGGCTAAGAATCAAATTGAATTTGTCCCACAGGTCCGAATCCCCTATATATCATGTTTCAAGTCTGTAGACCAAAAATTAACAGTAGTTTAGTAGAGACCATTCCACACACAGACAAGATCATTTTTAGATATAGATCTAGCTCATCTGAAGACTATTACAATTAAATTTGTTTCTATGGGAAATATGAAAAATATTTCCGAAGAACGGATAAACCATGAAACTGCAGTGAAATTTTCAATTAATTCGTGTTCATCTTGATATATTTATAAAGTTAGATATGTGTATGAGAGTACCCCTTACTCCTCCAACAATGTCTCATGGGTGACGTCACCAAATTCGTTCATTCTAGGTTCTGGTTTGGTACTTTATTCTGGCAAAGGCCCTGGATGGTGAAAGGTCCTGGTTCAACGAACTACAATTCTTCCCACATTGTAAAAGATCTACAAGGCAATTTGTCCGGCACTCCTTACTAAAGTATGTATCATTGGAGAACAAAGATCATTTCAAGCTCAAAATTGAAAAAAGACAACACATCAATGACTGATCGTTTTGTGTAAAGCAAATTAATTATTCGTCGAAAGATTACACAACTCTGATCATTTAAGTCTTTGACTTAAAATTCAAATGTTCATGTCTGAATGGCACTATTGGTAAAGTCTGAACGATTTTTGGGTTTAGCAATCTCAACCCAAAGTTAAGGATCAATCTCTCAACAATATGGATTTGGTGGCAAGCAGAATGGAGTCTCTGAAGCTCATTAGGTTTTGCCTTATATTGAGTTAGATGAGCATCTTGCTTCTCTTCCAAATGGAATTTAATTCATAATTCTTATTGATACATTATTGTTTCATTATCGATACATTATTGTTTCATTATCGATACATCATTGTTTCATTATCGATACATCATTGTTTCATTGATACATTATTGTTTCATTATTGATACATCATTGTTTCATTCTTAATACATTATTGTTTCATTCTTAATACATTATTGTTTCATTATTGATACATCATTGTTTCAAGTTGCCAATAATATTTTTTCTTACTCATATTCACCTCTAACAAGGCATATCGCCACTTGGAAATAAAGAGTGCTATTTGGAACCATGCAAAGTAAAGATTACCAAGATGTTTACATTACATTTAAACTTCTGCATATCAAGGGAAGAAACTATTAGAGTAGAAAGCTTTCTGGCATTTAGAAACCTCAATAGTAAAGAGGTGTGATTTTGTTGCTAAGCAGGTTTGTCAGGGATATATACGTCGAGGGGGCACAAGTGCATCAGAGCACATTTCTTTAAAATACTTGTAAAACAGGCACAGGGATGCAAAATTGCAGTGATGGGACAGCAGTTGGAGCTTAGATGACAAAGTGGGACCTAGTAGATTGAAAATTCATTTTTAGGTCCTATCCAAGAGGGAGAAGCTAGTGGTAGATGCATCAGCCCAGATGTGGCAACAATACTCCATGCATGGGCAAATGGTGGCCTTGTAAAGGTACAGGATACTTTAAGGTGTGAGTAGTCTTCTAACTCGATAGAGGGAACCTACCTTTGTAATGTTTTCAATGTATTTTTTCCAGATCATATTTCCTGTAAATGTTAGGTCAAGGAGATTGAAGGAAGAATTCTCAGAAAGGGTGTTATTTGTCAGATATCGGTGGTTGGAGAGACTTCTTGTAATTGTTAAAGGAGAGCAGCTTAGTCTTACTAACATTAAATGTTACCATCCATTTGTGGCCCCATTCCACTCATTGTCTTAGATTTATGTACACCTGTTCTTCCCTCGTGCATGTTATAGAGCGTTGCATCATCAGCAAATATACCCATCTCAGACAATATTATCAGGGTTGGTTGTTTTTGTTTTACGGCATATCAACCCTTTTCAGGTTATTTAATACCGAATCCAAAGATTTTGAAGAAAAATTTTTTAATAGAATATATTTGTTGTTTTCAAGTCGGTTTCTATTTAACTCATAGTTGGAACCCTAACAGGTACTACCACTCCGGGTCAGAGTGGACCTGGGAGCAATGGTAATTAAAGGGTGGCTCCACACTCCCCAAAGCCCACAAGCTGGGGCCTCACCACTGGATATAATTTAAGGTCATATCCAGGTCCCCCATTGAGGGATTTACTCTCTGCTGGGGGACAGTCGGTGTATTCTAATGCCCCACCGACAGGGCCATATTATCAGGGAGGTCGTTTATGAATATCAGGAATAATAGTGGTCCAAGGATCAACCCCTTAATGTTATTCTGCTTGGATGTATGTCCATCAATGACAACCTGGATAGTCCTATTGTCTAAGAAGGATCTAATTATATTTAGTGTATGTCCAGTTATACCGTACAATTTAATTTTCGTTAGCAGCCTTACATGCCAGACTTTGTTAAAGGCCTTGGATAATATCAAAGGCTACAGCCCTGGCTTCACCCGCCTTATCCAATGCATGGTATATGCATTCAGACATGACTGCTAATCTACTTGCAATAACCCTTATCCTTGAGTGGCTTCCGGGCCTTGGTAAGTGGTGACCACTGTGTAAAAAAAAAAAAAAGAAAAAAAAAAATATCTGCAAAAAAATGATATTAACTAAATTCATACTGTTTGTCAGAGAGAAGATTAGCTTTTGCGAGATGGTGATGTTTGATTAATTAAAGTCTCAGATTTTAGCAAAGAGGGGGAGAGGACTGATAGAGTGAATAATTGAGAGAGTCAGTCCTTTCACAAGTCCAAATTCTGCAGAGCTTGCAAGGTCATGATTGGTCAGCGGACATTTAAGCCTACCTATATTTTCTTCATCGGTCGCAATCTCTCACTGTTATCTATTATAGAAAAGGCAAAATGTGTGCGTGTTTGTATGCCTCACAAAAAACTTTTGACACAGGCGACGGATTTTCACCAGATCGATATCATTTTGAAGCTCGAACTTTCGGACGACAAATATCGAAAAATTGGCTAAAAACATTAATTCCTTCACTCTCAATGGGACACTTTTCTACAGGGAGGGGTAGCAAAAAATCATTCATTCATGACAAGAGAACTTATACACAATCATGGCACAATCGTCAAAGTGGCAGCGTTGTTATCTTAAGATTGCAGGTTCGATCCAAGATATCAGATAAGTTTTTTTTTTTGATTTTTAAAAGTTTTAATATTGAAACAGGGTTATTTATGCCATTTTTTTTGTTTGTCGTTTTATTTTGTTTTTTTGATTTTTTTTAAATTTTAATATCGTTTGTTTTGCATCACGTACGTATTTTTTTTTTTTATTATATCACGTTCATTGTTTTTTTTTTGTTTTTCCGATTTTTTAAAGTCTTAACAGTGTTTTTTTTTATATAAAAGTCTTTATTTTCCATTTTGTTTGGATTTACCCCCCCCCTTACCCACACCTCCAAACACCTTAATATTGAACCAGGGTTATTTATGCCAATTTTTCGTTTTTCTTTTTCCAATTTTTTAAAGACGTTTTACCATTGTTCGTTTTGCATCATGTTCGTTCCCCCCCCCCCATCACATTCACTGTTTTTTTTTTTGTTTTGGTTTTTCCGATATTTGAACTCCTTCACTTTCTGCATGTCAACTTTTCGATCGCTAAATTAGAACGCTTTTCAATCCTTTCCTTCCCTGGTCGAGCGGTGAAATTTCAAGTTTTCTTCCACTTTCTTTTCTACCTTCACATCAAGGCTTCGTGTTCGAACCTGCCTGCCTACTACATTTTTTCCCCTTAACACACACCTTCAAACACCCAGGCAACGCCAGGCACCTCCACTAGTCTTTCATAATCATAAATGTGTTTTCTAAATTTACATTAATCACAATTCCTTTTTGTATAATCGCTATCAGAATTTTAACCACTAGGAAGTATCTTTTCAGTTAATTAATCATCAATCCATGTCTCGTCGATGTGGGGTCTTTCTGTTTATTCGCTCTTGATTTCATTACTGTGGATAAGCATTATTATTAGTTTGGCATATTTTAAAGACTTGTTTATTCTTCATATAAACAAATGGTTAATCTCAGTAGCTCGTGTAGAACCCGGTCTGCCATATTTCCTGCTTGTTTATAACGACATTTCAAAATCCACTCATTTCTCTCTATTCATTCGGGTTATCATACTTTTTTGTTTAGTGACTTAATCAAGGCAGATGGCTCACCTGCTACTCACAACCAGCTAGCGGAGCGACCTGACAACCCCCCTCCCCGATAAATGTCATTGCTTCTTTATAACTAGGGCTAGGATAACAGCATATTCTTCTCCTTGTTTTGATTCTCAGGGTTTTTTTTTTTTTTTTTTTTTTACATGGGAGTCACCACTTATCAAGGCCTGGAAGCCACTCGGGGATGAGGGTTATTGTGTGTACAGTAGTCAATAGGATAATATCGTAGTAACCGTTAGGAATGGAGATTTGATAAAGTGTCTTAAGGGGGCGGTTTATCAAGAATTTGTTTATGTTGGACTTGAAGACATCCAAGTTGTAGCCAGGTGGGAAACAGGCAAACGGAAGAGAATTCAACAGGTGTGCACTTCTAAGAAAGAAGCTTTGTTCATGGAATCTACGTTTTGATTTAGGCACAGATAAAGAGTGGGGAAAATTATTGACAGTGGTTTCAGCTAGACGGGTGTTTTTTGTGAAAGATTGGCGAGGGGAGACCAGAGATTGGAGCTCGGACGAGCACTTCCCATGGAAATAATGATAAAACAACGACAGGCTCGCATATATCCATTGATATCTTATTTTTATTTAGAGTGATGTGGTTATATACTCGAGAGTCAAAACAATGAAAAGAATATGCTGTTGTCATAGCCCTAATCATAACATCCACCATTACCCTTTTCCAGTTTCTTGAGAAAATGAATTTAACCAGACTTAGGTTCATCAAATTTAATCACTCTTGTAATTAAATTGAAAATTTACCAATCTTAGTGCAAGCTAGCCTTAACTCTTTCGATCCAACAACACTGTCACATGTGTATTGAGCCGAAGATGACTGTGGTACATGTTTTACAGGTGCTTGTAGAGATCACAACTCGGTGGTTGAGTGAAAAACTCCTCGAAAGGTAAATTTAAATTTCTGTTGATGACGTTGTATGCCAGAATCAAGTCTTCTCATATCCTCTGCTGCTCAAGTGGGAATAAATTTAGTCTTTGGAGCTGCTCCTTGTAATAAGTGTGTAGATTACTGTCACCATCTTGACTGCTAACTGTTGAACACACTCCAGGTATACCATATCCTTTTATAGACAACGTGTGTGTGTGTGTATATATATATATATATATGAAACCATTATTTTTATACCTATAAACATTATTGTTTCATGCTTATGCAGTCATTATCAGCATAATTGATGATAATTGCCAATCAGATTTGAACCCAGTCACAAAGTCACACTTGACTGTAGGCTGGCATCTTTCCTCTAGACCATTAGTAATTAACACAGGAATTGAAAGAAATTAAGTGCCTATAAATGACAAGTCAGCAGGCATACATAGTAAACAGAGTATCCAATGACCGGAAGTTAAAAACAGAGCATCCAATGACCGGAAGTTAAAAACAGAGCATCCAATGACCGGAAGTTAAAAACAGAGCATCCAATGACCAGAAGTTGAGCTAAAATTGACCATTTTTTTCTTAATTCTCTAAAGTGGGCTCGACTTTATTTTCTTAAAGGGGTTTTATAACTATTTTTTTTTTTTTTTAGAAAAAAATGAATATTAATCATTATTTTTATATCTACTGACATAAGCGTTTCATTTTAACCCATAGATTTTCAAAAAATAGAGTGATACGTTGGTAAGAAATTTTCAATAAAATCTATTTTAATAATTAGTTCTATGTTATTGATGGTTATTAATCATAGAATTTTTTTAAATCATTGTTTAGAAATATCATTTAAAGTTGATTTATTTTTATTATTATTAGCCAACATCAGTTCTATTTAAAAACAGAAGCTTTATTTAAGCTATGAGAGTTATTTTCTCTCTAAGTAATCAGAGTTATTTGTATTATTTGGACTTGTGGACTACTGTTCTCATCTTGAGTGTGATTTTCACAATGTTTCGGTCGATGTAACCTCCGACCTTCTTCAGGTGTATCTTGTCGAACTCTGAAATGTTTCTGTCGAACTTGGGAATTTGGACAGAATTTCGAGCAGAACCCTTTATTTACTTCATGGGGGTAGTATGCTCTTGTTCCATCAGTCATGACTGTTACAGGAAAAGGGCTATCCCTTTTCCATGTAAATAAGAATATTAGATAACTGAAAATGAGATTAGGATAAGCCGAGACTCGAACCTTGTAAGCAACGTTAGGAAATAGAATGTTAGAAATCGGAATATTAAAAAGGTCTATTGTTAAATTCTATGATAAAATAGTTAGATATTGTTTATATATCGTAAAAAGAATTGATTGATCATTCTTTTAGAAAACTGAATATTAAAAATGTCAGCTAGAAAGAATGAACAACACAAATTAAAAATACATTGTTAAAAAAATTGGTTAGAGTATATGTTGAGAATTCTTTTGTTGTTAAATGCATGTTTGGAAAAACGTGTGCATAGCCACGTGAATGGGTCACATTTGGGAAACATTTCTGACGTCATCGCAAAAGGGGGATTCTCAGTATAGGAGCTAGAGTTAGTCAGATCAGGGCAGAAGAGACTGGGAGTCAGTCAGAGAGAGAGTTGAGGGTCAGTCAGTTGGCAGTCAGTGGTCAGCTGACCCTTTGGAAGCGAAGGGTAGAAGATTAACCATATAGATCCAAATTTGAATTCCTGACGTCATCAGCATTTGACCGGTTCAATGAATAAAGTCTCATCATTGTGTTTTTGTAAAACTGTTGTCATGTGTCATCTTTCAGCAAATCAAAAGGTAATGTGTTAAATATCTTGTAATGAACATTGTGTAACCCTTATAAGATTATGTATCTCCCCTCCTCTGTGTTAAGGACTTGTATACATCTCCAGTCAGTATCAATATGAAGCCCCAAGAAATATAAGAACTGATATATAAATGTCTCTCTCCCTCATCATTGTTATATATGTCCCCGTTTCTCCTTAATATGTACCCCTATTCAACAACTGAATAGAGGTCCTAAGCAATTCGCAATTGTATTTTTAGGTTGCCCACACTGAGGATTGAACCTTCAACCTTCAGGAGAATATCACTTTTTACAAATGATTTTTCCAAGTACTGTAACCACTGCGCCATGGGTCCAAATGATACGCATAACCAATTCTTATCGCAAGAATTCAGAAACGGCAATCAGAGTTATTTCCCTTTTGATTTTTATAGATGAAGATCGAGATGTTTTATGCATCCATAAATCAAACATGTGGTTGATTTCTTTCAGGAAAATTCTAACAGGATTAAGAGTTAGGATATTTGGTGTATCTTAAATAGTATGCCACTAAACTCTCCGCCCGGCAATATGTTTTGATCTGGCAAAGCTGAGCATATACAGCTAGTATATATATATATGTATGGGTGGATGGAATTGAGAAAGTTCCTTGTTTATTAACGTTTAATAAATTAATAAAGGTAAATTTTTATTTTTTCTTATATTAATGCCCTATTTTTAATATTGTGCATTTCTTTATCAAGATTGATATAAATATTTTGCATAAAATTCTTTATATATATATATCCCATCATAAAAGTTATAAAATTTTTTTTTAAAAACTGTCAGATGTATTCATTTCAATTATTTGGGAGAATTGAGAAAGCTAGTAGCAAGTCAGACAGCTCCCCCAATCTCTTAAATTCAATCCATTTCCATAATGAGATTTTTTTTTCCTCTTCGTTGTTTTTATAACGTTAATAATTTTTTTTTTTTTTTTTTAACTTTCCAGTTTGTGACATTTTCTTTTTTAAATTCATTGACTCAGACCTTTTTACATGAATGAAAATATCTGACATTCTTCATTTCTGATAAAATATGTACATTCATTTTTAGTACTAAAAAATGGAATGAAAAAAAAAAAAAAAAAAAGAAATTGTGAGGCATTCGTAAAGTGCTAAAAACAATGACATGAAAAATAAATTCTATAAATAAAAATAAAAAAAGAAAAGAAAAATGAATAAAGTGTACCTATTATGATTTTCCGTATACAATACCAAGAGCAAGTGCAATAATAGCGATAAGTACAACAACAGCAATCAATAAGCAGCATTTTTTCTTCCTGATTTTATTCTGGAAAAGACAAACAACATCAGTGCACATGCAAATAAGACAATTTGGTACTTGTACAGTTTAATCAAGACATTAAAAAATGAAAATATGGTTATATTGTACGTATACGGTTTGAACTGAAGATCTCTGAAAAAAAAAAAAAATTTCACTTAATTTGATCGAGTAGTTTTTTTTTGTTTTTTGTTTTTTACAGCGGAAAAACATGTTTTTATGACAGCACGTTGAAGGTAGACATCTTTGAATTTTTAACTTTTTGTTTGGATTTTTAGACCACGCCATGGGGAGATAACTCAATTTAAAGTGCCGACACTCCCTTCCCATCTTTATTACTAGCTTTTCTTCCTAAAAATCGAACCTTTTGCTCAGTATCATAAAAAATTGTTTTTTTGCTGTAAAAAAAAAAAAAAAAAAAAAAAAAAAAAAACAACTACTTGATGAAATTAAGTGAAATTTTTTTTCAGAGAACTTCATTCCATAACAGATATGTACAATATAAATTTTTTTTTTTTTTTCGATATTTTCATTTTTTAATGTCTTGATTAAACTGTACAAGTACCAACAATTCCATGCCATTTAAGAAGAGAGAAAAAATATTTTGGTTCTTGTCTAGAATTCCCTCTCTATATTAGGAAACAAAAATAAAGAAAAATTTGTACCAATATACATCCCTGTGACAAAACGAAAATATATTCCAAAAATCACCTAAATTGATCTAGTAATTTTATCTTCAAGAAAATCAAATTTTACGAGTACCTGAGAAGTGACCATCTTGCCTAGCATTTTGAAAAAAAAAAAAAAAAAAAAAAAAAAAATTCAAGTAATTCCTACTCATAGATTTATGTTGTAATGCCTACGAATTCCCATTAATGGTTTAAAAACGATTTTCTTTATAAAAAATAAAACTATTTAAACAATTGACATGATTTTTGAAATGCAATATTTGGTGCCTCTACACTATTAGGCCGAAATTTTGAAAATCATAAAACTAAATTTCACATGAAAACAATAATATCTACTTATTCCTCATATTTTTAAGATGATTTATATCTAAAAATTGCAAAAATCGATAAGGTTGAAAATTATTTATTAAAGAAAATAGAATTTTAAGAGCACGATCGTGTTTGCTTATGTAAGACACAGGAGAGTTCAAAAGGGAGGTAATTTCCTCCCAATAATTCTTGGAAAGCTCAGAAAAAGTTTTTGGAATTTTCCAAATGGGCCTGAGGAATTTGAATCAGTGCAATATTTAGTATTTTTGTTCAAATAAAATCTATATTTTCGACTTACTGCATGGCCATGGACTTTTGGTCGGTTCACCGTATATGTTATGTTTATTTTGTTGTTTTGCATTAGTCACATTAAACATTTAGAGTTACTTCCTTTTGGTTTAATTTTGCTTTATTTTATAAAAACAAGATGGCTGCAATTGTTCACCTGCTAACACAAAGTTTTTTGTTTTTTTTTAAATTCAGCAATATTCAGGTAATTTTGACATCATAATTTGGAAGCTACCATTGTAATTTATTAGAATTGACAAAAAAAAAATCAGTAGAAATTTTTTTTTTTTTTTTTTTTAAATCTGAAAACTCATTTATCAATTACAAAATTTGGTCCTAATAGTGTAGACGCACCCAATATTTTTGTTTCATCATGCGTACGTACATCATACAGTTTTTTTTTTTTGTTTTTTTTTTAATATGGGGAAATTCTGGAAAAGAACCAATATATAAGTTGTTTTGGTAAAATGTTTTTTTTTTTCAATAATATTTCACTCTTTGTGGATACCAATCCTTTTTTGTTTAGAATCTTAACGCATGTTAAATATAACAACAGCGCATATATGAAAGAAGAACAGTATAGTTACATTCCAGGATCCAAATATTTATTTTTCATGCAAAACAGACCCTCCAGCATATTAGTTTACACAAAGAGTAAAATAAAATAATTGGAAAAAGATAAAAAACATTTTACTAAAACAGATATATATATATATATATATATATATATATATATGCTAACTGAAGTACCCATCAACACACTTCTCAAACCTTTTCCTTCTGCTTATCAGATGAAGAAAAAAAAATTTTTTTTTTCATATTAGATCACAAGTACATTATTTAGGTTGATGATGATGATCAATATGAGCAAAGAAATTCCTGGAACACTATGAAAAGAAAAAGAAAATGCTTTCCTCTTCTTCATTTGTGTTAATTCAGAGTTATGGTTAGGTTTGCAAAATAGATTTTCGTATTTCGTAGTTTGTAAATGTATGGTATTATCGGAGTCTGTGTTTTTCAAGACAACACAACCAGAACAAGAATGATGAAAGATGGAGAACAAAGTCACGGCACACAGTGTTTGGGGTTGGCGACTTGTCGGTGGGACCATATGGTGTCATTTTTTTAAAAATTGTTGGTGCATCTTTATTAAAAGTCATAATTGCAAATCGCATTTCAAGTAAAATCACTTTTACTTGAATGCCATGCAGAAATAAGGGTTAGGGTTAGATTAGAAAAAAAAAAGGATAGAGTAGAAAATTGCAAGTAAAAATCCATTTTATATTATGACATTCATTTTTACTTGCTTATTATTAAATACTAAGTTATCTCCCCTGCTTTACAGCAATTTCTACTCTTGTCAATGGCGGATCAAGTAAATGATTTTTTTTCTAATATTTCAACATGGCATGTAAGTATGTCTGTTTTTCTTTAAAATGCGATAATTGTAAAGAAGGACTAAATTGTTTTCAAAATGATTTATAGTGGAAACATTTTTTCCAGTTGGATTGATACTCAGAAGAAAAATTTAAGAGACCTGCATAAAATGGGTATCTCAGTTGGTAAGTTTAAGAAAATGAATTAAAAAAATAAATAAAACAAAAAATACAACAACAATGACAATAGCAAACAGACAAAGCACAAATAATGAAGTGAATAAAACCACTATAGATAATAGCTGCGTATAGGTTAAACTTTGAAAGTCATATATAGACGTGGGGATCAGAGATGACAGACTTCCATATATAACTTTATGGAAATTGTTTTTTCTTTTTTTAAAGGAAGTGTAGTGATAGCAGCTAGCATAGTCTCAATTGAATTAAGCATGGGTGATTCGTTTATAATCTATAATGATAGACCTGCAAGACTTTATAAAAATTGAGACCACTCCTAGACTTCTGAGCTGAGAGAACAAAGGGCATGTTTATACAAAAACTGCTCTCTCTAATAGCCAGCACAACATGCCAATAGGGTGACTATGAGCACTTAATAATTCTACAATAATCTATAACCTTGTATGGTTCTCCACCTTTCCTAAACCAGTCTAATAAAACAGTGACAATGGTATATATATATATATATATATAAAATAGAGACCATTTTTCTCCACTAGAAAAAAAAACATTATCACAATACAAATACAGGAACCACATAAATTCAATATAATTACACTAGCTGCCAATATCTGCTGCATGTTTTCTGGATTTTAGTAGATTTCATTTAATATCGTAAAATCCCATAATATTTACAAGGAGAGTTACTCTCCCAAATAAGACATATTTAGAGGTGGTGGCAGGATACTTACTCATTATTTTCTACATTTACTCTTCTTGATCAGATTGGGAACTTCGATACATTTGCCACATTTTTTCACAACCACACCATTCATGTTTACTTTATTCTGTACATTAAACATTCATTCATTACAACTACTCTGTGTAAATACGAACCCCTTTCTTCAGAATTCATTAAGTTCAGGTCTTGATTGGTTGTTCACATACATTTACTGGATTACGGAAATATCAGATTAAGGGAATTTTGAACAGTTAAAAAGCACCTATCGAGAACTAAACAACATGGCAGTGGCTTTAACAAAAACAATAACTTTGACTAATGCAATAATATCTAACTTTGTACGTTTCCTTATACCCCAATAAAGGAATCAGATATAACTGCCCCCCCCCCATTCTTTTGTATATTTTTTTCTTATCGTCATTTGTCTGAAATTTTATGCAAATTTGTTAATATAAAAACAAATGCAGTGACAATTAGGTTCTGGTTTCCTATTTCCATCATTTGTAGCAACAAAATAGCAGGAAATTAAGAAACTTAAAACACGGCTGTAGTCAGTGTTTCTTATTCAATTACTGCTTTGCTAGCATGACTCAAAAGTTTTAAAAAATGAAACAAGAGAGCAAATGAAATCCTTGCCAAGAAGTAAACATTAGTTGTTTCATTTTACAGTGTATCAACCCCATTCTGTTTATATAATGCTGAATCTAGTAATTCTGGAAAAGTTTTTATGTTTTCAATTCTTTAAATCTTCAAATATTTATTCATGATGCTTGGTTTGATTGTTTTGTAGAAGAAAATTGTTGTTGTACTTGTTTTGGACTTTGCAGAAAATAGTTGAGTATTACAAAGGATAAAAGGAAAAAACAACAACATTTGGTGGATTTTTAGTCAGAAAGGGGTTATCTTCACACAGCCTGATCTTTTAGCACCAGATGACCTAACAGGTATTATCACTATGCCAAAGTGGAGCTGGGAGTAATGGTAAATAAGGGGCAACTCCACATTCCCCACAGCTCCCAAAATGGCACCCTATCACTGGATGAGTTTTAAGGATTGTAAAAACATACTCTTATGTACTCTATTAGATTTATTGTTAAAAGCAAGAGTGTTGCTGCTGCAAAGGCATTGTTTAATGTGTTTTAAATCTAGTGAAAGCAATCTCTCCCCACTTTCAAAAGAAAAAGGGACTATTCTAAAAAAAAATTAATACAAAAAACAACAAAAATGTACAACATTGGGCAAGACATTTGCAACAACATTTGAAAAGTGATGGAGTGTTAATAATAAAAAAAAAGGCAACGATAAAAGAAAAAGATTCTGCCTTACTTGATACTGTCGAGCTATGGTTAACTGTTCAGTTGCTGCTTCTACTTGGATCTGGGCACTTTCAACATTTGCCTCAATGCTATCTATAAAAATAAAAAAATAAAAAATAGACAAAATAAATTGGGGAAAGCAAAATACAAATTATATGCTCTTGTTATTCACCGGGCTCACAAGTGTATAATACTTCTTGATATTTTTCCAGTTTTACAAACTAATTTCCAGCATCATCTGGCAGGTTACATAAGCATGCTGAAGCATGACGGTCAAGTGATTAATTAAAAATGCCCCCCCCCCCCATGTTAGCAATGATTTTCTATTTAGACATTGGTTTTCGTCCAGAATTCCTCCTATAATAAAAATAAAAAAATATCTGTATGATGTACATACCCATGATGAAATGAAAATATCATATTCCAACAATCATATAAATTGATCATATTTTGAAATAAGATAAATTTTATGAGGAATAGAAGAGCAACTGTCTTGTTCGCCATTTTGAAAATAATCTAACAAATAAAACAAAGGGAGATAACTCGATAAACTGGCAAGATTTGTTGTAATGCTTCCTAATTTCCAATAATCGCTTAAAAATGATTTTTATAGAAATAGAACTACTTGATGAATTTACTAAATTTTTGGAATATGATATTTAATATAGGAAGGAATCTGGACATAAACCTAGACATTTAACATAGGGGAAGGGGAAATTTCACAGCATGATAAAAGTCATTTTTAGTTTAAAAAAAAAAAAAAAAAAGATTTAATTTCATGAATTGCATGCTTTCATTAAAATTCATTAAAACATTTTGTCTTTTGACAACTGATTGGCTAAATAAATTTGGCATTCTTCATCTGCTAGAAGATGCGACACAAAGTTCACCAAGATTGGGTTGCAAACTTGAAAAGTACCTACTTCATTTACATTGCTCAGAAGTGATTCCTAAGCGATGAACTGGTTTGACTGCAGGTTTTAAATCATCAAACCTGCAATCATAGTCAGCTAATGTACTTCCTAACTTCCGGCGTAGCGCTACCGGAAGCAGTGACGAGGCAAATCTGTTCCTTTGCGTTTTTTTTTTTTTTCTCTCACACCTATATATCCCCTTTTAATACGTTTTTCCACTTGTTTTTTTATTTAATAATAATTGAAAAGTTTTTTCAATCTTATTTTAAGAATTATTGAAATTCGTTTTATTTTTCAAAGAATTATTGAAAACATTTCAATATCTTTTAAAACTATTTTCGGAATATTATGTATTGGATACTTTTTATGCTGCCTGAAATTTTGTTATTTTGATTTCAAGAATTTTATTTTTATATTTTCATAAACATGTATTATATAAATTCAAGTAAACATTTTTAAAATAAAAAATTTTTTTTTTTATAATTTCATAAAAATATTTCTTATAAAATTTCAGTACTTGTACAGTTTAGTCAAGACATCATTTTTTCCCCTCTGATCTTTCCCTTAATAGGATTAAAAATCAAGACATTTCATGCAAATGTAATATGCACAAACTGCAGCACAATATCTGAGGTGTGTTATAGGCCTATTATCTCTTCACTTCTTCGATAATCGTTGATTCCTATATTTTTTCTGCTGAGAGTTCACTGCCAAAATCGGTTAAAATCGATGGAAGGAGTAAAATCTTTTCTCTCTAATAAATTCCTCCTTCCCTTGCCACCACTTTACACCATTGTGAGATCATTCACAGGGGATAGTTACAAAACAAGAAAAGAAAAAAAAACGATGGTAAACTTCTTGTGATCGTTCACAAGGGACAGTTACAAAACAACACAGATTTGGGGTTTCTTCGTAGTTGCTAAAAAATCTGGAATGGACTTAACCGAATCGAAAGGTTATTTATGCTACCCCCCCCCCGCTGTGTTTTGTTTTAGTTTTTCCCAGACACGTTCATTTTTTTTTCCCCTGATTTTTCCTTTTTTTTTAAAGTTTTACGTTTGTTCGCTGTTTTTTTTTAGTTTTGGTTTCACCGATTTTGTAGAGAAGTTTACCATCGTTTTTTTTTTTTAATTTTATTTAAACAGAGTTATTACTACGCTTATTCTTTACTTTAAACCACCCCTTACACACACACACACACACCTAAAAACAACAGGGCAACGCCGGGTACCCCTGCTAGTTAATAAAAAAAAAAAAAAAAAAAAAAAGGTGGGGTAACACATTGAAGAGGAGAAAAAAGTTGGATTTTTTTTTCACATGGAAATATGAAATTAAATTTTTTTTTTTTTTTTTTTTTTTTTTTACAAGGGAGTCAACATTTATCAAGGTCGAAATAAGGGTCAATCGGTGAACACTGATACTGGTAATAAGAAATTGGATAGAAATTGATTATTTACAAGGATGGCTCAACAAGAAGTTGTTTATGTTGCACCTGAAAACGACCGTATAGTCAGTTGGAAACAGCAGAGTGGTATAGTGTTTCACAGACAGCTCTATGAATTTACATTTCGTTGTAGGTATAGATATAATGTAAGGGAAATTGTTAGCAGTGGTTGAAGCCTGATGAGTGTTTGTTGTGAATGTTTTACAGGGGAAGAAGACCATAGATTGAAATTCAATCAAGCACCTGCTATAAAAAATAACGCTAGAGCAGAGATAGACATGCTTTGTCTCTTCTGTGATAAAGAGGTAACAGGGAGAAGAGCCAATGTTCCAACATCTATCATATAAATCTCACCCATCTGCTTAAATGTATGTATGTATATAGGTCTGCCTAAAACTTTCGACAGAGGCGACAGATTTTCACGATCTCGTGAAAATCTGTCGCCTCTGTCAAAAGTTTTAGACAGACCTATATATAGTATCGTTTTGAAGCTCGACACTTCGGATGACAAATATCGAAAAATTGACTAAAAACATAAATTCCTTCACCCTTTTGCCGATATTTTCGAAAGCCATCCCCTCTTTCCGATTGACTAGCCTTAATTTAAACCTTCCTCACTTCCAGTTTTGCAATGGACGCAACAGCAAAGATGTCACTTTTTTTTTTTCACATTCTTTTCCTCCTTTGCAGTACGGGTTCGAGCCTGCCTGCCTACTACCACTTTTTTTTTTTTTTTTTGTACAACATATATCCAAACACCCGGGCAACGCCGGGCACCCAGAATAGTTAGTCATCAGATTAAAATTAATATTTTGACTGATTTTTTTTCAAAAAATTATAAATGAATAATTGGTATGTCACTCACCTATTCCTTCTCCCTGTTCGTGTACTAAAACGCCAAGTTCTTTGAATATTTGGTTCACATCTTTTATGTCACCCTGATAAAAAGAAAAAATTGTTTTTTTTTTTAAGAATCACAATGCCAGCCATGAAAGAATTAATTTTGGTGCTTCTACACTATTAGGACGAAATTTTGTAATCAATAAATGAAGTTTTCAGATAAAAAAAAAACAACAATGGTTTCTACTGATGTTTTTGTCAATTCTAATAAATTACAATAGTAGCTTCCAAATTGTGCAGTTGAAATTACCTGAATATTACTGAATTATTAAAAAAAAAAAAAAAAACTTTAATCATGTTAACAGATGAAAATTTGCTGCCATCTTGTTTAAATCAAAACGGAAAATTACCTCCCTTTTGAACTCTCCTGTCTCTTACAATCGTTTTCATAAAATTCTAATTTTTATTTTCGTTAATAAATAATTTTCTACCTTATCGATTTTCATAATTTTTGGATATAATCTTAAAAATACGAGGAATACGTAGATACTATTGTTTACATGTGAAATACAGTTTTATAATTTCTGAAATTTCATCCTAATAGTGTAGAAGCGCCTTAATTTAAAGGCCAATGTTGTGGAGGAGTACTCCAAGTATCATAGAATTCTTAATAATGTTTAAATATTTATTCATGCTGTAAGTTTCTTTTTTTTTTTTTTTTTTTTTTTTTACAAAGACATCACCACATTATCAAGGCCCAGAGGCCACTCAAGGATAAGGGTTAAAGAGTGTACAGTAGAAGTTGGTCAATATAGTAATCATTAGTAATGAAAATTTGGTAAATTTAATAACTTATATGGAACGGCTCATCAAGAACTTATTTACTTTAGACTTGAACAAAACCATATTGTAGTCAGCCGGAAAGCAGGAAAACGGAAGACAATTCCACAGGCGTGCAGTTCTAAGAAAGAAGCTTTGTTCATGGAATCTACGTTTAGGTTTAGGCACAGATAAAGAGTGGGGGAAATTATTGATAGTGTTTACAGCTAAACGAGTGTTTCTTGTGAAAGTTTGGCGAGGGGGGACCATAGATTGAAGCTCAGTTGAACACTTTCCATGAAAATAACGATACATTAGAGACAAACTCGCAACATCTCTTCTGTGAGATAGAGGTTGCAAGGAAGAGAAAAGGACATCTCCTACGAGGCTACGAAGTCTATTTTGAACTCTATCAAGGCAGGACAAGTCCTTTCTAGCAGCTCCTGCCCAGATGTGGCAACAGTATTCCATCCTTGGACGTACCTGGCTCTTATATAGATAGAGAATAGCATCAGCAGTGAGATATCTACTGGATCGATAGAAAGATCCCACCATTTTTCCAGCGGCCTTGGCAACAGATTTGATATACGTGTTCCATTTAAGATCAGGAGTAATGGTCAAGCCCAGAAGCTTGTCAAAACTTGAGGCCTCCTGAAGACGAGAGCCATTCATTTCAATTGATGACAAATGTGGATTAGAATGTTGATGATGTAAAGAGAGAAGCTTGGTTTTAGATGCATTAAAAGTAACCAGCCACTCCTTTCCCCATTGTACTACGTGCTCAAGATCAGAGGAGAGAGAATTGGAGAGGACATGCTCGTTTACTGTCTTAGATGTGGTACCATAAATGGTAGTGTCGTCAGCATAAATGTCTACAAATGATGTAAGGATATGATTTGGAAGATCATTAATGTAGATCAGGAAAAGAGTTGGGCCCAGGATGGATCCCTGAGGGACACCGGCATTAATACTGTGAGCTTCTGATTTTTGCCCCTCAACTACTACTCTTATAAACCTATCAGAAAGAAATGATTTAATAATTGAGAAGACTTTTCCAGCTTCCAGTTTCTATGTAATATGTTTTGTACAGCAATTTTCAAGCATTAATTTCTATTCAAATACTTAATAATTGTAATCTTCAAATAAACTTTTCCATATAATTCCACTGGTTTAAACAAATTTTATTATATATTGCTTTTTGTCTGTTCCATTTTTTTTTCTCAAACTCCTGGGCTGATCTGGCTAAAATGTATGCATCTTTGTAATAAGTTGCAGTGAACTAAGTAGTATGGTATCCGTGTTGTATTATGAACAGGTAGGTGTCACCAGATGACCTAACGATTATTATGATTGTTAAGGAAACAAGATATTTTGATAAGGTTTGGAATTTGGAAAAATGGGATGACAGCTAAAATATATATTAAGAATCTTACTTGGTCAAATGGAATGTTGGAAACAAACTTGGGAATTTTAGTTTTAGCATTAATTAGTAGTCACGTGGTCAGAAAGCCAAAGATAGTTTTATATGCAGTGAAACTCCAGGATACAGTGGCCCTAGGATACATTTTTTTTTAAGTTACAGTGTGGAATATGATGTTTTTTCCGGCTCCTGATTACAGTATTTTCCCCGCTTTACGGTGTTATTTATAATGTTATTGGATTACATGATGAAGAGGAGGTGACTTTTTTTGTGCTATGTAGCATTAATTAGTGGTCACATGGTCAGAGTTAAAGATAGTTTTATACTGCAGAACTCCAGCATACGGTGGCCCTAGGATATGATTTTTTTCAGGTTACGATGTGGAATACAATGTTTTTCCGGCCCTTGGTTAGGGTATTTGCCCACCTTACAGTGTTATTTATAATGGTAAATGATTAAATACATGTGTATTATATACTGTACTGTATTTTTTTTTTTTTATTGAGATTGTCGGACTGACTTCCTCATCTTGGTCGTTATAGTCACAACGTTTCGGCCGTTTTGCCTTCCGGCCTTCATCAGGTGTTTTGTATCGAACTGGGGAACCGTTTGTTAGGAGTCTCGAACCCAACCCTTTATTATTATTACGAGGGTACTGTGTTTGGACTCCAACTAGGCTCTGGGACATAGTTGATGATTCTGTTTTGAATGTTACTTTTCACTGCCTTCGTTCAGGATTGAACTCAGCACCTTTGGGTAACTGTAAACTTTGAAACAACGTCTAGGACAACTCGGCCATATGTCACTAGGAAAAAAAAAAAAAATACAGACAATTACTGTACTGTATTTTGTTACTAATTTTTTAGTGTCATATCCCGGGGTTCTACTGTATATACGTAGACAGAAGAGTTAGAAGACAGTTCAAGTCTGAGAATGGAGTCAACAGTCATGGAAGCATTCGACTGGGAAGATAGTAAAAGAGAAGAAACAGTATGCACTGAGAGGAAAGAGTTGCAGCCATGAATAAATGTTTTAAATGTGGAAAAACAATTTGGTTGCCTGAGTTTTTTAGGGAGGAAAATGACTTACATTTTCAGAAGCATCTAGAGCTATATATCAATGACTGCGACTACAAAAAGGTATGTCCTTCCTTTGTCTGGGGCAAAGCAAAGGTGTTTGTTTGTTCCATAAGCAACTGTTTGTAAAACGTTATATATCCGTGTTTGTTGAACTGTATATATACTTATAAATTATGTGCACACGCACACTAGACATCATCACACGTATCAACAAGTATGCACTCAAAATTTTAGAAAAGATATGGACGGTGATACAAACATACATGAACACTAGATGATCATAAACGTGCTACGTATGCACATGTGTTATATACTCAGTATATATACATGACATTATACAAAAGTAAACACATTGAATAGACTTTATGTAGACAGCTATATAACATCTGTTCAATACATAGTTAGGGGCTAACAGATTAGTTACCACAATACTGCATTTACTTTAACAGTTTTCTCAGAAACTACTGGCCTAATCTGGCAGTAATTTTGTACAGATCTTTACTATAAAGTGTAACAAACTAAATATTACAGTATCTGTTTGATGCACAGTTAGCAGTTAATAGAGATTAATCGAGATTAGCACTTTTATACATAAATAAGCACAAATTTAACCATATTCAACAAAAAATGTTTAATATATACCCTCACTTCTTATCTTAAAATAAATCTTTCCCTATATTAAAAATTGACTTTGTGGCAAAAAAATAAATTCAGGTTTTATCTGTTTGTTTTATAGATGCGATGCACGTCAAAAGTCAATCAGTATCGATCAAAAGTTATCCTTTTCATTTTACTTATTTTCGGGGGTCCTTGAAACCTAATTGATCCTTTTATTTTAAAAAGGATAATTCTGTTGAGAATTTAAGGGTGCTCCTTGAAGAACAAGTACAGGTAATTATGCAACACACACGTTGTAACACTTTATGCTAATCAGGTTGAACTGGCTTCTTCGTTGGCCTGCATTACATCCTGGACCATGCCAGTTGTAATGTGGAAAAATTGTCGAGTTTACGTGCAACATACAATGGAGGTCGTGGATGACACACACACACACACAAGAAGCAAACAATTGTCTTAAGAAAAATTAAGCTTCAACGGAAAACAAATTTACACAAACCTCTAACTTTCGGATGGCCTCTTCTCTTTCATGGATTAATTCAAGATCAACATCTTCTTCCATTTGGAGCACTTGTCTGGTTTGGGAAAATCTGAATATGGAAACACAGCTTTGCATTAAATTTGATCTATAGTCATAAGACTTGAAGCAAGATTACCTGAATTAACATTTCTTTTTAGATTAGCAACATTTTCTAGAATCAACATATAGATTTTAATCAAAATAAGGAATCTAGACATAAGGTTTAGTATCATATTTTGATTTTAATTTTTATAAAAAGGGGCATAAAAGTGAAGAAAAATTATTCGGGAATTTATTTTACCCATCCTAGCATGGCCATTCTTCTTGTATATAACATTTTAATAATGTTTTCATATAAGAAATAGTAAATATATATCTTTTCATGTCACAAACACACCACATTTTTTCAAATATTGACTTCTATGTTATTTCTTCAAATAAAAATGAAACATTGAATATATAAATAATTTTCAGGTTTTCTTTTTCCACACACAATTATATATATATATATATATATATATATATACATACACACACACACACACACAATGACGCCAAAAAGAAAGTCTGCACTTGTCATTTAAAATAAACAAAAAAACTGCAAATTTAAGCTAAATTAAATTTAACTTTAAACAACCTACATTTGATTCTCCTTTTATTCCTCTATACTTTTACCTGTTCATATTTGACTTTTAATTGAAGTATCCTAGTGTTCGCATCAATTTAAAAAATCCATTCAAATCAAGAAGGCAAAAAAAAACAAAAAAACTCAGCAGCAACAAATGAGTTTATAAAGCTAGCTTAAAATATCCACCTTTTAGGCACAACAAAACATCTCTAATCGTTGTTGTTCCAGGTTATACAATGTAACATTTAGTCCATATGCCTTGACTTTCTCTTAGTGATTGTCAGGAGCTCATTAATCTCCCCCTTTCTGGTTTATCCAATCAAGAAATCTGCTGCAAATTAAAATATGAAGGAAAAACGGTACAAATGACTGTCCAAAAGCACCAAAACACCAGCAGTGTTCATGATGCCCATAAATCTGGTTGTCCTAGAGTTACTTCTTACAGGGAAGACAATGCTATCAAGATCTGCAGCCTCAGAAACAGATTTGAAATGGCTCCTCAAATCCAACAACAGTGTAATCTTGTGAAAAAGTGCTCTCTTTCTACAGAGAAGAACAGATTGAATGAATTTAATTTGCGAGGCTGTGTTTCAAGACACAAGCCAATGATTTTGGTAGAAAGCGCCATCTGGACTTTGTCAGATGCAATGAAGATCATGATTTTTCATATTAGTCGAAAGTGATTTTTAGCGACGAAAGCAAGTTCAATAGGCTAGGCAGTGATGGTAGGCAAGGATGAAGAATTTAATCCTAGGTGCAGAGTTTCAATGCTGCAAGGTGATGGAGCTCCAGTTTTGATGTGGGGCGTTATTATTGCCAATGGTTCAGGGCCTATAGTTCGCTTGCAAGGTCAAATTATTTCGACCAAGTAACTTAATATTTTGATTAAGCATTTTCTACTCTACTTTAGTTGGAATTTGGATGATAATCCCATCTTCATTCAGGATAAGGCTCTCATTCACACAGCTGGCAATGATAAGAGGTTACTTAAAGAGCATGATATTCAGTGTTTGGATTGACCTGCATAATCTCTAAACCTTAATCCTATCGAAAACGTATGGCATTATAAGCAACAGCTACGCAATGATAAAATTTCAAATCTGGAAGAACTTTGGACAAAAATGAAAGTGAGATGCTCTTTCATTGGAGTATTGTCAGACTAATTCAAGGAATGTCCAAAGGATTGCGGATTGTCAAATTGCAGAAGGGCTATGTTACTAAATATTAACGAGTTCATTGTATTCCTGTTGCATTAATGTTCTTAAGTTACATTTAAATAACATATTTCCATTGTGCAGAGTTTCTTTTTGCCTTCTCAATTAAAAGTCAAATATGAACAGGTAAAATTATAGAGGAATAAAATGCGAATCAAATGTGGTATAGGTTGTCTAAACATTTACATTCAATTTAGCTACAATTTGTGGTTTTTAATAAAATATGACAAATATTGACTTAACAATGCAAAAAAAAAAAAAGACAATATTACTCAATATTTCACCCGACAGTAAAAATATTAGCTATTCACTCTTGAAAAATCCCACAAAACAGTGGATGAAACGTGGAGTAATTTGGTCTTCCTTTCCATTGTTAATTCGTACCATCGGATTTTATCCTTTTATTATCATATACATTAGTGTTGGGACGATTAATCAGAATTGGGAAAACCGGAATATTTGAGGGTATCGGAATCGGAAAAAATTTTCCTGATTTTTCAATGCCAAAACGATTCTCTTAATTGTCTTTTTTTTATTTGATTTTTGTTAAAAGCAAAATCTTCCATTGCTGGCAATAATGATAAAATACATGCTTATTGATTTTAAATGACCAGTGAAGCTACAATCGATAGATCTTCCTCCACAAGTATATTTTTACGTTTAGGAAAATATCTGCACATTTAATATGTGTGTTTTTACAGTAATCAAGGAAAAAATACAATTCTATAGTTAAATATTTAGAGATTTATAAAGAATTGGAATCAGTAATTTAGTGCGGAATCGGGAAAAATATTAGAATCGTCGGATCACTAATATACATATTAGTGTGTGTGTGTACACCCAAAATAAATAGTATCCTAAAAATCCCTGAAATTTCATATCCTGCATTGCTGATGAAACACAGAAAAATATAAATACAATTGAATAGAAAATTGGGATCATGTGGAATGGTCTCCTCATCCACCAAAACTTAGTCCTTTTGATTTTTTTCTGCGGGCATGTCAAATGTCAAAGTGTACAAAAATAAAAAAAAAACAAACAAAAAAAAAAAAAAAAACAATACAATTGACAATGAATAAGTGAATGTGCCAAAATTGACGTGTGCATTTTTTACACCAAGCTTACATAATTTTTGTGAAATGCATCAATATTTACATCATATTGAAGATGTTGTCTGAATAAATTTTTTGATTTTTATCAATGTAAAAATTTTTATGAACACTATAAATATATTCAAAACAGGTTGTTCAGAATTTAACCTATTTAAAAAAAAAAAAAATTCATGGAATGAAAATGTCATATTCCAACAATTATGTAAAATGATCCAGTAATTTTTTGTTTATATAGAAAAACGTTTTTTATGATTTTTAATAGGTAATAGTAAATCGTAGCCATTACAAGGCTGCTTTTGCATCTCTAATTTAAATCGAGTTGTCCCCCTTTATTAAAAATTGGTGGAGTGAGACACACCATCTCTGCTTACTTACAAAATTTGATTTATTTAAAACTAAAACTACTTGATCAATTTAGGTGATTTTTGTTCCATGACTGGTATTCATATCAAAGATTTTTCTGTATTTATTTATTTATTTTTGTTGAATTCTAGGCAACAACCGCACGACATTATAATGGATAATTTTCTAATAAAAAATAAATTATCAACTTACCCTGGACTTACTAAATGGTCATCGCTTTTTTTCTCCTCCTGTTCAAAATGCTGAAGTAAATTTAGAAAGATTTAATTATCTTACATATTAAATAAAATTAAAACAAACAAAATTTTTACAACGTTGCAATGAGATTGTGCCTGTTCATGCATTTTTTTTTATTTAAGTAAAAATTAACGAAAGCAAAATATAAGCACACCAAATATAGCAAGTTATAAAGCCAACAAATAACAATAGTTATCAATTTCTTTTTAACTGAAGTCACTCCAGACAAGGCATGAAGCTACTTAATGTAAAGAGCTAAAAAGAATCAAAGATGATTAAGTTTCATGATAACAAAAAAGGGATATGGAAGTAAAATCACTTCAAAACAATGATAAATTCAAAAGCAAAATAATCCAACAAAGACGAAAAATTTGTTTGGGTGTAGATTTGTTTGTCAGAAAGCTTTTTAACCTCCTTTCCTTCTCTATAAGACTCTTGAAGGGGGCTTACTTTTGGGCTAATCTTTTTTGGATCCAGAGGATAAAAAGCTTACCTAGGAACTCTTTCCAGGCTTGGCTTGTCTGATAACTAAGGCTAGGACAACAGCATATTCTTTTCATTGTTTTGACTAGTGTGTATCCGTTAATATCTTATATGCTTTTATATAGAGTGATGTGGTTCTCGGTTGATTAACTGTGTCGGATATATACTCGAGAGTCAAAACAATGAAAAGAATATGCTGTTGTCATAGCCCTTCTGATAACTGACAGATAATGAAGGTATTTAATTATTCTTAGAGAGTGTGATTGTGTCATCACAAAAAGATGAAGTAACAAACGACATTAATCTAATATATAAAGTTATTGTCAAATTTTACAATTTAGACCAAAACAGCATCACATGTAACACGGTGATATTTGATTTGACCTAACCATTTTGTTAGTATTTTTTCCTTCCAGCATATTTACGATATAAAAATTGGCATGGAGTGAATGATGAAGCAGCTAGTAAGAATATGTGATCCTCATGACCTGGGGTTATTTAAAGCCAAATCCAGTAATTTTGGAAGAAGTTTTTATGCTTCAAGTTCTTTAGATTTTCAAAAATGTCAAAGTTTGGCTTGGTTGTTTTGTTTTACAGCATATCAACCCTTTTTCCGGTTATTTAATGCTAAATCTGGTAATTTTGAAGAAAGTTTTCATAAGTCAAGATTTTTATATCTTTCAATATTTATGGTGTTTGGTTTGACTGTTTTGTAAAAGTAACATGTTTTTGTTTTTGACTTTGCAGAACATGATTTCTGTTTTGCAAAGGGAAAGGAAAAAAACAACATCAATGTTTGGTGTATTTTTTGTCAAGAAGCCAGTATCTTCAGACAGCCTGATTTGGTAGCACTAACACTGAGCCAAAGTGGATCTGGAAGCAATGGCAACTAAAGGCTAACTCCACATTTTCCAATTGGGGCCCTCACCACTGGATGGCTTAAGGTCCCAAGAATATGCTGTTATCCTAGCCCTAGTTATCAGACAAGACAAGCCAAGCCTGGAAAGAGTTCTTAGGTAAGCTTTTTATCCTCTGGATAAAACACATAAAATTAAATTCTAAAATACAAATGTTTTCAAATAAAATTCTGAAAATAACAAAGTTGACAAAAATGTTTTTTCTTTTTTTCAAGTACAGAGACGTACAACATTGTTAAAATAAATTAATTTAAAAATTGGTTCTTGCCCAAGATTCCTCCTAAAGTAAAAATAAAAAAAAAAAAAAAAAAAATCTACATGATGTATGTAGTCATGGCAAAACGAATATATCATATTCCAAAACTGACAGAAATTGATCAAGTAGTTTTATTTTTATAAAGAAAATTTATAAAGAAAACAATTTCTAAGCAATTAATAGAAATTAATATGCATTACAAAAATCATGTAATTATAAATTACTGTTGAGTTATCTCCCTTTATTTCTTGAGATTATTTTCAAAATGACAGGCGAGATAGTCACTCCTTGGTTACTCATAAAATTTGATTTTTTTTATAATAATAAAAAACAAAAAAAAAACAAACTAAATTTACATTACTTTTAAAATATATTTACGTTTCATCATGGATACATACAGATAAAAAAAATTTTATTTTTAATGTAGGGAGAAATTCTGGACAGGAACCAAAATATTTTTACTATATATTTATCCAAATAAAACTTTTGTGATAACATTTGCATAAAAATCAATATTAATAACTTGTATGTTTCATAAATACTATCTTACAAAATATTAATTTATGAACATCAAGTCAATGGAAATTCACTGGGTTATAAAGCAAGCACAAAAAATATCTTTTTATATAAAGAAAAAAAAAATTGCCACAATTGAAAAATAGACAAAAATCTGCTAACCGCTACTCCATAACCAGAGTGAGCCCGGGCCCGAGATACACTCGCTCGTTCTTTCTCAGCAGCGGTTCGCTGAACAGTCTGGAAATGATTCAGGGCATCACTGAATTCTGTGCGCAATCGTTCATTTTGCATTTTACGTTGCCGCTAAAATGAAAAAGGTAAAAAAAAGATAAAAAAAGTGAGAAAGGAGATGGTATAAATTATTTAACAAAAATTAGTATTATAATTAGCACGAGTTAAACAACACAAATGTACACACTAAAGTTGAAACGATTAATTAGAAAAATCAGAATTTAAGGTATTAAGATCTTTATCGCAAATGAAAATTTTTTTTCCTTATTTCTGATCCCAAAAATTCTTTAATTTAACTTTGTTGTTTAAAACTTAATTTCCTATTTCTAGTACTAATTATAAAATGAAAAATATTTGATTTTAAATAATACTAGAATCACATTATACAAATTTTGAAGAAAGAAAAAAAAAGTGAGAAAGGAGGCTGTACAAATTATTTAACTAAAACAAATGTACACACTACAGTTGGGACAATTAACCAGAATCAGAAAAATCCAAACTTTGAGATATTGGAATCTGTGTTGGAATCAGAAAATTTTTAGCCTTATTTCTTTTAATTTAACTTTCTTGTTTAAAGACTTAATTTCGGTACTAATTATAAATTAATTATAACATAAAATATTTTAACTACAAGTCAAACTAAAATCTATGCATCATAAGTTTTGGTAAATACGGAATCAAACAAGATCGGAAATAAGGCTAAAATATGTATGTATAAAACTGCAACGTAGAGTAAATTGAGGAGGATACAGAAGTGAATCAACTAAGATCAAACAAATTATACATCATTTTTATTCCAAATAAATTAAGATTCAGAAGAAAGCCAAATTCTGTTGAAAATTAAACAAACACTATGCAGTTGCATTTTTAATGTTTGATGCATGCGCATATCATACTTGCTGCAAGTGAGTAATATTTAACACGGAGCAAAGAGCCTACAGAAAGAATTGAAAATATCCGAGTTGGTCCACTCAAGAAATTGTTTTTTATTTAAAATAAAATAAGTGCTTCATTAAATGGGTAATCGCGCTGAAACCAACCTACTTAATAAAAAGAAAAATTAATATTCCTAAATAGTCTCCAGATAAGCCTTTTGAGTGGATACTGGCTGGTTGTTATCTCTAGTGAATATCTTGAGTAGTCAGTTTTTGGGTGGTCGACTGCGAAAGACCAAAATCTAAAATTTCCGGTCAAAAGAATGTATATTCCAGTCTATGGACAAGGGACAGAGTTAGAGCCAGCTCTTAGAGCATGAGGTACTGAGAATCAGTTGGATACATACTGGAGAGGTGCACAATTCCAACTGATTCTCAATACCTCATTATCTAAGGGCTGGCTCTAACTCCATCCCTTGTCCATAGACTGGAATATACATACTTTTGACCGTAAATTTTAGATTTGGTCTTTCTCAGTTATCCCCATTCGACCACCCAGAAACTGACTACTCAAGATAGAGATTCAGTTTATTGGCCTAACAACAGCTACATGGTCATTAAAGGTCAAATAATTTTTTTTTGGGGGGGGGGGGGGGTTGTCTTAGTAGAGTAGGTATTCTTTATTTTCCTGTATGTCAAGGTGAGTTTGGAGGAAGTTTAGTAAACGATTTGGGTTGAAAATTATTATTCCATTTTCGTTTGATGAAAACCGGTTTTCATTTTTTGTTGCAGATCATCAATTAGTTGGCCATTTGTGTACAAACTCCAAGAGCGATAGGAGCCTTCTATCAGGTCTGAAAGTGACACAATATTCAACGAACTAGAACGGAGATGTGCCACTTTACAACTCATGCTCTCTATCAATCCAAGTTATGGCAATAGGACCATTGCCAGCACCCTCAAAATACATCGCTGGATTGCCATGAATAACGGATGTGTCTGGGATGATGAAAACAAAGTTTCCGGCCACGGTTATGGTCTTTGGTGTGATTTCAGGTGAGGGCCACATAATGCTACCTCACATCTTCGAAGCTGGTTTGAAAGTCAACACAAAAGTGTACCTGGATGTGCTGCAGAGTGTGGTGATCCCCTGGTGGAATTGCAATCAGGTGGCTACTGGCAGACCCTGGGTGTAGCAGCAAGACTCGGCGCAGGCTCACGAGTCCAAAGATACCCAGGCTTGGCTTCAGAAGGAGTGCTATGACTTTGTACCCTTTTCTCATAGCCCCCCCCCTCTCCACTCCTTCTCTGACCTGAACCCGCTGGACTACTTCATTTGGTCATATGTCGAGAACATCACCAACATGACCCCCCACAACACCAATGCCAGCCTGATCGCCGCCATCCGCCAAACTCCAGCCGGCGGTTGCAGATCTGTATTGAGATGGTGAGTGAGGCTGAAGGCGGCTACATTGAATAGATGTCAACTCTACTACAAAATCAAGTTACCTGAATTGAATTTTGAATAAAAGTTTTAAAATAAAGCTGTAGTGTTGTTTTCTTTAGAGCGACACCATTATTGTTCCACCCTGTACTTGCTGACATTGGATTTGAAAAAATCTCTTCTAGTCTGCAGGGAAATCGTTCAATGATAACATTCATGTATGGGCGCCCCTTAGTAGGAGGCTAGATTTCCCCATATTGAAGACCAACCTTGTGCTTAACTTTATCTCATGGGGAGCAAGTAAATCAAGACAACTGCATTGTCTCCATTGACAAGCGTGTTGTCATTCAAATCTGATCCTAACTGAGTTTAACAGATGTTCATGAAATCGCTCGAAGGACTGTCGAAAGTTGAACCTGACAGCATCTGATGCTCGATGTTTGTTGAACTGAGTACAATGCAACCAGTAAGTGACTAACATTTCTATCTCTCCTTTTTCAGCTTGTTTCTTTCTTTCTCTCCCTGCACTGTCGACTGACGAAAAAAAGGCAGATTTAGTTTTTTTCTTTCTCGCACTGCGATTGTGTGCAAGCCAGCTAGATGAGTTTTTATTAATTATGTTTCCCCAGAATAAAAGGGAAAAGTAGTTTGCTTGAAGCATTGCTGGTAAATAAATAATGTAAGAGTAAAAGAAGGCCATGAAAATGCAGGAAACTAGGTGTTGAAGTGATGAACAAAAATAGACAAATGAACGAAGGTCTTGAAGGAGTTATTTTTTATCTTCATATATATTTTCCAAAAGCAATCACAGATACAATTTTTTTTTTTTTTTTTTTTTAAAAACATTCTTTTGGTTTCTTTCTTTTTGAAAAAGAGATGATATTCTTAAAATATTAAAGACTTCCACCATCTCAGTCATCTCAAACAGTAAGTCCATATTTACTGATTTGTATTTGTGATTGTTTTTTGGAAAATAAATAGATAAAAGGAGATAAAAATAAAGGAAAAAAAAACCTACAAAATCTTTGTTTGTTTGTCTTTTTGTTCATACATCACATCACTTCAACACCCATTTCCTGCATTGCTATAGCCTTCTTATACTCTTCATATTTGTTTTCCAGAAAATAAAAAATACTATTTTTTGCTTCATTTTTTACAAAGTGTTCAATTGCCAATGTCCATAATAAAATCAGGCAATTTTCTGGAGATAATTTATGACACCAAGCAAACAACCATATTACTTACTAGGGCAGCATCAGGCCATTGTGTTTAAGAATCTTTAACAACACGAGCTTAAACATTTAAGCAATCATCGGCCACTGTTCAAACCAGAGTATGTAACTGTCATATCCCTGGTGAGCTCATGCCAAAACAATAAAAGACCTTCCTGAAATGTTCCCACAGCACAAACTTAACGATAAACTCCCCGGGGATTGAAAGTGTAAAAGAATACAAGATGAAAAAGAAAGTGAAAAACATTTTCATTTCTTAAAATCTTGTAAATAAACTGCAATCAAAACACAGAAACTCCAACATATTGTGTGGACATCAGTTGGGCTTTGGTGTGTGTGTGTGATACAATCGTGGGAAACAACCCTCCAACTGCTAAGGTTCACATTTTAGTTTTCTGTCAACGCCATATTCCCCAGTCAGTTGATCAATTGATCTCATCTGCTCAGAGCCACAATTTGTCTTTAACTGTCCTTAATGGTCAGAAATTCAAGACTGTCTGTAAACTGTCGCCAAACTCCTAAAACTGTCCGTAAACTAAATATATTAACCTCTATGGCCAATCTTTTGAGCTACTTACTGCCACACCTTGATTAACTATCCTATTTTCAAACAAATTTGTGTGCCTTGGTGAGCAACTTCTCCATTATCTTTCTACTAACCTCACTTCCTATACCTTTTATTCTGCTGATAAACTTACTCCCTCTGCTTTAAAAAATTTTCTTTTTTTTTTTTTTTTAAATCTTTTTAATACTTTGAGGATGGGGAATGTTAATAGTATCACACAAACTCTACTAAAAAGATGGTTTTGTTTTCCGTACTTGATCTGATGCTGAAGATGGCTGGGGAAGATGAGCAAGGTCCTTCAGGAATGATGTGGTCTCCTTTGCCAACTGATTTGTGTAATGTTGAGTTTGGTGTCTGCAAACAAACAAACAAAAATAAATAAATAAACAAAACAGCTTGAATATTGATTTTACAAAGGTCATTTAATCTTTTACAATATAACACTTGGGGTGGGGATCTAAGAAATGATTTATTTTATGTACACAGCTAACTTCATCAAGAAGCATGAAGATTAATTCTTACTCCAGTGGTAGTGGAAACTTTTGGAGTCATTGACCTTTGTTTGATTACATTCCTTGTAAAGGGCAGTACACGGACAATGAGGTTGACTATAAGATAACGGCCTTTAAACATCTCCGATCCATTGTGTGAGAACACAGAGGAATCCAGCTGTAAATCAAACTTCAGGTATACAGAGCTGTAATAATTCTTACTATCTTCATGTATGGTTACAGAACTTGGACTGTATTCGAGACATGCTAAGAAACTTTTCTCTTCCCTGCAGCCTCTCTCCTACAGAAGAGATGTTGCAAGCCTGTCTTTGTTTTATCGTTATTTCCATGGCAAGTGCTCGTCTGAGCTCCAATCTCTGGTCCCCCTCACCAATCTTTCACAAAAAACACCTGTCTAGCTGAAACTACTGTCATTAATTTTCCTCACTCTTTATCTGTGCCTAAATCAAAACCTAAATTCCATGAGCAAAACTTCTTTCTTAGAAGTGCACGACTGTGGAACTCTTTTCCGTTTGCCTGTTTCCCACCTGACTACAACTTGGATGTCTTCAAGCCCAACATAAACAAATTCCTGACAAACCGCCCCCTTAAGTAAGACACTATCAAATCTCCAATACTAATGATTACTATGATACTATCCCATTGTTTTGGTTTCAATTATCGCTGATGACACCCCAGTAATCCATTCTTTTAAAAATAATTTTACCAAGAATTCTTCATAAGTTTTGGTTATAGCTGAAGGAACTCAAGTTACACACACATATATATATATATATATATATATATATTTTTTTCATAAGTTTTGTTTTTGGTTTCGATTCAAGCTGATGCACTCAAGTCATACGGATATATTTTTTATTTTTGAAATCACAACTTTATAATATATAAAAATCGATAGAACATTAACTGTATATATACAAAATCTGCAAGAATTGAAATATCATATTTAAGCGTACTTGACAACCGGGATACACTGAGTGTCCCTGCTAGCTTAGATAAATACTTTTGCAGTTTTAACAAAAGAGCTATAATAATATTAGAGTGTCTCCGTTTATGCGGAACATTTATAGAATGCCAACATCAATGTATTACATGTGAAGGAGTATGCTGTGGAATTTCCACAAGTCCCGATAGTAATAATTATTATAATATCAGATTGGTACAAAGGTTTGCACATGTTTGTAGAAGAGGCATTTTTACCCATTGTAATTTATTTTATGCATATTATTATTTAAATATATCACCATGACTAATTTATAAGTTTTTTTTAGATTATTATTAAAGCATTATTTATATTTTTCTGCAATATTCTTGCCCATGTCGACCTGGAAATGATCTTTAGTCAACAGAAAGGGAGTTATCTTCCATCATGATAATGCTCATCCTCACAACACTACACAACAAAGATCTAAAAGAAGTTGGTTACAAAATCTTGCCTCATCCTGCATATTCTCTTGACCTAGCTCCCTCAGATTATCACTTATTTCAAGGATCACAAAACCATTTTGATGGCCTTAGGTTAACATCCCAAGGAGATTGAACAGGATTTAGATTCATATTTCATTTCAAAACCTAAAGAATTTTACAAGCAAAGCATTTATAACCTCGTTGAGAGAGGGAATCAAGCTATAGATATCGAAGGTCATTAATGTTATGAATAAAGATTTTCAAAACAATTTTTCATTTTTAAGATAAATTTTAAAATCAGCAAAACCTTTTGCACCAATCTGATATAACAAAAATAAGAGGTTAATCTCCTAAGATTTGGTCATGTACTAGTTAAAGTGAAATGCGTTTTGATATTACTCACAACTGAACAGATTTCAATAATCATTCACAATTTTGTATATTGGCAACAAAGACTGATTAACCAATGAAAACCATAGAGTACATTTGTTCTAAAGAAAATATTGGATTGGATATATATAATCATTAAAATGAAGCAAATTTGTATTTTATGTAAATAACATGGACCGAAAATTTATATAAATTGCTAGTCAGAATCAAATATTGATTCATCAGATGTGAATAACATGGATGGAAAATGTACATAAATAAATGGCTAGTTAGAATCAAATATTGATTTATCAGATGTTATAATAGTCCGAAAATATACATAAATGAATGGCTAGTTAGAATCAAACATCAATTTGTCAAATGCAATGTTATGTAGGTCTATCATCAAGAATCCGACTGTTTTTACTTCATATATTAGAAATCAACATATGTTTAAGTTCTTACAGTTTTTCGCGTTTTTCTGTGGAATCTCTGGGTGTTCCAATTTCTGAAACCAGTTTCTGTAACCCAGCAACTGTTAAAGAAAAATAAAATAAATAATTACAAAGAAGAGAAAAAACAATATTTAAAAAAATAAATAATTAAGTTATGGTAAATCATTTTGCTATAAAATTTAACGCGATTCTATTTAATTTAGTCAAAAATAGAACAAAAAATGCAGAATAAAAGGGAAGAGTCCAAAAAATTTTGTTTGTTTACTTTTTACGACATATCAGCAATCTATGAGTTTTATTTAATGCTGAATAAAGGTGTTAAATGAAATACTATAGGCAGGATATTTTCTATTCCCAGAAAACGTTATTCTTTGCATATGTTAATCTTAAAAAAAAAAAAAAAAAATTTCAGTGAATGGAAACATTACTCCTAGAAGAAAATTTTACAGAGAGATTAGGGGGCAATACTTAGAAAACATTACTCCTAAAAAACACTACTCTTTAGCAGTGGTAATCTTTGTTTTTAACAAGATTGTTTTGTGAAGAAAATACAAAAGTTTTGATCATTAGAAGAATCAGATAGAATTATACAGTTGGGAATAAACTTATAGATGATATGATGTAAGCAGCCAATTGATCGGATCGGGCCTCTGTAATTATTCAATAAAATTGATAACACCAGTATGAAGCATAAACCTCTTTTTTTTTCATGGCTAGCAGATAGTTTTAAAATATGTTCATTAATGACAATTTTTGTTCGATCGTCGATTCATTGCTTTATAGCATATCAACCTATTTCGGGTATTTTAATGCTAAATTCAGTAAGTTTGGAAAAAGTTTTTATACTTCAAGTTCTTTATATTTTCAAATATTTACTCATAGTGCACGGTTTTATTGCTTTGTAAAAAAAAAATTGTTTTTGTTTTTGACTTTGCAGAACATGGTTGAGTTTGGCAAAGGAAAAGGGAAAAAAAATAAATAAATAAAAATCAATATTTGGTGTATTTTAGGTTAGGAAGCCAGTATCTTCAGGCAGCCTGATCTGGTAACACCATATGCCCTAACAGGTCTTACCACTTCAAGCCAAAGTGGATCAGGTGTGGCACTATTTCCTTGTGCCACTGTTTCTAACACACTCTGCAGCATGGACGGGTGGTAATTTGTCCATGAGCGTAGAGATACAAAAAAATCCCTTCCCATAATTCCCTTGCTATCTTTCTGTCTCTTTCCTGCATGACCACCATGATGTGAGGACGCATAGTCTGTCTCTCCGTAAATGAGGAGGGCCACCCCCTCCCTCAACACTAGTTAGGGTAGGTTAGTTAGCTTTGAAAAGCCTATTGTCCAGTTTTAATTGTAAAAATTAATTGTAATATATATTGTATCTCTAATGTAAAATAAAATAGTTAGTTATACCTTACGTATATTACAATTGTGTCGCGTGTCGTTTTTTTGTGTCTGCCATGAATGCCTTCATAAATGTCTGAAGTCGAAAGGCGGCCCTGAGGACAAAGAGATGAAGATTCCCACCAGAATGCCACCAGGGTGAAGAAATCATCTTGAGAAAAGAAAGGAGGAGCCAAACCCAGATCCAACATCTCAGGTATGATTTTCTTCTTGCTACACAGACCCTAATGACTGGCCCATCTTCATGAGACCGCTTTAAGACATTTACTATAACACGTCTGTCGGTCACACTTCAGTGACCGGCTGATAGTGGTATACAGGGAGCAATGGTAAATAAGGGAAAACTCCATATTCCCCACAGCTCCCAAATGAGGCCTCAATACTGGACGTGTTTAAAGGTCATACCTTGATTATTTAGAGGACTTTTAGATAATAAAAAAAAAAAAAAAAAAAAGTGTTGTGGAGGTCATAGCCACAGTATCAAACACAGACTTTCTGTAACTTCTGTAAATTAGAAATGGCAAAGGTAATGAAAAATACTACTCACACAAGTGACAGGATTGGGGGGAAAAAAAAAAGAAAAAGATTGAAGTTTGTAAATGGATTCTTTATATAAATGTGGCATTAATTTGCATATGAGGGGAATAGTGGCTATAGGGACAAATTGGAGTGGATAGATAGAAGAGTTTGGGACAACCGAGAGAGAGAACGTAGACATTGAGAGTTGGTGTTATGAATTACAGTTTAAGTTAAGGAACTGGTAGGAATTGCAGCGTTGGTGAAAAGGAGCACTGACATTTTTGTGTTTTTCATTACAACACTAGTAAAAGTAAATTATGCTAAAAGTCAAAGAACATACCATTCTGAACCATTTTTTGAATGTTGGTGCTAACTGCTTTTGAAAGTTTGATAAATTCTCCTCCATTGTCACTGTCTGAAATTGAAAAAAAACAAAAAACATTAATTCTGAAAAATGGAAAATAAGTTGAAAATATAAAAATTCTGACTCAGTTTTTTTAAGTAAGGAAACAAAAACATCACAATGCATTAACAACAATGAATTTAAATAGCTGCATTGATTTTTACACTGAAATCATCAGTAAAGAATATTCAAGATAGAAGTTCTTGAATTTGTTCAAATTTTCAGGGAAAAAAACAGGTGTTATGGTAAACATTGAATTTTTGTATACTTGAAGATAAACAAAAAAAAAACAAAACGAATTGATAATTTTTCATGTAAGATTTCGCCCAGATTGAGGATGTACTGACCAAATTTTCATTTTTTGAAGAATACTTGAGCATCACTTGAGCTACTAGCAAAAGACTATCATCTATTTCATTGACTTTGCCACTGCATTTGACTGTTGATCGAGGAGCCCTTTGGAAGGCCATGCATGCCAATGGCATGCCCCCAAAACTGCCCATCCTAATTAAAGTCTACAATCTCACCACACACACCAAAGTCTGCAAGTAGGGTTAGGAATCATACTTCTTTGACATTTACTCTAACGTCCAACAAGGATGTGTTCTTTCACCTATGCTCTTCAATTACGCCATCGACTGAATCACATTAAACACCCTGGCCAACTTTCATCATGTAACAGTAAGTCATACTCTACAAATATTTCATCTTGACTACGCTGATGATATCGTCATAGTGGGTGAAAACTTTGCTGACAATCGACCAGTGACGAGACGCAATCTTATGCTTTAAAGATCAGCATGAAAATAAATGCCAATAAGACAAAGATATTGACAGCAGGTCTTCTTCCAAATGAAAAACAATTGGTTGTCTTAAAACCGGAAACCCTTGAAACGGACTCTTATATACTTTTATTCATGCATGATTTCCATCTCGTATACTATTTATTTAAAATGGAATCAACATTCAATAGGTTATCTCATTTGCATATTACATTAAAGAAAATCTGTTTTAATAATTAGCTCTAACTTTTATTTTAATGGAAATTAGTGATAGAATTGTTTTAAGTATTCTATTTAGAAATATGATATAGAGTGGATTTATTTAATTTATTTTTTACTTTAATTTATTTTTAATTAGTGTAACCAAGATCAACTGCATTGGAAAACGGAAGTTTTCATTTAACCTAGGAGTTATTTCCTTTTAGACCATGCGATTTTATTTTCCTGTTTGAATTTCATAGATGAAGATTACAGTTTTATGCTTCAAAAAATGGTTAACTTTAAGGAAAATCATAACTTAAGATAATTGGTGTATCTTAAATAGTATGTAACTAAAACCTCTGCTGGGCATTTTTTTTTTTTTTTACCTGGCAACGCCAGGTATGTACAACTAATATTCAATATTTCTCAACATTTTACTTGTATATTTTTTGGCAGTCAAATTCCTCAATCCACGTGATCTTGAGAAAACCTTTCTTTGTCTCAAATGTATTTTGTGTCACTGTAATGACTATTTACCTTTGTTTTTTTTCCCCCTTTATGTGTTATTTATAAAGCATTGTATAATTCTGGTTTTGATGTACATTTTGCCCTTGTATTTATGCAAATATTTTTCTTGACTGCAGTTTTCACAGCTGCATGTGTGAATTGGTAATAAACAATCAATAAAACAATTCAGTTTGTTCTCTCATTTAAAGCAACACAGAGTTATCCTTGTTTTATCGTTATTTCCATGGCAAGTGCTCGTCTGAACTCCAATCTCTGGTCCCCCCTCGCCAATCTTTTATAAAAAACATCCGTCTAGCTGAATCCACTGTCAAAAAATTTTCTCCACTCTTTATCTGTGCCTAAATCAAAACGTAGATTCCATGAACAAAGCTTCTTTCTTAGAACTGCACGCCTGTGGAACTCTTCTGTCTGCCTGCTTCCCACCTGACTACAACCTGGATGTCTTCAAGTCCAACATAAACAAATTCCTAATGAACTGCCCCCTTAAGTAAACACTTCTATAAATCTCCACACTAACATACTGTACTTGCAATAACCCTTATCCCTGAGTGGCTTCCCGGCCTTGATAAGTGGTGACCACCATGTAAAAAAAAAAAAAAAAAAAAAAAAAAAAGGCCACGTTGAATCGGGTCAGTACTAAAATGAGCGACCATTTGGGAATTCCAGGTGCTGTATAATGCAGTGTATATGCTTTCTTTTTATTTTGGCATTGTTTCCAGTTGTCCTAGACTTCTTGCCACTGGACTCATGCGGCATTGATTCAGAAGAGGTGTAGTTGATGATTGTGCAACCCTTGCTTCACAATTACACGAGCTACCCTACGCAGGAGGTATTGAATGTTTCTCGAGACTGAATGGAGATATTGATCGATTTAGTTCTCACATACCAAACAGGATACTAAGGAATCTCAAATGCTATACAAATTGCATTGGAAATTTTAAAATACATTTTAAAAACTACTAATTCTACTTGCTCAATTCTTAAAGAAATTTTTTACCTAATTAAAATCGTTAAAATACGTAAAAAATATGCAATAGCAATGACAAATCAGTACAAATAGAAAATCTTTCAGTAAGAAAACAAAAACAAAAAATAAACAAAACAAAAAAAAACAGCTAATATGGTTTGCCTACTACAATCCAGAGGCAGGAAAACAAAGGATTCCATATTGTGAGACTGAAAAAAAATTATATCTGGTTCATATTCAAGAAGTTTTAATGAATTTAATGCAACTTTAAACCAAAGAATTAATGATCATATCTATCTCTGCTATTATATTAAAAAAAAAAAAAAAATAGTGTGTGCATATGTGAGAGTTCATTTCTTATAGACTCCTAAATGGCTGGGCTGATATTTTAAAAATTTCACATAAATGTACTTTATGTGCCTATGTAGGTTTTGTATCGGAATCTCTTCAATAAGTATTAATAATCAAAATAATCTGATGATAAAATTGACCAAAGTAAACGCCTTATACAGCCTAACATCACAAGTGCATTTGAGGTTCAGCATATAAAATCAACAGTAGGTTCTTTGATAAGACTGGCACGTTCGAAATGAATCTTTCTGTTTAGAGCACAATTGCACCATGAAGCTTAACTTTTGCATGTTAAGCTTTAATTAAAAAAATAATTTTATAAAATCAACAATAGGTTCTCTACAGTGCAATGTAAACTACAATATATTGTGGACTAAGTCACTGCGAGAGGCACATGAAGCTTCACTCCCAGTGCACCACAATGGGCCCCCAACTAGAGCAGGCAATCAATCGATTTGATTGAAAAATGGGAGATTTCACAGATTTTGATGACAATAAATATGTAAAGGTGAAACATTTGTTGTTGATCCTTATTTGATTCCAGGCAACGTTGGGTCTTCCTGCTAGTGAATTATTAGTAATAAGCAGTTAGAATACTATAACAATGCAAAAATAAAAAAAAAAGTTTTATTTTTTTGTTCCAATTTTTGAAGATGTACATGGTGAAACGATAAAATTGTTGCCCCAGAAAAGACATGATTCCATTTCCGTTTGATGAAAACCAGTTTTCTTTTTTTTGTTGCAGACTATCTACTAGTTGGCCAGTTGTGTAAAAATCCCAAGAGCTATAGGAGCCTTCTATCAGGTCTGAAAGTGACAATGTTTAACGAGCGATATCAGAGATGCACCGCTATACAAATGCTCTCTACCGATCCAAGTTATGACAACAGGACCATTGCCAGCACCCTTAAAATCCAAGTCTAGATAGTTTTACACTTGAGGACACAGCTCAACGAAGTTTCTAGCCATGGTTATGGTCTTTGGTGTGGTTTTAAGTGAGAGCCACACCATGTCACCTCACATCTTCAAAGTCGGCTTGAAAGTCAACACTAAAGTGTACCTGGATGTGCTGAAGAATGTGGTGATCCCCTGGTGCAATCCGGTGGCCGCTAGCAGACCCTGGGTGTGGCAGCAGGACTCGGCACTGGCTCACAAGTTCAAGGAGCCCCAGGCTTGGCTTCAGAAGGAGTTCTATGACTTTGCATCCTTGTCTCACTGCCTCCACTCCTTCTCCCCCTCGACCTGAACCCACAGGATTACTTTGTTTGGTCATACATCAAGAACATCACCAACATAACCTCCCACAACACAAAAGCAAGCCTGATTGGTGCCATTCGCCGAGCTCTTGCTGGCGCTTGTGGAAAAAGCATGTTCCCAGTTCTGGACACATATTGAGGCTGAAGGCGGCTACATTGAATAGATGTCAGCTCAACTTCATAATCAAGTTAAGTTTTAAAATAAAGCTGTAGTGTTGTTTTCTTTAGGGTGACAAATTTATCGTTCTACTCTGTACTTGTCAGAATTTTAAATAAAAATACATTAAATACCTTTTCATCTTTTTTTGGTGTTTTCAATTGAAGTGAATAATGGATGGAAGATTTAATAGCCAAGAACGTAGCACGTGGCAGTGTTAAATGAATAACAGTGTTCTCGTCTTTTTAGAAACCATTGTTTATATTTGTAATTTGAATTATTAAAAATAAGTCATCAGAACGCCATACAATGCAATTGAGGTTTATTAATTTTTCTTTTTTTTTCAATTTAATTTTCAAGGCCATACTTCCTCATTAGAAAGTTATATCTGTTTTGTGAAAATTTGCAATTTTTGTAATTGGCAGGAGGTTAAAAAAATTAATTGAATAAAATATACACTGACTGGTCACAATTTGCAGATTTTGTGGACAATAATCAAGTGAATTTCATATAATTTAAATTTAAATGAAGTAGGAGTGTTACCGCTAAATACCCTGGGCAGAAGAAAAATAGTAAAGGTCACAAAATGGACTTTTAGGGCGTTATATATATATATATATATATACATATAAGATGGCGTAACTAAAAGAAAACAATTGCAACTTCTCCGATTTTTTAATCGTGCCCATATTCCTTTCATTTTCTTTTAAAGTTGAGGAGTTCCTTTTTTTCTGATGAGTTAAGGGCAGAATAAATAAAACATTGACATAATTACATGAATGATTCTCTGCTACGAAACAGGTGCTGTCAACAATTGAACATATTAACATGCCTAAAGAAATAAACAGTAAGATCGACAACATCTTGAAATTTGGAATATAGACCTTTTGCCAATTATTTGTATACTCTATGCAGTTACATTGAGCTTCATAAAGGATTGGTATCAATAAAAGGTGAAATATAATTGAATAAGCATATTTTTCCCATGAACATTAATTACATTATTATTTACATTATCATATATTTAACATAAATATCTTGTTATTGGAATAGTTTTGATAATTAATCCATTTATTTTTTTTCTCCCTTCGCAGTTTTCAGGGATTACACCAGCAAGAATTTTAAGTGTGTATTCAAAAAAATCACGCAAATTGATCAAGTAATTCTATAAAAGAAATCATTCTTAAGCATATTTGAGTTTTAAGATCCTATAGGCGCAACCAATTACATTAACATATTTGGTTAAGCATCCATTTTTACACATCATCAAGAGTTGGACAGCTTTCAGAAACTGACTTTTTACTTCTGACCAAGTCTTTATTTTTCCCTCTTTCTCTCAAGTCCATACTTATCACTTTCTCCCATATTTTTCTTGGCCTGTCCCAACTAACTAACCTTGCTACTACAACTGTTCTAATACTCACCCAAGAACTCTCATCTATTTAGTTAATGTGGCCATACAAACAAAGTCTTCAGTTACCTTGATAATAGCATTGTAGCACAATGTGGAAAAGGTGCTAGTGTGATCGCAAGAGTTAGGAATGGATGGACTAAGTTCAGGGAACTTCTGCCATTAATAATCTGTAAGGCAAGCGTCTATCAAGCATGTGTACGCAGTGTAATAATGTACGGAAATTAAAAATAACAAATGAGGATTGAAGACATGCGTTGCATGAATAAGAATGATACAATGAATATGTAATAAGAGTTTTAAAGACAGGCTTAGTTCTGATGACCTCAGAGGAAGTTTAAATCTGGAGAGTATAGGAAGATGTACAGAAGAGAAGACTTTGATAGTATGGCCATATTGGAGAAAAAAAAAGAAAAAGACACGAGTTCTTTGCCAATGTAGAAAAAGAGAAGTCTAAAATTGGATTTTAGAGAAAGACAAAAACCTAATAAGTGGCGATCAATTTCTAAACGCCGACCAATATATACTAGGATGTAGAACGGACATTAAGCCGAATATGAGGACGTACAAATGGAAAGCATTGACCTTGTGTCATACCTGCCCACAACAGAACATTATTGTATGGATGACTTCCTGTAAAAAAGACGCAATAACATACACAATTTTATAACTGCAATAAAAATTTTAAAGTTGATTTTCTGAGCAATTAATCCAAAATAAAATCTAATTTAAAGAAAGTAAAAGTTTCTTATTTAATCAAAAATGCACTGTTTTATCTGGATTATTCCAACTACTGTTCTCATCTTGAGTCTATTTTTCACAATATTATAGTTGATCTTATCTCCAACCTTTAGACATAAATAGTTGAACTCAGGGAATCTGCTCTGAATTTTAAACAGAACCCTTTATTTAATCCATGCAAGGTAGCTTGCTCTTGTTCCATCAGTCATGATCATGTAGAAGTTCTAAGTAATTTGTAATTGTATTTTGAGTATCACCTGCACTGAGAATTGAACCATCAACCTCCAGAAGAGTGTAATGTACAAAAATAATAAAATTAAAAAACTCATGAGAACAGTAGTCCAAATAACCCAAATAATATAAATTATCAATTTTCATGTAAAAAATTCAGAAACATAAAATAGCATCACACTGCATTATATATATATATACACACACACACACACACACACACACACACACACACACACACACACACACACACACACACACACACACACACACACACTTTTTTTTCCTTGTGTTAGTAGATGTAAAACAGCTGAGCGAGCAATATCAGTTGGCAGAGAAAGGAAAAAGAAAATATGGGAGAAAGCGATAAGATTTAAGAGAAATAAAGCCCTGGCCAGAGATAGATTAGTTTTGAAGCCCATTTCTAAAAACCATCCAACCAATGCCAACATGCAAAGGTAACATTAAATCGAATGAGGATTTTCAGATTACTAATAAATGCTTACATTTGAAGAGTCAGTTTACAGTGTTAATCAATTATATAAAAAGCAGTTGTCTGTATGTATGTCCAACTAAAAGTAAAAAAAGAAAAAACTACAAAACAAAGACCTATAAAGTTGCTGTTTTCCTGATTCGCATTGCCCTGATTGAATATTTAAAATTTAGAAAAAAAAATATTCATTTTTTGATCCTAAATTGGTATAGATTTTGTTGGTAAGTGCGTGTGGATTTCCTGTACTAACTAAAAGGAAATATCAGATTTTTTTTTTTAACCAACGAGTTAATTCCCTTATGCAGACTCATTGCTCAAGATATCTATTTAAGAGACAGTTGTCCATGTGTGTATGTCCAAAGAGAAGAATGGGCTGAGTGAAGGAGAAAGAGAGGGAGGGAAGAAAGGGGACGGAGGGAGAGGAAGGTAAAGAAATAGATAGAGAGGGATAAAGTTTTTTGGCCTGGGCAATGCTGGGAAGCCCTGCTAATTTAGTATAAATAGAACCCCTTGAAAAAATTTTCATTTTGTGGTTTCTAAATGGAAAGAGAAGGAAAATAGGACAGTATATATCTACTTGTCTCACCACGAGGGCAGAGTTGGATACAAGGTCAGTTTTTAATGTGGGGAAAAATCCAGCTCCAAAAAAAAAAAAAAAGGCACACTGAATTATAACAAAATAAAATTACTCCAATCTTTCACTGACTGAGGACAGGAAAGAAGCAACCTTAGTAGAAATTAGTGTCCCCAATGATGCTGGGTTAAAAATAAAATTGAGAGGGAAAAGATGACAAAATACCAAAGTCTTTGTTCGACATGAAAAGAAACTGAAATCTTATGGAGATCTCTATCATTTTAGTAATTATAGGAGACACTAGACTCATGAAAAAGAATTTAAAAAATACCTGACAAATATACCTGGTGAACCAAGTGCAAGAAAGATTCAAACAATTGCACTCAAAGGGACGGTCAGAATCTTAAAAAGATCTTTCGGTTGGAATATGGGAGATAGCGTGTGAAGGTTTAGCAGGTAGGATGCCTCATCCACAGCTTGAACAAACCGATAAGAAAATTGAAAACAAAAAAATCTTTATGTAAAAAATATAATTGCAAATTGCAGGTCAGTGCATGTGCATGTGCATATATAAGCTTAGGCTTATTGCCAAGTAATAAATTTGGTATATATTCATTCCAATAGTGCAACAAGTAGAATGACAGATTGGCAAGGATATCAAGGAGGATCTTGTCATGGAATGTGCAAAGTTTCCCTCCACCTTGATGTCATCTCCAGCAAGAGAGGAGATGGGGGTGGGGGAAGGGCTATGCCTCCATTCTTGTTTCAAAAGGTCTGACAGTCATCGCAGACATCTACCAGGAGGTACCGAGTAGTGTGGTGAAACCTTGGATGGACAAGATCACCAGCAGACGCACTAGGTTAAATAGAACTGAGAGGAAAATGATAACGAAACACCAAGGTCTTATGTACGACATGAAAAGAAACTGGAATCTTAGGAAGATCTCTATCATTCCAGTAATTATAGAAGCAACTGGACTCATGAAAAAGAATTTCAAAAAATACCTGACAAATATACCTGGTGAACCAAGTGCAAGAGAGATTCAAATAATTGTACTCAAAGGGACGGTCAGAATCTTAAAAAAATCTCTCGGTAGGAACGTATAAGATAGCGGGTGAATGTTTAGCATCTGGTAGGATGTCCAATACCCAGCCTGAACAAACTAGTAAAAAAAAAAAAATCACTTTAAATGAGTCAATGTAATCAATCAAAAGCGACCAGAAAACATTTGAGTTATTAATCTCATGTTTATCTGCGTAATTGATATTAATAAAGCTGACTTTTGAACTATGTTTGCGTTCTACGAAAATAAATGTGTGTTGACCTCAATAAATAATAATAATATGGTTTTCATACAAGAAAGAAATATTTATAGTACTTCAAAATTATGTCTGACGGGGTCAAATGTACTTTTATGTTTATCTTTATGAAGTTAGGTACGTTTACATGTTTGTATACACAGGTTTTACTTCTAAACTAATTAACCAATGCAGGGAGACGATCAAGGCATCTCGAAAGTCATCTGGCATCTTATCCTTCTCCCAGATGCTTTGCAGTAGATCATGAAAGACTTTAAATGCATTTGGGCCTGTCGCCTTGCAGATTTCAGTAGGTATTCCGTCCTTTCCAGCTGTTTTGCAGGAGTTTGTTTGAACGATTGCTTTATTGATTCCTGCTATTAGTGGTTCAGCAAGGGTATCTGAGGAATCTGAATGTCTTCGGGTTGAGAAGATTGTTAAAGTGTTCTTGCCAGCATTTACTCAACCCTGCTTGGTCTTTGATCAGAGTTGAGCCATCAGAAAATAGTAAGGGAGAGCATCCCGAGATTGAGAGTCCATAGACCGCCTTTACTGAATCCAAAAATTTCTTGGCATTGTGCATGTCAGTATAGCTTTTTCTTTCCACCAGTTGTTCTGCATTTTATGTAGATCCAATTGCACTTTGACCTGCAGAGTTTTGAAAGCTATGCACTTTGATACAGAAGAATGATCATTCTGCCATCTATATCTATATATATAAAAGCGAAAATGTGTGCATGTTCGCTTTTTGTGTATGTCTGTAAAAGGCTTTTTTCGTCGGCCTTCTCGCTCGGCTCCTTCCTTCTTAAAACTTTTTATATCACATCTAAATGATAATATCTACGACTTAAGAACGAAGATCGCGTGTGTATTTAATTTGCCCGACTTTCACGAGCAATATTTTCCAGATATTTCGATTGCCGCATATTTCTTTCGTTTTCAGTATAAAACAAGTGAAAACTGGCTTGCATCCACGTCATGTTTCAAGGTCAAATATCACGCGACTTAAATTTCTCGCATCTGTTAATTTCATTTTATAAACGTTAAATTAAGATGCTTTTCATTCATCTTCTCTCGTGGCCGAGATAGTTAGGTCCCAGGGTTTTTTTTTTTCCATTTCGTTTCCACCTCCACATCAAAAGGTTCGGATTTCAAGCCTACTTTCCTACTAAAACTTTTTTTTCTTTTAAACCTCCAAACACTCGGCCAACGTTTTTTTTTTTAAACCGAGTTGTTTGACCCCCCCCCCAAAACACACACACCTACAAACACCCGGGCAATGCCGAGTACCCCCCACTAGTCTATATATATAAAAGCGAAAATGTGTGTATGTTTGTATGTCTCGCAAAAACTTTCGACGCGGGTCACAGATTTTCACGAGATTGGTATCATTTTAAAGTTCCAACCTTCGCTCGACAAATATCGAAAAATTGGCCAAAAACGTTAATTTCTTCACCCTAAAATCAGCAGTTTTCTACAGGATGAGGGGGGGGGTCAGCAAAAACCGTCCTCTCATGACGAGTTTGGTTCTATGCAATGCATCATACGACATCAGAACATGATTTATTTTAAATATTTGAAAAAGCAACATGATTTCGTCGACGTCGTTTTAGCTCAGTTACTTAGAGCGTGGCCTCATTATCTAAAGGTTTTGGGTTCAAATCGTGATGAGAGATGTCTATTTTTTTTTTTTTAATTTTTTTAAATTTTAATATTGAAACAGGGTTATTTAAGCCAGTGCTTTTTTTTTTGCTTTTTATTTTTCAGATTTTTAAAGAAGTTTTAATGTTCGTTTTTCTGTTTTATTTTTTGCGTTTTCTTTTGTTTTTCCCATTTTTACATTTAACATCGTTCATTTGCCATACGTTAGTTTTTTTGTGTTTTTTTTTTAATATTTACTTCGCTTATTCGTATGTTTTGATTAACCCCCCACCCCACCACCACTCGAGCACACACACCTCGAAACATCCGGGCAATAGTCTATATATATATAAAAGGCAAAATGTGTGTGACCATTTCGTGTATGTCTTACAAAAGGCTTTTCTCGCACACACTCCCAGGGTCGTTACTATCGCTTAAAACTGTGTATATAGGTCCTAGATAATAATATGTAGGATTTGGGAACGCATGTAGCTTATAGATTTATTTACGTCGACTTTTACAAAATTATTGCTATTTTGGCTTCTCGCGTGTTGATTGGGCTTTTTAGTATAAATAAACTGAAACTAAGCTCAAACGGACGTTCTCAGCATTGCGCCGGGAAAAACGTCCAGCGTGACTTCTATTTGACCTTCTTAATTAGGTCAAATGGAAGCAGCAGAGTTAACTTTTATTGCGCACGCCTGCTTTATAGTTAAATAAATAAATTCAAACCTGCTTAAAGTTGTCTGTCGCCGTGGCTTAATGGTTAACGTAGCACTTTTTTTTTTTCACACATTGATTTCCAACTCAAGGGTACGGGTTCGATTCTCATACTCACCTACCAAAACATTTTTTTTTTATTATTTAACCCCCCCCCCCCGGAGTTTTGATTTACCTCAAAACACCCGCGCATCGCCGGGTACCCCCCGCTAGTATATATATAAAAGCGAAAATATATGTATGTGTGTTTGTATGTTTTGCAAAAACTTTCCACACGGGCCACGGATTTTTGCCAGATAGGTATCATTTTAAAGCTTCAACCTTCGCCAGACAAATATCGAAAAATTGGCCAAAAACATTAATTCCTTCACCCTAAAATCATCAGTTTTGTACAGGGAGGGTGTAGCAAAAAATTGTTCCTTCATTTTCTCTCATCCTGCTACTACTAGCAATACACATAGCCGTTAAAACACTTTGAATAATCACAGATTTCAAGGGGTTTCTGCTAAAATAGTCATATTTTAAAAAACAAAGCACTTTAAGTCTTCAAAATACCACCGTTTTGTTCAGAAATGAATATACTTTCAAATGAATTAGTAAATAATAACATACATTATATATTTTTAGAGTTTTAAGCAAATAAAGTGATAAAAATGTGAACATCATAAAACAGCATTTTCGGTAATATTTTGAACAGTGTTTTCTGTAGTGGTACGTAGCAATTTAAAAACAATATCCAAAAAAAATCGGTATGAATTTGAATCAAGACTTCTGTAGTAGTAGTGATAGTAGCAGAAGCAGCGATAACATGGCGTAAACAGCCTTTTGTTTTTGTTGTTTATTTTTATTTCAAATCGATTTTTTTTAAATTGAAAATCTGGTTATAAAAAAAAATTCTTACATGTTTAGAGCTATTTTGTTATCAACCATACAAATATTTTTAAAAAATTGGGTAGTAGTAAATTTTAAAATATTTTAACAAGTGAAAATGTGAACTATCATTGTTTTGGTTCACGTGTACGAACGGTACACACACTTCTAATTTTCATCCATTAAAAAATGTTTTCAGTGAATTATTATCGAATGGAAACTAATCTACCCGATTATTAAAAAGAAAATAAAAAAATAATCAATATTTAAATATTTGTAGGAGGTGCTCAGTTAAAAAATAAAAACGGTAGGAAAAGATATGAAATGTAATTAAAAATCAAAATAACATTAATTCAAAATTTTTAACAATTTGTCAGCTTTAGCAAAAACTCGTTTCTTTTTTTATATTTAAATAGAATTTAAATACTTGATATTTTTCCAAACATCATGTTTTCTGTTAGAGGGACGTCACTTTTTTAAATAACATTTCTTTTTGTCTGTTTGTCATAATTCTTGTAAAGTTTCACAATGGGTATCAAACACCCTCTTAAGAAAAAAAACTTGCTTAATTCTATGTCTAATCCTAGGTATGAGTGGCAAGCTCCCCACTAAAACCTTTAGCCTTAACAATAACGCTAAGTAAAAGTCGCAGAGTTCCCCACTAAACAAACTTCCCCTGTGAGTTCATATAAGCGCTTAAAAAAAAAAAAAAAAAGCATTAAAATCGTTTAAACAAAGTGCACATGATTAATCTCCCATAAAAAAATAAATTGGTCAACTGTCCTAAAACACTAGGATAGTCTTCAAATGGTGAATTATTTTACATTTATGTGAAACCAACCCCCACTCTAAATTCTAAATGTTTTTGTTTTGTTTCTATCAAGTCTTCAGGATGTTCACACATAATTTTCCTTAGCCCTATCATTAACCCAAAGTCAGAGTGGCAACCTCCCCACCTAATCATAATTACACAAAGACCCTCTTAAAACCATGCATAATCGCCTTTTAGAAAACAAACAAACAAAAAAAACACCCAGGATTTATCTATCATAGGAAAAAAGGAGGGGGGGGGGTAACTGCCCTAAACTGTTCGAATGACTCAAAATGGGAAATCATTTTACATTAAATTCTAAAATAATTTTTGTTTATCTTTTATTAAAGTTTTTCAAGTTGTTCACATGCAAATGTCTATAAAGGTAGAATTACATATTTTGGAGAGGTGGTCAGATGGGGAGGGGTAGCAAAAGGTATTAATCTACAATAATACCAAAGAAATATTGCAATATATTCATTTTTAACCAATCCTAGATTTCGATTTCAGTTTTTGGCACATAAAATGCATTACAAGTAAACTTTGAGTGCTCTAACTTATTTTCTTTCAAGGAATACATGGCATTTTTAAGCAATCGCAGCATATTTATGTGAATTTACTGCAGATTATTTGGAAATCATTCATTTCTGGAGATTTTCAATAGCATATTCAGATTTCTTGCACAAAAATACAATTATATGGCAAATTTCATTGCTTAATTTTGTGTTTTAACAAAGATATAACATTTTTACTGAAAAAGTAGTGCAAAAAATGTGACAAAACGTATATGGTCTTAAAGAGGGGAAATATCCAAACACGCAGGGCATAAAAATAGTCATAACTTCCTTGATTTTAATTGGATTTTAAAAATTTAAAAAGATTCTTTCTTAGCTTATTAAGCTCTTATATATATATATATATATATCAATATTTAAATATTTTAAGCAATTTAAATTTTTTTTTACGTTTGTTCGCTGTTTTGCTTTGTTTTGGTTTTTCCAATTTTTCTTAACATCGGGTTTTTTTTATATTAAAACAGGGTCACCCTCTCCTACATACACACTCCCAAACACCTGAGCAACGCCGGGTACCCCTGTTAGTCTTATATATATATATATAAACAAAATGTGTGTATGTATATATATGTTCGCTTTTTGTGTATGTCTGTAAAAGGCTTTTTTCGCTGGACTTCTCGGTCGGCTCCTTCCTTCTTAAAAAAACTTTTTATATCACGTCTAAATGATAATATCTAAGAGTTAACAAGGGTCACCTGTCTATTTAATTTGCTTGACTTTAAAAAGATAAATATTCAACATTTTTCGATCGCCACATGTGCATTAAGCTTTTTCGTATAGTAAAAGCAAAACTAATTCTGGCGGTATTTTTCCGGAAACGTCCGAAAGCAATCAGCTTTAATCAATGTGAAATTTCTCCTTATATCAGACAATTGCTATTCAATTTGGACAATCCCCTTTTTATGGGGAGCTGGTTTTCCCCACAATATCTTGGGGGAAAAAAAAAAAAAAAAAAAAATCCTACCCCGCAGTCAAAGTTGACCTCATTAAGAATGGGCACCTGCCAAGTTTTAATACCTAAATAAATTCAAACATGATCCCGTTACTATTTCGTGGTGGCCCAGTGGTTAACGTTGCACGTTTTTTTTTCACACTTTAATTTCCAACTTCGACTCAAGGGTTCGGGTTTGATCGTTCGTACTTACCTACCAAAACTTTTTTTATTTTAATCCCCCCCCCGACACAAACACCCGGGCGTTTTGATTTACCCAAAACCACACACATCTGCAAACACCCGGGCAATGCCGGGTACCCCCCTCCCCCCCCGCTAGTCTATAATATAAATCTAACCTATCTGTTTAAATGTATGTATGTCTGCCTAAAACGTTCGACAGAGGCGACAGATTTTCATGAGATGAGTATCGTTTTGAAGCTTCACTCTTCAAATGACAAATATCGAAAAATTAGCTAAAATCATTAATTCCTTCACCCTCAACGGGGCATTTTTCTACAGGGAGAGGTCACTTTTTTTTCGCAGATATTTTCGAAAGTCAACCCCTCTTTTCGATTGACTAGCCTTAATTTAAACCTTTGCCACTTCCAGTTTGGCGATGGACGCAACAGCAAAGACATTACTTTTTTTTCATGTTCTTTTCCTCCTTCACGGTATTGGTTCGAGCCTGCCTGCCTACTACCACTTTTTTTTTTCCTCAACACACCTCCAAACACCCAGGTAATGCCGGGCAGCCAGGCTAGTTCAATATAAGTCTTATTATTTACATTGAGGGCTGCTTTAATTTGTTCATTCTGATCGAATCAGTGTTCATGAAATCTTGTCTTTGTCTCAAAAACATCCTTAGCAGTTTCTAAAAGTCTCCTTGAATGAGTACCATTTTGCAGTGCCATCTTTCAAAATAAAACTACTTTGAATTTGGTTGTCGAGCTGCTGCTGAAACTTTAGAAGGTAGGCTGGATGTTTAGCAGAGCAACATTGAAGGAGCCGTCTTCATTTTTTTTTTTTTTTTGTGAGATGGTGATATATGCAACACCATTATGGTCCTGACAAGTCTGTGGTCTATCCAGCAGATCTTATAAGATATTAACGGATATATACTCAAGAGTCAAAACAGTGAAAAGAATATGCTATTGTCACAGCCCTAGTCATGATGCATGCCACCTGTACATCACTGATGTCGCTTTGACATACAATGACAAAGTTTATCATGTGTCAGTGTTTGGACCTTGGGTGCATCCATGTGGTTTTATATTTCTTGCCATCCTGAAGTAGATGTTAGTAATGCAGGGGATGTGTTCTGAACATTTGCCGAGAATTAGAAATCTGTTGTCATTGACCTTGCCTACTCCTTGCCTTTCAAGAAGTCACTTCACAGTCTTGCATTGAAATCCCAAGGGATTATCAGTTTGTCATTCTGAGGTGTGGATCTGATAACCTCATCGAACTGTTCATAAAATTGTTCTTCATATATATAAAAACAAGGGTAGCAAAACTGATTGTGGACATTACAGAGGTATATTGCTTCTTTCCATCGCAGAGAAAATATTTGCCAAAGTCATTCTCAATCAACTCATTACTGTCACTGTAAAGAACTTGCCAGAGGCACATTGTCGTTTTGGACCCGAGAGAAGCACCATCAATATGATTTTTGCTAGGAGATAACTTCAAGAGAAGTCTATAGAATAAAACATACTTCTGTACATTGTCTTTGATTTTACTAAGGCTTTTTGTACAGTGAGCAGGGAGGCTCTTTGAGCTGTGCTTGGACATATTGGATGTCCACCAAAATTTATTTCAATGATTAGGCTCTTCCATGAACGGCATGAAAGGTAAAATTCTCCACAACAGAGTTTGAAACTTAAGCTCAGCAATGGAGTGAAACAATACTAGCATCAATACTCTTCAAAACCTTCTTCACTTGCATGCTTTCGCAGTGAAAGACCTGGAGCAAGGAGTCTACATTCATTACCGTTTTGATAGCTTCCTTTTCAATTTATGTCAACTTGATGCTAAGACCAAGAGCCTGCTAGAGCTCATTTCTTTGCAGACGACTGTGCTCTAGTAGCAACTGATGCTAAACCACTTTTCAGAACCCTTCAAATTGTTTGGTCTGACAATCAACCTTAGTAAAACTGAAGTACTTTGTCACCTGCACCAGAAACAAACCACCAACCCCTTCGACCATCGTCATTGACAACACTTAGCTAAAGTCAAATGGCCGAGATCTGATAAAAATATGGGACTATAAAATGACGTCTCCTTGTGGGCTATGAATTCAATTGTGTTTTCAGGAAGGGTACCTATATCTTAATCACAAAACTGGACCGTCTGGGCATTCTGACTAGGTTGAACCTGGTCTCTACGATCAGGCGATTCCATCCTTTAAAAAAAGGGATAGCCGGTGAATATATATATATATATATATATATATATATATACTAGCAAAGATACCTGCACTTTGGACATACAGCAAAGTCTCAACCGTAACCTTTAAAAATGGTGTGTACCATCTCTAGGTCGGAGACCATGATCATGTCAGGTTTGGTTATGATTGGTTCAGAGATGTTGGCTGTAGAAAGGTATATATACATAGGTTATGACTTTGACCGTAACCTTAAAAAATGGCGTGCCCAATCCTTAGGTGGGAGGACCATTATCATGACAGGTTTGGTCATGATCCATCCAAAGGTGTGGGCTGTAGGAGAGTATATATACATAGGCAATGATTTTGACCTTAATCTTTAACATCCCTAGGTTTAAGGTTTTTATCATGATTGGTCCAGTAGTTTGGGCTGTAGGAGAGTTGTACACAGATATACAAATGCTACTACTTTATATATATGGATGGCCGAGATCTGATAAATAAAATATGGCACTATAAAAGAGACCATGATCATGTCAGGTTTGGTTATGATTGGTTCAGAGATGTTGGCTGTAGAAAGGTATATATACATAGGTTATGACTTTGACCGTAACCTTAAAAAATGGCGTGCCCAATCCTTAGGTGGGAGGACCATTATCATGACAGGTTTGGTCATGATCCATCCAAAGGTGTGGGCTGTAGGAGAGTATATATACATAGGCAATGATTTTGACCTTAATCTTTAACATCCCTAGGTTTAAGGTTTTTATCATGATTGGTCCAGTAGTTTGGGCTGTAGGAGAGTTGTACACAGATATACAAATGCTACTACTTTATATATATGGATGGCCGAGATCTGATAAATAAAATATGGCACTATAAAATGACGTCTCTTCAGGCTTTGAATTCAACCGTGTTTTCAGGAAGGGTGCCTGTATCTTAATCTTAACTACAAAACTGTAGACTGTCCGGGCACCCTGGCTTGCTTAAGTCTTGTCTCAACGATCGAGCAATTCCGTCTTTTAAAAAACGGATGACAGACGAATTTTATAAACACATATATTCCAAGTTAATAAATATATATATATATATATATATTTTCCAGGTTAAAGGAATTCAAGAGCGATAACTAATGAATTTAACAAGGTTATTAAGACTACTCAATAAAAGAGCAATATGTATTTTCATTAATATAAATAAATTTACACATAAATAATAAATACAAATAAATCGACACTAGACATGCTAATGTTTTGGACAAATGGTTGGTTAAAACCACAAGTCCTCATCAGGTGACTTAATAAATGGTTGCTTTCTACAGGCGTATGGGCGTGGCTTAGAGGCTAAGGAACGAAGGTGGAGAGTTGTATGTTTTGGTTTCGATTCGATATATATATATGTATTTTAGTTTTGACCTCACTACTATATATTATGTTCAATACATTAATTGATAGAGAATTGTCTTTGTAATAATAATAAATGCGTAATCTGCATGAATTAAAACATCATATTTAAGCGTGTCTTATGACTGGACGGCCTGCTAGTACACTATAAGAGATTTTTTTATTTTTTTATTTTTATGATTTTGTGAACTTTTAGAGATTTTTCTTTCACCATATCGTTTTTATTCCATGGAAAAAACAAACTTCAACTGTTTTGTTTTTTGTCCCTGAGGAATTGTTTCGCGAACTTTCACTATTCAACGAAACACGTGTAAGATGTACTAGATAAGCATATGAATAAAATACTATGAGTGTGAAATAAATACATCTGCTTTTGGAATCATAACGAAATATATTACTACTTCGTTTAATCAGATAAATTAATATAAGATATAATTTTATGCATAAATTTTCAGTACTTACTTCAACGGTACTCAATACATAAGTAGAGCTAGGAAGTAAGTTATGAAAATATATATGGCAATTAAGCTACACAGAATATTCATGAGAATTCGTCAGGCACAACATATATATGTTAGTGGCCTGGCAAGGCCACAGGGGAGACAACCAAACCAAAAAAAAAAAAAAAAAAAAAAAAAAAAAAAAAAAAAAAACCCTAAACAAAATTCATCCCAAAGCAGCAAAACTGAAGCTAGCCTGCCAGGACACTATACATATACAAATGTAGGCAAATTTGGGAATATTTTATTGGCTTGAAAATATAGGTTCTTTTTTGATCAATTATCATAAAATTTTAACCATAGAATAGTATTATAATCTTTAAAAAAACCTGTAGTTTCCTCCCATAGAACCAAAAATATGAGCATTTCAATATTCAATTTGGCTACGAGGAGATAGAGAGAGAGAGAGAGAGAGAGAGAGAGAGAGAGACTACCTTTTTATTATCAAGTATCAAATCTCAATGACCATTGATCAGAATTTAGCAAATGAAGGCTCGTTGGAAAGGTAATGACCTGAATTGCGTAGCGAGTTATATGACATTTGCCCTAATTAAGAGGATCATCTATTATCCAGAGCCTATTTTTGGCACTTTTTACAGCCATAAAATGTTTCAATCAGTCATTTGTTTTCCTAGTTTTGCATATGAATTACTGATATTTCTCCAAAACCTCTGGCCTTGATGGAGAAAAGACTAAAACTTGCTGCTATGGTTGCAAATGATCTGAAATAACAAACAGCAAGGGGAGAATTAATTCCAAATATTTCTCACATGTTATATCTCTCTTATTTGGTTTTCATACATAAAATAAATTTCAGTGTTTAAGACACACCCTATTTCCAAAAGAGGGGAGATATAAAAAATGAGAAATATTTGGAGTCAAGTCTCCCCTTTGCTGTTATTTCAGATCATTTGAAACCATAGCAGTAAGTTTTTGTCTCCTCTCTGTCAAGGCCAGGGGTTTTAGGAATATATATATATCTTATTAGTTATCATTCCAAAACTAGATGTATTTATTTTACACTCATAGTATTACTAACAATATACCAAATTGATGGTTAAATATTGTTAACTAACAATATACCAAATTGATGGTTAGATATGGTTAACTAACAATATACCAAATTGATGGTTAGATATGGTTAACTAACAATATACCAAATTGATGGTTAGATATGGTTAACTAACAATATACCAAATTGATGGTTAGATATGGTTAACTAACAATATACCAAATTGATGGTTAGATATGGTTAACTAACAATATACCAAATTGATGGTTAAATATGGTTAACTAACAATATACCAAATTGATGGTTAAATATGGTTAACAATATACCAAATTGATGGTTAAATATGGTTAACAATATACCAAATTGATGGTTAAATATGGTTAACAATATACCAAATTGATGGTTAAATATGGTTACCTAACAATATACCAAATTGATGGTTAAATATGGTTACCTAACAATATACCAAATTGATGGTTAAATATGGTTACCTAACAATATACCAAATTGATGGTTAAATATGGTTACCTAACAATATACCAAATTGATGGTTAAATATGGTTACCTAACAATATACCAAATTGACGGTTAAATATGGTTACCTAACAATATACCAAATTGATGGTTAAATATGGTTACCTAACAATATACCAAATTGATGGTTAAATATGGTTACCTAACAATATACCAAATTGATGGTTAAATATGGTTACCTAACAATATACCAAATTGATGGTTAAATATGGTTACCTAACAATATACCAAATTGATGGTTAAATATGGTTAACTAACAATATACCAAATTGATGGTTAAATATGGTTAACTAACAATATACCAAATTGATGGTTAAATATGGTTAAACTTGTGCTCATTTTTGCATTAAAAGATGCTAATCCCTATTAATTACTAACTGTGCATCGAATGGATACCATAATATTTAGTTTGCTGCATCTTATAACAAAGGTCCATATAAAATTTCAGCCAGATCGGTTCAGTAGTTTCTGATAAAAATTTGAATGGACAGACAAACAGACAGACAAAGATATATATATGAAAGATAGTAAAGAAAAGCAGGAGAGTTACAGCTGAAATACTGTCCACTACCAGACTGATAGGACGAATATCCATGTTCATGGTCGCTTCGCCCATACAATGCCATGATGTGCTCTTAAGAGGACGTCCTTTCGTATGCAACCTAAAATAGAATGCAATACAAAGAATTAAATAGAATAAAATACAAGCATCAAAAGTATTACAATAAAAAAAAAGTTACAATAACTTAACAGTAAATTTACTATATTCAAAACATAGAATGAGGTAGGCAAAAGTTTGTATCTGTGTATTACAGCACGTGGCAGAGATTTAGGTGACTGAAGCAAGAGAAGACAAATTGAACATGGCTAACTTGCAAAGCAAACATCGGCAAAGTTAGAAAATAACAACGCATACATTATTGGTCCAAATGAGACTAAGCCTAACAAGTTTTTGCTGCTTAGAGACTGAATAGGTACAGCAAGGTGGTTTCGGTTGAGAGACAGTTTTGTCTGAAACTAGTGCAAACTAGACCTGTTATTTAGAGAAAAAGATTTAGTTTTGTTTTACGGCATGGCAATCCTTGCGTTATTTAATGTCGAATCCATTAATTTTGAAAAAAAAAAAAAAAAAAAAAAATTATGCTTTGAGTTCTAATCTTCAAATATTTATTTCTGATGTTTAGTATGGCTCTCTTGTTTTATGGCATATCAACCCATTTCAGATTCAAAAAATTTGACAAAAATTTTTATGGCTGAACTTCTGTATAGCTTCAAATATTTATGGTATTTCATTTGGTTGGTTTGGAGAGGAAAAATTTTTGGTTTGGACTTTGTAAAAATTCAATCGTGTTCTGCAAAGAGAAAGAAAAAACAATGACCAATAACATCAATGTTTGGTGCATTTTTAGTCGCGTGCAAGCGACTAAGTTGGTCCGTCTGTCTGTAACACTTTTGTGCTTGGCCTTTTTGGTTAAGATCAAAGGTCTGTTGTTAATAGATGCTGTTCTTAGCTTTTTAAGCTTTTCTTGGCCTTTTGGGCAAGATATGCTTTTAGCTAAAATGCTGGGAATTCATTAGTTAGCTTTATTGTGGTCAATGTTGCCAGTCAAGAGTAAGTCGCCAAAGACTCCAATTTTTACTTTAGTTACAAAGACCCTGCAACACTCCCCTCCCCAGATCTTATAGGGCTTTGTGTCTAAATTTGTTTTGTCTTTTGGAGATTTTACTTTTTAAATTTTTTTAATTTCATATTAATTTTTTAATTGTAATTTTTTTTCTTTAAACGGAATAAATTAAATATGAAGATCAAAGTATAGTATCTGTTCTTACTACATGCTGTACTTATGTTTGTAACTGTGATATAAAGTGGGGGATCACTTTTCTGTATTAATTGAATGTAAAATGATCACCCACTTTACAACCAGTCAGTCTCAAAGCCATTCCAGATCATTCAGGTTGTTTTTGAAGGATTCCAGTTATTTTTTAAGCATTCAAGTCATTCTTAAGGTCATTCAATTCATCCTTAAGTTCATTAAAGTCATTCTAAGTCATTTACGTTTTATTTATTTAAGTCATTTCAGCCCATTTTTCGGTCATTTTAGTTTATCTTTAAGAATTTCATGTCAATCCTACATTCTAGCATTCATTCATTACACGAGAGCACGCGACTAATGGCTATCGGCCTTGTTGGTCAAGAAATCAATATCTTCAGACAACCTAATCTGGTAGTACCAGGATAAAGAGAAAAAGAAAAAGATACAGAGGGGAGAGAGAGAGAGAGAGAGTGAGAGGTGTGGTTTGTAATCTACACATTGGTAACCAGCAAGAGTAGATTTCTGTTACAATTTACTTTTTCTGACGCACTACATAGCAATTGAAAAACAAAGAAAAACTCATTTGGATTATTCAGATCACTGAACGTTACCTTTGGACGTTACCTTTACAACCTTTTTTGGTCAATGTAACATCCTGAAGTTCTTCAGGTGTGTTTTGTCAACCATGAGAACCTATATGGATTTCAAACCGAAACCTTTATTTAATTCCCACGAGTAGATTAGTTTCATTCAATCAGTGATGACAGTTGGTTGGTTGGTTGGTTGGTTGGTTGTTTTTGTTTTACGGCACATCAACCCTTTTCAGGTTATTTAATGCCGAATCTGGTGATTTTGAAGAAAAATTTTTTTAATAGAATATATTTGTTTTTTTGCAAGTCAGTTTCTATTTAACCCATAGTTGGGACCCAAACAGGTACTACCACTCCGGGTCAGAGTGGACCTGGGAGCAGTGGTAATTAAAGGATGGCTCCACACTCCCCAGAGCCCGCAAGCTGGGGCCTCACCATCGGATATAGTCTTAGGTCATTTCCAGGACCAGTGATGACAGAATAAAAGTCTTAAGTAATAATTTTCTTAGTATCGCCTGTACTGAGGATTGAACCTTCAACCTCTTGAATATTATCACTTAGAATTGATTATTTAGCATTTTTATTCTTGTGCATAAAGATTCTCAAATCTGACAACGTATATCTGAAGAAGATCGGGTGAAACGTTGTGAAAATAACATCCAAGATGAGAACATGGTGACTTGCATACCTGAAGAAGGTCGAAGGTTACATTGATCAAAACATTGAACAAATAACACTGAAGATGGGAACATTAGCCTGATTAATTCAAATACGAACAATCATCCCTCATCTAAAAAATTCAGAATGCAAAAAGAGAACATTAGTCCGAATAATCCAAATTATCAATTCCCATCTAAAAAATCTGAAACACTGAAACAAAGGACAACTCATCTCAATTCTATACTAGTTCTAGATGGGATATCTCTCCCAAGTAATGTTCATATCACTGCGGTACATATGAATCATTAACTGGAAGAAAAGAATTTGGACATCAACAGATTGCAATGGTTTGTAAAAAAAAAAAAAAAAAAAAAAAAAGCTTACATAACTGAAATAATGGAATTAGGGAATGGTTTATGTTTGCACAAACTTTTTTTTTTTTTTTTTTTTTTTTTTTTTACAGAGGGTTCACCAAATATCAAGGCCTGGAAGCCACTTAAGGATAAGGGTTAATGTGTGTATTGTAGTCATTGGGACAGTTGCATAATAATCGTTTGTAGCAGTAATTTGATATAATTAGATTATTTACGAGGACGGTTGAATAAGAACTTGTTTACGTTGGACTTGAAGATAATGATATTGTAGTCCGCTGGAAAGCAGACGGGCGGAACAAAGTTCCACAGGAGGGCAGTTCTAGGAAAGAAGTTTTGTTCATGGAAACCATGTTTAGGTTTAGGCATTGATAGAGTGGGTGAATTTATTAATAGCAATTTTGGGTAGACAAGTGTTTGGAAAGAAACTTTGTTCATGGAAGTTTCATTTAGTTTTAGGTACACAGGAGAAAAGAAAATTACTTACAGTTGTTTTAACTAGATAAATTCTTGTTGCGAATGTTTTATAGGAGAAGACATAGATTGGAGCTCTGTTAAGAACCTACCATAAAAATAACAATAGAGTAGAGAAAGACTAGCAATGTCTCTTCTACGAGAAAGAGGCTGTAAAGAAGGGAAGAGAACATCACCTATTAGGCATTGAAGTTAGTTTTGTACTCTATCAAGGCAAGAAGGGGTCAGCCATGTTGATACCACTTCATTATCTCTCTTGACATTGTACACGTACAAAGTGATAATTGATACGCAAAACAATTATCCAGAGAGAGAGCGAGAGAGAGAGAGCGAGAGAGAGAATATTAATTACATCACCATTTTCAGAATAGTAAGTTATTTAATGCTGAATCCAGTTATTTTGGAAACTGTTTTTATGCTTAAAGTTCTTCATATATTTATTTGTAGAGTTTGGTTTGGTTGTTTTATGGCATATCAACCCTTTTAGGGTTAATTAATTCCGAATCTAGTTATTTTGGAAATAGTATTCATGTTGCATCCAGTTATTTTGTAGAAGGTTCTTTACTCTTCAAGATCTTTGTATCTTCAATCGATAGTTTGTAGTGTTTGGTTTGGTTGTTTTGTTTTTTAATGGATTTTATCATTTTTTGTTCCCTGCCATGCAGAACATGAGTTTTGCAATGAGAGAGGGAAAAGGGTTACAGTATTAATGTTTGGTACATTTTAAGTTAGGAAACCAGTCAGGAAGTGGAGGAGATAGAAAGAGAAAGGGGAAAAAGGAAAGGGGGGGGGAGGTGGGTTGTTTTGGGTTTTACAGAATATAATTAAGTTTTGCAAAAGGAAGTAGAAAAACAAAAAGCATCACTGTTAGGAGCATTTTACCTCAGGAAGCCAATATCTTCAGACAGCCTGATCTGGAAACACCAGAATAAATCTAGTAGTATTGTTTATGTCTTGCTAAAATTTATGTGCCCACATTAAAAGCGTTATGCAAAGGGACAGACCCGAGTAAGAAAGCAAAACTAGATAAGTTTGAAAATAATATTAGGAAAAGGCTAGAATCGAACCCAGTAGGCTAGTGTTAAAAGATAATAGATATTGAAATACTAGGAATGCAAAACGATTGTCATTGTTCTCACAAATAACTAATTATTATTTATGTCAGAGAAAGATATTTGATTTATGAATGTAGTTGATTGTTCATTCTTTTAGAAATAACTAGATATTAAATATGTCAGTTAAAAGAATGGACAATACGAGTTTTAGAAATAATGATTAAAAGTAGGTTAAATACTGAAAAATTAAAATTGGGAATTCTTTGTTTGCACCAGGATATATTTTGGTATTGTCGATATTTTTCCTTTTGTATCTAAGCTTCACCGTACAAAGTTTTTTTTATTATTATCTTGATAAGTCGTTGATTTAAAGAATCCTTCAATACTACTTCGATACCCCTCATCTATATATTAATATCGTAGTACCTTTAATGTACGTACATACGTGTATGTGTGTCACGGTTTCCAGATTATAAATTATTTGATCGAGGGGGGGGATCCTATTTATCATAAAGGAGGATAGAAGATAACATATTACAAACATTAAATTATTAGTATATAGATACGCTAATTTAATGTTTGTAGTATGTTGTCACCTTCTATCCTCTTTTTTAGCAAATAGGATCTCCTGATCACCGAAGACACAATGTAAAAAAAAAAAAAAAAAAAAAAAATTTCTTTTAAGTGATATCGCTTTTGAGCTGCACATTTTAAAGAAAACGTGTTTTTCCTGTTTTAATTGACGTTAAAATGTTTATTTTCTTAGTGAAACTTTATTATCATGTATTAATGACATCCTTGATACGATTTCTCATAGAAAATTTGTTCTTAAAATTGTAGTGCGAAAATAGTGGCGAAATATTTAATTTACTAATACCTTTAACATATGTACGTGTTTCATGGTTTATTTAAAAAAATATATATATTAGACTCAGAGTAAGTTGAATGTCTTAATTCTATAAAAATATCTTTAATTAGAAATAATTATTATTGAAACAAAATCGACAATTATTTCTACTGCTGCTGTGGAATTTCCACAGGCCCCACTAGTATATATAATTCAAAGGCACACAAAGAAGGAACTTCAGCTCCATAAAAATTATTATTAAAGATGAGAAAAATAAAACTTGTGTCATCCTAGAATGATTTTCTCATCACCAAGAATAACTAATGCTGTTAGTCACTCCTCATTATAGTCATACAATGTTAATTTTTTTTTTTTTTTTTTTTTTTTTTTTTTTTTTAAATAAATGGCACAATCCTGTTTTCTATGCTGGAATATTTTCTTACTTAGCTCGGAATGTTGATAAGAAACAGGAACTAATAAACGTACAAAGTAAAAAAGGTCAAGTATCTTATTTATCTTTCGAGAAACAACATAGCCATTATAAGTACCGGTTTATGGTTAGAGGACATACACCAACAAAACATTCATAGTTAATTGAAACGATTTTTGCTGGCGAATTTTCCAATTAATTTTCAAGCAATGAAAATGTGTTGTATTAAGATTCTTACAATATTTATAGAATGCATAATTTTTTTTTTTTTTAAATGTTTGTTTTAGTACTTTAACATTGACGTTTTGATTTCAATAAACTGATTCATCCATATAAATAAAATAGTAGATGTATGTATATGCGTAAATATTTAACCGATAAACGCTTAAACTATTGGTCACATAACACTGAAGTTAACAAGAAATAGTAATCATACGCCAAGGATGGTTTATAATGAGTAAAATCTTTGGATGGATGATCAATGCATACAGAAATACGATATTTCTATTACTTTTGTGCATGCACAAATTTATTCATGGTTTGAGGTGGTTTAATTTTAAATCTTTATCTGTCGATAGCTCAAATGGTATGGAACACAGTTTGAGCACTAAATGTTTTAATTTCAATTCTAGCTGATGACAAAGTCATTTTTTTTTTTAAATCTTCTGAAATCAGTACTATCGTCATTCACAGAACTGATACGAGTATACATTTTTCTCATTGACACTTCCACTTCCTACGATGTGAAGCAAGTCCTATTTGTGCATGGAAGAGGCAGCTGCAGCCGTCACAGGGAATAGTAGGAGGGTCCACAGGCTATTGACCACCAACTTTTCTTTAGGCTCTTTTTGTTTTTTCTTTTTATCTTCTGTTTTTGAAGATTTCAGTATTTGTGTAGATTTTGGTTGCTGTAAGAACAGATTTCAACTGATCTTTAATGTATTTGCAGCTAACCTCTGTATCTAGAGGCCACCTCCCCTATCCGCAACCAGGGATCCTGGTAGATGGGAGTTATTACTACACTACACATTAGGTACAATATAATAAATATGTAGCATATCTAACAGGTAACCGCGTTGAATTTATTCCTTCAGAGAAAGCTAGCTCAACCCACTTACGAATTATGACTATTTAAAGTTTGTTGGAAATTAAAAAAAAAATTATATTGTGTAAAATAAATATGTATTAGATACGTTTGAAGCCAAAACAATGCATTATTACAAAATAAACAGATATTTTGTTTGAAATTTATATTGAAATTCATATTGAAATTTATATTGAAATTTATAAATATATTTCGAAGTAAAACTTCATCTTCAGTATGTCTTTCTATTTTTTTGCCTTGTTGTTGTTGGAGTATAGAATCAGTAGAAGTTCGTTTGTTGTTTCTGCGGTAGTTTTTTCAAATGTCGGAACAGTGCGTTGGTCACGTGGACTAGAAGCCAATTTTTTAGTTTATAACTAAAGCTGTAAACTTCAATCAAGTGAAAAATCCTTACAAACATAATTTCATCTTGCCGTAAATAAAAACATAATTGAAGCAATAATTATTAGATCAAGCCAGTCTAAACATTAGACAAAATTCCATTACCTCCTGCATACACACTCTTTGAAATTTTATTTTAACAGCTAACACATTGAATATTCTTAATATGATCTATAGTACATTAGAGATCAAACTAGATTTTTCTTTAACTAGACAAATGACGAAACTCACATTTAGACTATGTAAAACAGACGGAAAGATTTTGATATGATAAATATCTTTTTTATCCTGTAAAGTTTCCGATTAAAATGTTTTTTCACAAAAAAAAAAAAAAAAAAAAAAAAAAAAAAAAAAATCAAAGTTGTAAAGCCATTATTTCTTTAAAATCTCGTATGTTTAGAAATACTTAACATTTATGTCCACATAAAAATTAATGATCTAACTAGCCATAAAAAGAAAAAGAAAAAAGTAAAGAAAAAAAGACAAAGAAATAGAAAAAAGAAAAGAACGACAAAAAGAGAAATAGAAAAAAGAAATAGAAAAATTATCAAGAGAATTTATTTTATGGGAACTGATCCAAACAAAGAATGAAACCATTTGATGTAAGGAGCTACAAAAAAAAAATTTTTAATACTACTTCAAGGTCAAAAACCAACCAACAATAAGTGAGAGATTTCTTCCCCCTTTGTCAGAAAAATTGCTCATGGAATGTTAGGACAAAATAAAGGAAAGTGAGAGTTACAAGGTTGCTGAAAGTCAACCCAATGTACACTTTTCATCATTTTTAATTAGTACTTTTATAAAAGAGAAAGTGCTCAACTTTGTTTACATTCAAATTCTATTCAAATAAAAATTAAAAATATTTAATAAAAATTTCACTATATTTATTCATTTTTTAAACTCTAAATTAAGTTAGTTTTAGTTTGTGGTACTCAATTTTATTTGTAATTTTTGGCACATGTACAGTTTAATCTAGACAAAAAAAAAAATTGTTATATTGTACGCATCCATTTTGGACTGAAGACTTAAAAAAACAAAACATTTCACTTAATTTGATACAGTAGTTGTTTTTGTTTTTTTTTTACAGCGGAAAAACAGGTTTTTATGACATCGCGTTGAAGGTAGACATCTTTAAATTTACTGAACACGCCACGGGAAGATAACTCAGTTTAAAGCGCTGACACTCCCTCCCCATCTTTAATACTAGCTTTTCTTCCTAAAAATCGAACCTTTTGCTTGGTATCATAAATTGTTTTTGCTGTAAAAAAAATCTACTTGATGAAATTAAATGAAATTTTTTTTTGGAGAACTTCATTCCATAACGGATACATACAATATAACCTTTTTTCCGATATTTTCATTTTTTTAATGTCTTAATTAAACTGTACAGGTACCTAATTTTTAAATTGAAATATAAACTAAAGTTGATCTTGGGTTTACTTCGGGCCACGTTGTAACTCTGGCTTCCCTTATTTAATCCATTAGTCCCGAGTAATGTTTTCCGGGTCAGTGTCTATCCATCTAACCCTTATCGTTGGCTATTTTTAACCTTGAAGTAGTATTTATTTTTTCTTATCTCCTTACATCCAGTGCCTTCATGCTTTGCCCAAAACGATTTCCATAAAAATACTAATAATATATACATAACATTTAAATAAAGGTAGATTTCCAAATTATTCATTTGACTATATATATATATAAAAACACACATACACAACACACGTTAATGCTATTATTCTTGTGAAATTAGGCATGTCATTCAAAAAGCCATAGTTGTGTCATGACTGGGTAAGATCAATTAATATGATGAGAACATGTTTTATATATTCTGGCATGCATGACACATTGGTTGTTGTTGTTCTTAAAGTATAAATGTATAATCCTTCTGGAAAGAACATTGAGTAAGGCATCGATATAGATTCTTCCCCCCCTCCACCCCATACCAAACTAAAAAAAAAAAAAACACAAGTTGCTTAAAAATGAACTAATTCTTGTTCATATGTTTTGTAATACAAAAAAAAAAAAAAAAAAAAAAAATCAAGACTGATGTTCTAATTTACAATCCATCCCCCATAATTCGACATTTTTTTTTTTCTTTTATGTTTATACATACACGTTTGATTCTTTGTCACTAAAAAATTGTATTTTTGGTTTGTAAGTAAAAAATGTTTATGTTTTTGTAAATAAATTTTTTAAAAAACATCCATTCATGTGGGCGTATTTCAATAGCTTAGGCACACAGAGTGAATGAGGTATTATGGTGAGTGATAAACTAGCTTCAGGAATAAACAAAGTAGATGACCCCCTCCCCGCTCCCCATTTCTTCCCTCCCCATTCCCTTTTGGCTTCATGCCACATTATTTTCAAGGACCCCCCCCCCCCATCTATAATATAAATCTCACCTGTCCGTTTAAATATATGTATGTATGTTTGTAAGTCTGTCCAAAACTTTCGACAGAGGCGACAGATTTTCACGAGATTGGTATCGTTTTGAAGCTTGACTCTTTGGATGACAAATGTCAAAAAATTGGCTAAAAACATTAATTCCTTCACCGTCAACTGGGCACTTTTCTACAGGAATGGGTCGCTTTTTCTGCCCATATTTTCGAAAGTCATCCCCTCTTTTCGATTGACTAGCCTTAATTTAAACATTCGTCACTTCCGGTTTGGCGATGGGCACAACAGCAAAGACGTCACTTTTTTCCTTCACATTGTTTTCCTCCTTTGCGGTACGGGTTCAAGCCTGCCTACTTACTACCACTTTTTTTTTTTTTTTTTTTTTTGCTCAATACACGCCCCCAAACACTCGGGCAACACCGAGCACCCAGGCCAGTTATTTATAAAATAGTTTTAAAGTGTCGTATAAAAAAATTGGGAGGGGCAATTTTTTTATACGACACTTTGCCTTAGCAAAATTTAAAAAAAAAAAAACGCCAGTTGCTCATTTTCTGTCTATTCACAGGACATTGATCAATTTTTAAATCTTAAAAATTTAAACAAAATTTGTTGGCTCACAAGATCAATTTTTTTATAGAAAACAATTACATTTATTTTATGCTGCATGTTTAAAATTTACATTTTAAAAAGATACAAATAAAATAAAGATTCCAAAAGATTGTCTTAGAATTTTTGGAGTAATTACTTGAAGCACCCCAGAATGACACATTTGGCTCAAGACCATTTTTTTTTTTTGTCTTGGTTGAATTATACACACATGCCTTCGTGCATTAGAAAAAAATCTTTATTAAAAAAAGAAAATATTTTGTAAGTGTTAAAGATTTATAAAAAAAATATTTTAATAAAATTTGTTGATTGATAAATTCGCTTAAGAATGAAACATTTTGGATCGATTATACTTGAGGTATCCCAGAATAAATTAATACATTTTGGCTTAGCACCCAGGCCAGTTATTCATAAAAGTTTGTCTCATTTTCAGTTGAATTTAATTTTTTTTTATACAAAACATTTTTTGTAAGCTTCAAGGATTTATAAAAATATAAATTTTAGATTAAATAATTAAAATTTTAAAAAGGACAAAAACAAAGCTTCGAAAGATTACAAATTTTGGATCAAAGTAGCACACATTTTGGCTTGAGACCAGTCCCTTTTTTTTTTTTTTTTTTTTACCACAATCTAAAGAAGAGACCAGATTACAGCTGTAGACCAGATGACTAGAGAACCCCCCACTATACATCTTTTACCGACATGAGTAATCTCCCCTGCTGACGCTTTTCCTCTCTCGATTTAGAAGCATCCAAACTCCAACGAAAAACACTAAACCACCTGAAAACAGTAATGTATGATGAAAAATTGCTATGATGGCTAGATAGAGCTACAAAACTGACCCAATCATCTGCGAATGTGGAGAGAAGGACCACATGATGCAACAATGCCTTGTCTGCCTCTACTCCTGAACAAGTGCAGTTTGAAAGATCTTGAAACAATAATGCAAAGGACTGCATAAAGAACTCCAGGTTGTCATTGATGGATGTACATCCAAGCAGCATAATATTAATATGGAAGTACCTCAGAGGTTGATCCTTGAACAACTATTATTCCTGATATTCATAAACGACCTGCCTGATAATATTGTGTCCAAGATGGGTATATTTGCTAATGATACAACACCCTATAACGTGCATGAGGGAAGAACAGATGTACACAAATCTAAGATAATGGCAGAAACGTTAGAAAATGACCTCCAGACTGTAGTGGAATAGGGCTGTAAATGGATGGTAACATTTAAAGCTAGTAAGACTAAGTCGCTCTTCTTTAACAATTACGCCTTTCCAACTGCCTATATTCATGATAAATACCACCCTAGCTGAAACTTTTTCTTTCAAATTCCTTGGCCTAACATTCATGGGTAATATGAACTGGAACAAATATATTGAGGACATTGTGAAGGCTGCTGCAAGGAAGGTGGCTTCCCTTTATCGTGCAAGAAGACTACTTGCACCTGAAAGTATCCTGTACCTCTACAGGGCCACCATGCATGGAGTATTGTTGCCACATCTGGGCTGGTGCATCTACCACTAATCTCTCCCGCGAGTTCAAAAAAGAATTGTTAATCTAATAGGGCCCACTTTGTCAATTAAGCTCCGACCCCTGTCCCATCGCTGCAATGTTGCATCCCTGTGCCTGTTTTACAAGTATCTTAATGGAATGTGCTCTAATCAACTTGTTGCACTTGCACACCCCTTCGACGTACATATCCCCAACAAACCCACTTAGCAATAAAATCACACCCCTTCACTGCTGAGATCCCTAAATGCCAGAAAGCTTTCTACACTGACAGTTTCTTCTCTCAAACAGCTGGATTTTGGAATTCCTTCTTGCTACCTGCTTCCCTAACTGTACTGATCTACAGAAGGTTAAAGGATCAAGTAAAGATTAGATACCCCGTAGCAGAAGACAAAAATAGGCGAACAATTCAAGGGGCACCGGTTGTTCGACCTTGACATTGTCGTTAGTTGTTTCTAAACTTGTAAACAGGTCAAATAGCAGACATATTCGAATGTTCGCGAGCAAGATTTTTTAAAAATATATTTGCAAAACTTTTAAGGATTTAAAAGAAAAGATATATATTTACAAAACATTTTATTTAATATTAAATATTTCTATTTATGCAAAACTTTTTAATGTAAGTAATGAAACGAACGTATTTAAACAAAATATATTTAAATAAATGGGTGTCTTTCTGAGTGCGTTCTTTTTATATATTTACAGAACTTTTAATAAAACTAATAATAATAATAATAATAATATAAATGGTAAATTTTTACGACGTGCCCCAGCATATTATAAACACTCCAACCTCCATCTGTTAAGAACGGCTTTCGGAATAAGCACCCCCAACCTCAAAAGCCGTTCTTAATATGAGGAGGTTGGGAGGTGTTTATTCCGAAAGTCGTTCTTAACAGGGGGGTGGTTGGGGTGTTTATACTACGCTGGGGCAGGTCGTAAAATAATACTAAATAAATAAACCGAGGTTATAACCGAGAATTTTGAATGATGTCAATTAAAAAATACATAATTTTAAAAAAATTGAAATAAAATTATTATAACCAAACTTTTTATGGCAGAAACAAATATAAAATAACTGACTTGTTCGGATTTTTGCGACCAAGATTAATTTTTATGTACAGTGTGTGTGTGTGTGTGTGTGTGTGTGTGTTTATATCTTTCTTCGTGCGTTTTTAATACAATTAAATATTTATTTAAAGTGTGATGTATGTAGGTGGTCAGTGAAGGAGAACTCCTAAACCGAGGCAATTTTTATGCATAGTAAAATCACAAGTATAAACAATCGAGATTTTAAAAAATATATTTTATTCACATATCTTTTATAATTTATTTTTATAAGGATGAAGTGTAGCATCACAAGATACGAATCTTAATGATTTTTATTTTTATTTAAAAACAAAAACTTGCTATTTGCTTACTTCTCCATAAAGCAAATTAAGTGCAAGTAAGTTTAGTGTCCGAAAATTTCAGTTTCTAATGTTTTGCAATTAATATAGGTCATTCATTTTATTTTTTTTTAAGTTTTATTATAATTATTAGTTTTATTAAAGTTCTGTAAATATATTTAAAAAACGCACTCAAAAAGACACCCATTTATTTTAATATATTTTGTTACATTTACGTTCGTTTTGTTACTTACACAAAAAGTTTTGTGTAAATAGAAAAGTTTTTTTTAATCCTTAAAAGTTTTGTAAATATTTAATATTAAAGAAAATGTTTTGTAAATATATACTTTCTTTTAACTCTTTAAAAGTTTTGTAAATATATTTTTAAAAAATCTTGCTCGCGAACATTCGAATATGTCTGCTATTTGACCTGTTTACAAGTTTAGAAACAACTAACGACAATGTCAAAGTCGAACAACCGGTGCCCCTTGAATTGTTCGCCTATTTTTGTCGTCTGCTACGGGGTTTCTAATCTTTACTTGATCCAGGTTAAATGTATCCTAAACCAACATCTTGTTAATCTTTTCTAGACATGGTCCCAAATAGTAGCCCTTTACGTCCAAGTGGCGATATGCCTTGTTAGGGGTGAACATGAAAAAAAAAAATAATAATAATAAAAGAAAAAGGTAAGAAACTGTTGCATGATCACATACTTTAAAAGGCATGCAAAGAAATTGATAAACATTTTAGTTTTGATATGGGTAGGTACATCATACAGACTTTTTTTTTTTTTTAATATAATATAGGGGGAATCCTGGACAAGAACCAAAGATGTTTGTTTTTTAAATATTGAAATTAGTTGGGACAAATAATCCAAATTAAAATCAAAACTTTTTGGAGCATGAGAATCGGAAAAAGAAAAAAAAAGAAAAAAAGAAAAAAAAAAGAAAAGAAAAAAGAAAAAAAAAGAAAAAGAAAAAAAAAAGAAAAAAGAAAAAAAAAGAAAAAAAAGAAAAAAGAAAAAAAAAGAAAAAAAAAAGAAAAAAAAAAAAAAGAAACTGTGCCCATTTTTTTTGATGCCAAAACGATTCTTTTAATTTTTTTGTTTAACTTAATGATAAAATGATAAATATTTGATTTTAAACTACCAATAAAACTAAAACTACCCCTCCACACACAAACATATACACAAGGGCATTTTTTTCATTTGCGGAAATACATGCATGTAAAATATTGTATAGGTACTTGATAATTTGGAAGGGATCTATAACTAAATATTTAGAGATTTAAAAAGAATCGGAATTGGTAATTGTATCGGAATCTGGAAAAATATTGGAATCGTCCCATCACTAGTTAAAATAGGATTTTGTATTCCACTCTCCTCTCGCATAACATGAAATAACAAATCACAAAAAAAGGATTGGGAAGATAATTGCCTTAAGATATTGTCAGTGAATGTGTTGGGATTGATGCGAAATAGTCACGCATATATTATATATGCTATAAATAAGCGTATGATTGCAAGAAAAATACAGATAAAGGGATTCAGTTTATATAGTTTTACTCGCGGTTTGATGCCAGTAAATGATGTTGGGTTGTCTGTCGTAATGGTTGGTTAGCATGTTAGGGTGCTTCTATGTAGACAGGCTTCTATAAACTGGGGAGCGTGTGTTTAACACAATGGCATGACTGGCTTCAAAACAACAATGGTTTTGTAACGCAATGAATGTCTTTTTTTATATACAACACACGGCCATGGCCTTTGGGACAAGATCAAAGTAGTATCTGTTCTTCAGATGCTGCACTTCAATTTCTTGTTCTCTGTCAGTGGAGGAGAAGTCCTTCACGACTGAGACAATTTTTATTTTTGTTCCTTTTCTCCACATTAAAAAACGACCCTGGTGTCTAACTCTGTCCTGTGGGGAGGCATTGTAAATAGAAACACACGGCCATGGCTGTATACATACAACAAACTGACACCCTGATAACAAAATGGCCACTGTTCAATGTTGTATACGCCTTTTCTACACATCATTCAGTGAGGTGTTACCTCGTTAGAAAACACTTGCGTAAATATTTTTCAATCCCAACAACATTCACCGACAATATCTTAAAGCAATTATATTCCCAATCCTTTTTTTGTGATTTGTTATTTCATGTTAGTGATGTTAGATTACTGAAATCCTAGTGGCCTTTATTCGAACTTAAAATAGTTAAATCTGTTTCCGTGCGAGAGAGGCAACTAGAAAGACGACACACCTAGACGTATGCCCCCCCCCCAAAAAAAAACAGTGTAAGAAATGCTCTATGTATGTGCACCAGCACATAGAGCATTTCTTACACTGTTTTGTGGGGGGGGGGGGGCATACGTCTAGGTGTGTCGTCTTTCTAGTTGCCTCTGCTTAGGTGTTTATTTTATTACTAACCTGTAGACGCAAGAGAAATTAAGATTACTTTATTATATAGAAGATATGAATATATATTACATACACAGCTGAATGCATATAGCCAGGTTACAACTAAATTTAGTTGAAGTGAATTAAGTAGAATGAGTATATGTCGCTGCTGACCCTTCTGTCTCCTTTGGGAAGATGTATATCATTAATAGATGATATCTATTCTCAGAATGTCTAGCCAACAGGTGGCAGCTGAAAGTGTAGATATTTTACTTCTGTGACTGTCTGGAAACTATCTGGTCTGCAAACCTTAAAGGTCTGCAGGATGGAGTCATAAAAACGTCTACCAGAAATTACTATGCAAAATAGCTCAATTGGTCACTGTCTGATCAAACAAGCTCATTTAGGTTGATCACCCACCAGAGGAAATAGATATCAATGTTTATCATTGCCACATATCCATCTAAGCAATTAGAAATGAAATAAAATCAGAGCTAATTGATTTTGTTAAAAGATAAAGGAGAAGAGACACTTGGCTCACAATCTCTACATTTATAAAGTTAGATATGTTTATATACTTATATGTAGAGGATTAACATTTATGAATCTTGGAACATAGCTGCAACGCATAAGGGGGGGGGTCTAAATGTGGGCTATATTTAGTTTTATTTTTATACAAAGGAGAGTAAATAGGAGGTAGAAGCCCTTCATAAAATTTTAGACACTTCTGATTGTTATTAAATTATAAAAATAGTTATGATATTGATTAAAAAAAAATATTTTCCAAATTTCAGTTGTGTTGGAGCAGTTTAAAGGATTTTAGGAGGCAGAATATAAGCACATACCTCCCATTTGAAAATTCAAAAATATTTCAGATTTGCATTAAATTTGATCCCTAATCAAACACCAATCAAGCAAGATTAACTGAATTTCAGTTTCTTAAGACCCTTAAAGCCTCTATATATTGGATATTTGGCAGGTGACCCTGGGAAGAGAGGCATCCGAGGAGTTGCACACATGCAGATTGATTCCATTTGAAGAATGCGAGACTTTCCACCACTGTCTATTGGAATGCATAATTTGACCAGAAATATGTGAGAGGATATCAGTCAAAGGATTTGAGATTAGAGACAATGGGAAATATTAAACATTCCAGGGGGAAAGAATGTTTATATAAATCAACACAACAGAAAGTGGAGCAGTCAGTCAGAGTGAAAACAAGCTGACACATTCTAAACTGCCAAACATCCACACTACCCCCACGCGCCTTCACTGATGTCAAACATCTGTCAACTGTAAAATCCAAAACTGTTCTCAATGTGAAATACAAAATATTATTTTATGAATCAGCTGTGTTGGTTTTGCTCACTGTCAGTGTGTATACATCATAAACCAGTGAGAAAAGTAAATTTAGCAATTATATAAACTGAAAAGCATATTTGAACGACTAGCAGCTAATATATAACACTATCATGTATTAGATGTTGATCCAAATTAGAATAAGGATTCTACACATAAGGTTTAGTATCATTTTTTTATATTGATTTTATACTTTTTAAGACAGAAAAGTTTCCAGAGCACTATTATTGAAAACATCTTGCTTGCGAAGCTCAGAGGCGTGCAGGTCACTGTGCCCATGTCTTAAGTCCAGCCAAAGACTTATTCTTGAATATAGCTGTGTGTAGCATTGATAATTCACACGCAGTCAAGACACGCTCACCTTTGCATGTTAAACATTTAAACGTCTACTGCACTCGCTCAAATATGGATGTTTTCACCAAAAAAGCGACACTCACCCTAGGCAGGTGAGAACTGGCTTCTTCCAAAGGAGGAAGTTTCATGGGAATATCAAATTCACAAACAGTCTCTAGTCATTTGCATATCCCAGTTACAGGAGATGATTATGTTAGGGTTTTGTGATTCTTGCAGGGAGGTGTCAATATATTTCTACATACAGCGCCTGGTATTTCTCAGATGATCACCCATCTGGTACTGACCAGGCTCATTGTTGCTTAACTTTAGTGAGGACTGGCGTGTAAACGTAATTACGCTTTCAAGCAAATGGTGTTGTGCTAACTGGCTTCATCACTTGCCAATTGCTCACATTTCTTCGGCATTCGTTTGCCGTTTGTATATGATACATGTATAATTAGTATAAAAGTGTATAGTTAGAACATGCACACAAGATACTTGGATTCTCCTTTCCAGCTGCACATAAAAATACTATTTGTTTTTGGAAATTTAAAATGAACTTTGAAACTTAATTATTTTAAATAAAATAAAAAAAAAAAAAAAAAAAAAAATCGAGGTCATTCCAAGCAACCGCTCAATTTAATGATGAAAATATGCATTTCATTGTGTCAAATATAAACGTCATGATTAGGTGTTATATTAAGCCATTATTAAAATGGCTAATATTTGAAACCAGCGTGGCTTCTTGGCGTTGCCCAGGGACATGGACAATAAAATAGAAAAGCTAAAGTGTTTAATATCTTTTTGAAAAGTTTCTTTACTCCAACTTCTAGACTTTCCCTCCTTGTATCCTGCTTCCCCAACTGTACTAACATGCAGAAAGAGTTAATGAGTATCAGATGGTTAGTGAGACAACACCGCAATGATCAGTAGTGTTGGAAATTGGGTAGAATTCGATTTAAAATGATGGCTCAACAAGAACTTGCTTACATTGGACTTGAAAACGACCATTTTGTCATCAGCTGAGAAGCAACCCTCCTGGGCAGTTCTAAGAAATTTTGTTCATAGAATTTATGTTTAGTTTTAGGCACAAATATAGAGTAGGGGAAATTATTGTTCAGGATCATAACTAGATGAGTGTTTGTTGTGAAGGTTTTACAGGCGGTGGCGACCACAGATTGAAACTCAGTTGAGCACCTACCATGAAAATGACAGAGCAGTGAGATCCGCAACATCAAGGTAAAAAGACATCTCGCTGTTCAACTTCCTACTTAAAGTTTGCCTGTAGGCATTATCCCCAATTTACAGTAGCCGCTTACATTTAAGTGGCAATTTACCTTGCTTGGGATGAACATGAAAAAAAAAAAATAATAATACTCTCTATCCCTCTATTTGACAACTTATTACATACAACAATATTAATACGACAATATTTTGTGGCTATATTAGAAGTGAAAGTTCTTTACTTTCTTTATTATTATTATTATTATCAGTTATTTTAAAGATTAAGCTTCAATTTCTTAGCCCAGAAAAATTAATTTTGTATATTGAAGCAACCTGGACATGCGCGCACATTCATGTTTATTATATGAACAAACTTTCTGTTCCAATCCTTCTTTCACAGCTAGAGAATATGAAATTTCACGAAGATTGCTGAATTATTTAGTTGGCCTGTTTCCAGATACTGTCACAAAAACAGACAGGGGGGGGCGGGAAGAAAGCTAAGTACTGTCATGGACGTCATGGAGAGACAACATTATGCCCATCCCAATAATGGCCTCTATCATTGTAGGTAAGATTCCACCTATTCTCCATTGTAAGCAGGCCGAGTAAACGATACAGCGATTCTTTATGCAGTGTTATGGTTTATTCAAAGGAGTATAAAGTGGACCTTAGGTTTACATTCAGCAGTCTCATGACACGTCTCCCTTATTTTGTCCCTTACTCCTAACATTCCATGAGCGATGTTTGTGACAAAGGGAGAAGAATTGCCGTTTTTGGAGTCAGAAGCATCCTAACACATTGTTGGTTAGTTTTTGATCTTGTAGTAATTTTTATAGCTCCTTACATCAAGTGGTTTTCTGCTTTGTCTGAAGTGTTTTCCATAAAAAAACAAGTGAAGCATGAATGGGCCCCTGTGCGTGCACAGTTAACGAGGCATAAAAAAAATGACCAAGTTTAGCATTTGCGCCCTCCTCCCCATTTAGCTCCAAAAGTCCCCAGGGGACATCAAATCCTGGTGAAAATGAACAAATGGTGCAATTTTAGGCCTTAACATATATAAATTTGAGTTCTGCCCCATGCAACAAAAGAAATGACTAAGTTCATCATTGGACCCCTTCGCCATTTAGCCCCAAAAGTCTCCAAGGCCTTAACATGTTTAAATTTGAGTTCAGCACTATGCAAAACTGCTAAATAGATACACACAGAAAATTTTGGACAAATATGGTAAAATAGTAGTCCCAAAGTTGTAGCGTTTTTATTAGCCCTAAAAGAGCCCCTGGGGCACACCAAAGAGTTATTGCAGTACAAGTGTAGACAAACAAAATTATATAGAAATCAGTTAGTTACAGCTTTTCAGGAAGTTTTATAAAAATCCAAGACATCAATTTTTTTTAATAAGCACAAAAGTGTCAATTTAAGCTATTTTAACCCGAAAGGCGCCCCTAGGTAAGGGGGGGGGTAACTAGAGTTTTCCCGGAAAATCCATTCCGTTACTTTTTTTTTACTCATATCATGCTTAATGTTTGTGCAAAATTTCAAAAAACATTCCAAAGCATAGTTATTGAGAAAAGTACGAACGGACAAGGGTGAATTTACAGGTCTACCCTCCTTTTTTGTTGGGGGACCAAAAAACACATTTCAGTAGCAGTATGCCGAAGCAACACTTTGCTCTTCATGTTAGCTTACCAACATGAATGCAGTATAGGAGTCGGCCATGATATATAGCTAAAATAATAGCTGAAAGCAAATCAAAGAATTCATAAGAGAAAGGTCACTTTTTCTTGATAAACGAAAAGACAGCTTATAAACTATCTTGTTGAATTTTCAAAGTCAAACCAAATAGCAAATATACTTGATACATTAATATTTGATTCAGACTAGCTTATCTTTGTTTTTTCTTTCCGCTATGTTATTGGCATGATCCCCACTTAAACCCAATTGATAAGGAACCGCTCTCATCTCTAAGAAGCTCTCTGCTTCAACAAGCTCCTGGGTCTGAACTTTAATCCTATCTTGAAATAGAAGACTTACATCAAATATGTTGCCAAGATTGCTAGAAAAATGGTTGGATCATTCTACCGCTCCAGAAGATATCTCACTCCTGGTGCAATCTTCTATCTGTATAAGAACCATATATGTTCTAAAATGCAACACTGTTACCACATCTGGAGAGGAGCTGCTCAAAGCATTCTATCCAGCCATGACAGAGTTCAAAACCGGCTTCAAAACCTAGTAGGTGATACACTTTTCTCCTCCCTGCAACCTCTTTCCCATAGAAGAGACATTGTGAGCTTGTCTCTGATCTATCGTTTTTTCATGACAAGTGCTCATCTGAGCTTCAATCTGTGGTCCACCGTATCAAATTTTCACAAAAACACTAGCTACAATCACTACCAACAATTTCCCTCACTCCCTATCTGTATCTAAATTCCATGAACAAAGTATTTTTTCCTAGAACTGCTCACCTGTGGAACTGTTCCTGGCTGGCTTGCTTTTCTGCTGACTACAACATGGTTGTGTTCAAGTCCAATGTAAACAAGTTCTTGTTCAGTTGTTTCCTTATTCAAATACTACCCAATTTTCACTAACAATCACTACGTTGTTGTATACTCATTAACCCTTATTCTCGAGTGGCCTTCTGGCCTTGATAAGCAGTGACTCCCCTGTAAAAAAGAAATATATATATATATTAGTTCTCATAAGAAAATTGCTGACTGCTCACCTAGCTTAAAGTATTGTTCACTAGGTAAAACTAGTTAGAGCTCTACGACCTGCTGTAAAGAGGTTATACTATTGACATCTAGATTTCACTTACATCTGGCAGGTGCAGCACAAGGGAGAAGTGCAGATTGTCAGCTTGATGATCAGGTTTCAATCTCAGCTCGAAGCACTTACTTGTCTAGCCGCAATGATGAGCTGTAAACAGTAAAACAGTACTGTCTGGAGATTACTAATATATACACACACACACATACAGGGTGAAACAAAATTAAATTGTCGCCTAAGAAGACATGATTTCATCTCAGTTTGATGAAAACCAGTTTTTTTTTTTTTTTGTTGCAGACCATCTACTAGTTGGCCAGTTGTGTACAAATCCCAGGAGTGATAGGAGCCTTCTATCATGTCTGAAAGTGACGCAATGTTCAACAAGAAATATCGGAGACGTGATACTGTACAACTCATGCTCTTTACCAATCAAAGTTATGACAACAGGACCATAGCCAGCACCCTCAAAATGCAAATCCGGACAACACGAGGACACAGTTCAATGCATCAGACAACCCTCTGGAGATAGTTGAGCAGAAACTCAAGGTCGAGGAGTTGATCAAAAGGTAACCATTGATAAAACTCTCCAACAGCCTATTCAACAGATCGCCAGAGATTTAAGCATCTCACACACAACTGTGAATACATGTGTGAAGGAGGACTTGAAGTGTAGTTCCTACAAGCGCTAGACAAGCCAGTTTTTTTTTTTTTTTCACTCTTAGATGATGCGGAGTAGGTAAAGTTAATCAAATTAAGTTTTTATATAAAGAGCAGTTATGTGTGCGCGTGTGGTACTATGTTTTGATAGTACCACACGTCATGGCCTCTCCCCACCCCAACATTGCCGGGAGGTGATTAGGTCTTGCATGGAGTAATTCAGAAGGAAAGGGGAGCCACAATACACTTGCTATTCCCTCAATCTCTTTGATTGCTAGAAGCCATGTGTATTTTTGCCTCTCTGTAAATGAGAGCCCTTCCCCTCTCCATCAGTTGACTATCTAGGTAGCAAGCTCAGTCTAATAATTTTAAACGTTTAAGTATTAATTGCTTTTGATCCTTTTTGTAAAATATTGTAAAATATTTATGTATAGAAATAAAATAGTTAAGATTTCTCATATGTATTACAATTGTGTTATGCGTTGTTTTTGTGCCTGCCTTAAATGTCGAAACAGACCTGAAGATTTCAGCTATAATACCACCAGAATGAAGATGCCATCCTAGGAGAGTGAAGGAGCCAGCCACACCCAACATCCCAGGTATGCTTTTACTATGGATGTACCGATTATCAAATTGGCTGATTACTGATTAATCGGCCTTTAGTAATCGTCCGGATAATACATTTTCTAATGTGGATTTATCAGCAAATTTTGTTATCACAAATGATACTAATATTAATTATATTGGAAAGGAAGACAAATTAACTCACTCTTTTGTTTGCCACTTAAAATTTATCGAAGACACATGCACCGCTAAACCATATTATCAAATGACATGTTAACATGTAGATTTTTACAACTGAACTGAATTTGAGGCAAATAGATGTAAGCGTATGGAAAATTTCCCTCCTTTCTCGTCCTATCGAATTATTATTACTTTTTACTTTAAATCACTGTCAAAGAAAATTATTACTTCATCTTTCAGTTTTCATGTTGAGGAATTGCACAGTAAATTGCAACGAGGTACAAACCGAACATAAAGCATTCTTCATCAGTCATACTCTTGTTCCTCATTTTCGGATCATTGCATACATATTTTTATGGTTTAGATAATGTATATTTTATTGAGATAAATTACTAATTAGATATTAGACATAATTTTTTTTACGTATTTAAATTACTTAACTAAATATTAAAAACAACAACCCTCAATCATCATGGCAACCAGTTTCTGCTGAAAGTATTTTGACGGCAGTCCTAAGAATAAGAATACAGCTGCTTGCAAGTTATGTTGTACCATCACATCAAAGAGTGGCAAATCAGCAAAAACTTTTACAACGACTAATATGTTAAACCATCTTAAAAAGGTTCGTTCAAAAGGAGCAAAAGTTGCGAATAAAAAAAAAAGGAAGCACAATGAATATTCAGGAACAGAAATTTCAGGAACAAGTGGCAGCAACTACAAGCCTCCAGTGAACACCAACTACTATAGAATCAATATTGGCCAAAAAGAAAATTTGGGATATTAATGATCACAGGTCACCAGAGATTCATTATCTGATAAGAGAAATAATTGCTGTTGATATTAAACCATACTCTTTAACATCTGACATTGGATTTAATATGCTTGTTGCAAAACTTTGTTTAAATTACAGCATTCCATCAAAAACACTTCATTGCAAAATAATTTTCGATATATTCACAAAAGTAAAACAAAACTTTCTTGCTTAAATTAGTTACATTTCATAGACTACAGACATTTGGACAGCTACAACAGATAATGCTCCTTTTCCAAGTCTGACAGGTCATTAGTTTTCAAATGACTTTGAACAGAGTTGTGCTTAGAGTTGTTCCATTCCCTGGTGCACACACAGGTGCAAGAATAAGTGAAGAATTGCACAATGTTCTGAATGAGTATAAAATCTTCAATAAAGTTTTTAGTCATGGGGAATTCCGGAACAAATATAGTTGCTAATGTCAGAGAATGTGATTTAGAATAACTTTCATACATTGTAACTCAGGCTGTGAAGACAACCATTACATCAAACAGAAATACAGTTTCTCACTTTAATCACTTTCTATTTGCAATTAGTAAATTAACTGAAATACAGGATCAGCTTAATTTGGAAAAACAAACTCATTTAACATGTGATCACATGGTGGAATTCAACATATTATATGCTGTAAAGAAGTTAACAAAAAGCTCTTGTAATGTTTGCTGTTGATAAGATTCCTAACTTAACTTACTAACGGGGACTTGTTTAAAAAAATATCCATTTACTGAGTCCATTTGAAGAAATCACCAAAGAAGCAAGTTACAGAACATCAACCATATCAATGATAATATGTAGAAATTTAGTTCTGAGGTTATTTTTGTCAAAAGTTGTCCAATCTAATTCTTGTATTTCTGACATTAGAAAAAATATCTTTTCTGATTAATGTTTACAGTTTTATAAAACCCAAACGAGCTTGGCTGTTTTTCAGAATAACAGAATATTTTTTAACTGGTAAACATTAGTCAGAAAGGACTTTTTCATAGCATATATGTGAAGCAGAATGATTCGCACAAACCAAAATTTTTTAAGAGATATATTTATATTTTTCATACGAGAATTTGCGATGCTATAAAATTCCTACCTTAACAATTTACCATTTGGGACTTATTCAGGAAATTGTACAGTTACTGAATCCATTTGAAGAAATCACCAAAGAAGCAAGTTACAGAACTTCAACCATATCAATGATAATACCTACAATTTTAGCTTTGAGCTTATTTCTTTCAAGAGCTATTTAATCTAATGCTGATATTTCTGACTTTAGCGGAATCCTTACCACAGTTAAACAATTCAATGAATCAATGAATATAAGACTTTCATCCGATCTAAATGATAAAAGCTTGTGTGTATTTACTTTCCTAGATCCAAGATTCACATTTAAATTTCAAAAGAATGACATGGAAAACACTAAGAATTGGATTCCACATCTACTTTCTACTGATGAAAATGAAACAGAATCAGCAGGATACACTTCATCAAGCTCTGTTGAGAGTCACAAAGATTGAAGTGAAAGTAAAACTGTATCTCTTTCAATCCTGTTTGATGAATTAGCTTCGAATAAGCCTACATTAACAAATCAAAACTTAGAGCAGTTAGAAGCGGATTTAAACCTGGAGATTGCAACTACAACAGAAATACAAGAATCACAATCTAAACTCAAAAGGAGTAAATCCCTTACAATTAAGTACACAAAAGAACTTGACCATTACATAGCTTTACAACTACTCGCAAGAGATGATGCTCCATTTCAGTGCTGGGAGACCTTACCACTGCTGAATAAACTGGCTTCAAAATATTTAAGTGCATCACCTTCATCTGTGGAGAGTGAGAGGCTCTTTAGTACAGGTAATTCTGTGTATGAACCTATGAGGAACAGGCTGTGTCCTGAGAATGGAGAAACTCTAATGTTTCTACATTACAACTTAAAAGTATTAAACTTTAAATATTGATGAGACTAAGAGCAGAGGAGGCAGACAGCAAGAATAGAAGAGGGAATAGAGCAGCAGCAAGTGCAGAACTTCAGCTTATAATTATTCACTTAAAGAATTACAATTTATACTTTGTAGTTGGTTTGTAATTTCTTTTTCTTATCTAATTGTTTAATTATATTCATTTAAGAATTAGAAATTGTATTTTGTAACTGTATTTAATAAAGACAAAAAGCCATAATAGTGGCCAGACACTTAACAAATTTTAAGTTAAATTAGCAGTTATGTTAATGTGTCAAAGCTATCTGGTGGGTAACTTGGCAATGAAGAAATGATTTAAATTTAATAGGAAAGAGAAAAGTAATTAATCGGCCGATTAATCGGTAAAGTTATCAATTAGGTCAATTACCTGCCAAGTAATCAGTAGACCTCTAGCTTTTACTCATCAACCTGACGAGAAGATGTCTAACCGACAGATCTTTACTCTTACCATATTGACTGGCCATCTTGTTACAATCTGGTACCGTTTCCAGGACATTTAATCTAACATGTGGGTCGGTCATGCCAATGGCCGACCCATAATGTTACATGTGCGTGTCCAGATAAAAAAAAAATCCTACAAAACCAAGATCCACAAAGTTAATGTATTCTTGATCTGCATTGCCCTGAATGAATAATATCTAAAATTTAGAAAAAATAATTTATTCAATCTCTAGGGGTCAACTTTGCCGGAGAAAAGGGTAGGTTTTTTTTTTTCTCAGTATTATTATGTACTAATTTGAAAAGAAAATGGTGACTAATTTCTTGAGGAATCTTCTATTATATAAAGGAGGGTTGTTCATGTGTATGCATATGTTCAACTAATAATGAATGGGTTTGAGCGAGGGGGTATGAGGAAGAGAGAGAAAGTTTTAATAGAAATCTGTTACATTTTTGACCCCCTGGCAATACTGGATAACCTTGCCAGTTTAATATAAATTACTTTTTTTTTTTTTTTTTTAAATCATAAGACCGAATCTAGAGGATTCCAAAATTTAAAAGGGGATTTTCTTACGCAATTATACATGCAGCTATTTTATTGCAAACAGACAAAAAATGAATTCCTATTCAATTTAATGTCCATTTTACATGTTGGCATGTGTTGGATGGCTTTTAGAAATTGATCTTAAATTTAAAGCCATGTTTAATTTCAGAAGAGTTTCCGATGGGTAGCTATTCTGTACAAGTCCTGGAGATGAAGAGCTTTTGGTGGTTAGCTGTTCTGTACAAGTCTCGGACTTTAAAAATTTTGCAGGTGAAGAGCAAAAGATCTTTCTCATATGGACATGAAAAAGATGTGCAGAAATATTTTTATGGAGCAATTCCGGGTTCGGATTGGTTGCTAGCAGAATGCGGTTGCATTTGATTGGTCAATTACTATCACCAGCATTTATTAATAAGTAAAACCATCCAACTTTCTTTAAATCATACCATAGTATGCATAAAAATATTGCAACATAACTTATCTCTGGCCAGGTCTGTAATTACCCATCTCTCCAAAGTCCATTCTCATCACTTTCTTCCATATTTTCATTGGCCTTCTCCTGTGAACTGACCTCTCTATTTCAATTATTCTACATCTACCAACCCAAATACTCTTCTTTCAACGTGGCCATACCATCAAAGTCTCCTGTTCTGCACACATCCCTATACTGTGCAGATTTAACATTCTTCTGAGGTCATCAGATCTAAGCTTATCTTTGGAGATTACATCCTAAGGATACATTGAATTGCATTCTTTGTGATGATTTTAAGCTTCAGATTATCAAGAGTTTTGGGCCTCATGATGTAATACTCCTGTCACTAAAACGATCCCAGCAGGATCTGATCAAATTCTTGCTTGTGATCTGGCAGCAGCAACCATGTGCTTCTGCATCCGTTTTAACTTATAATACATATCTGCAGCAAAATAAAAGGTTGACTATGAAGTTTAAGATTGTATATACAGATGCTAATAATGAATTTGCAGTTTTGTTTTGAAATCACCGAAGTTAAGCAACGATGAGCCTGGCCAGTATCAAATGGGTGACCATTTGGGATTTCCAGGTGCTGTATGTGCTCTCTGCTTACCTCGGCATTGTTTCCAGTCGTCCTGGACTTCTCCTTGCCACTGGACTCAAGCGGTGCCGATTCAGGAGAGGTGTGGTTGATGATTGCGCAACCCTTGCCTCACAATTACACATGCAGTTGCCCCTACATAGGGCATCCTTTGTCTTTCGAGACTGAACGGAGGCATCTATATATATATATATATAACAGAACTAAACCAAATAATTGTTGTATCAGTTTATATTTATTTATCCTTTATTAGCAATGTTGAAAAGACGTAAGATAAATTAAGGCAAAATGTCCTTTGAACCAATAAACACATCTTTTACTGAATGAGTCACACGATCGATGAATCAATCAGTTACAGATCCTGTCCACTGACAAGTAAAAGCAGTTTCATACTCCCGCACTGTCGACCAAATTCCAACCTCTGGCCCATCGCCAAAATGTTGCATCCCTGTGCCTGTTATTACAAGTATTTTAAATAGAATGTACTCTGACAAACTCCAAGCATTTACCATCCCCTCAATGTAAATATCCCCCGACTATTCCGTCAAGCAGAAAAAATTCCACCCCTAGATAGAGGTCCTCAGATGCCCAAACGTCTTATGCTGAAATATAGTTTCTTCCCTCAAACTGCTAGACTTTGGAATTCCCTCCTAGATTCCTGCTTTTGAGACATGCAGAAGTTAAAATGTAATGTGAACAGACATCTCGCTGCTCAACTTCCTACATAGTATCACTGTAAATTTGGTCCCAAATAGTAGTGCTAAACGTCAAAGTGGCACAGAGTCTTGTTTGGAGTGAAATAACAGTTAAAAAAAGTTAAAATATTTGTTCTAAAAAGTAAAATATAAATATCACTGAATATTTTCCTAATCATTGTTATATTTTTAAGGCTTAAACGATTGTAAGTTAAAAAAGAAAAAATGCTAAGGTTATAGATTAGTGGTTCTGGTTCTCAACCTTTTTTTTTTTTTTTTTACATAACAGCACACTAACGAGTTTTGTTAAGATTTTCGCGGCAAAATATTTTCTACCCATAAAGTCTTTTTGCAATAAAATAAAGATTTAAAGATAATTTTCGGTGCTTGTTAAGACGGAGCCGACAAATCGATTTTTTTTTAAAGATGCCGTTTTAAGCAAAAACAATATTACGTACTTAATTATCATGTCGAAAATCGTAATATATCCAAAATCCGAAAATTCATCGAGTAGAACAACTATCTTGTTTTTAGTAAAAAATCTATGGTTATATACAACAAATATCACACCATGAACAAGTAATCTAAAATATTCGTTTTGAGTTATGTCCCCTGTGTGTGAACTCTTCACTGGCTACCTTATAACGTCTAAGAAAAATGCAATTTTACCCAGTTTTCCGTAAAAATTACTTTTAATTATAAATAACTTTCTATTCGGTGAATTTTCGTCATTTTTGGATATATTACGTTTTTCGACATGACAATTAAGTATGTAATATTATTTTGGCTCAAAATGACATTTTTAACAAAAAAATTGATTTGTCAACTATTTTAACAATCACCGAATTTTTATTCTCATAGATTATCAAAGGTAATATCTGGTATAAAATAATAATGTTGAATGTCATTGGGCCAGTTCTGCCTGGGCTTCGTAACGGAACTATATCCAAAACATCTAACCTTCATGCTTTTTTTTTTCCATATTGCAAACATCTTTCTTAAACGTAACTAATTTATTGCCATAAGAATGTTTTTCATTCCTGCCTTGCACATTGACGTGTTCAGATTATTGAAATGTCTAAATATCTCACTTAGAAGTACTCTATTTTAGACATGATGCGATATGCACCATTCGTTTTTTAATTATTTACAAAATCTATCAAGGTGTCATCATGATAAAGGAATTAAATGTTTTTATTAAACAAAATGAAATTAAATGGCTTCTAGCTTAGCGGCACACCACCACCACCACACCAGTAATCCGTGCCGCGGCACAGTGGTTGGGAATCACTGCTATAGACGATCACAACACCTACAAAACAGGTGACTTCTTCCGGACGAGTGGGCGGGGCCGCATCAAGTGCGCGCAGGGGAGGGTTTCACAGAGAAAAAAATAGCTAACTCATGAGAACTTAGCTTGAAGAGAGAGATAGAGAGATAGAGAAAAAGGAGGGTATATACAAGTATATCAATTTTTGAATGATACTTTTTATCACCCCCCCCCACCAAATGTTCTGTTCAATGGTAGAATAGTGGCGCGGCTGGTGCGCCGTGCCGTGCGGTACGCGGAAAAAAAAATACTATGACTTCTACTTACTTTCGAAATGACAGTTGCTTCAAAATCACTTAAATTCCGTATGATCAACATGAGGACCATTTTTTAATCTATAATTTTGGAGGCAATGATGGCCGTGTACAAAAGTGATTTTGAAGCCTTTAAATTAACCGGTACTTGTCCAATTTCGCGTCGGAATCTTGAACAGATTATGTAATTAGTCCCGAAGTTTCTAGTTAGAATTAAAATTCATAAACAAAAAAAAAAAGTTGAGTATTGTAGTTCATTTCGATCCTCTTACAGAAAAAAATAAATAAATAAAAGATTTTCTCGGCAGCGGTTTCGGTTCTATTTCTTTAACGACCGAGATGTGCCTATAAGGTGGGGGTGGGGTAAAACACGCAAATGAATGACGAGTTTCAATTAATTGTCTCTTTGCTAACCTTTAAATAAAAACAACCACCTTTAATAGAATTATGACAACTTCTCACGTGCGTTTCTTGCATTTATGTGACATTTTTCTTTTTTTACTATTGATCGATAAAAAAAAAACAAAAAAAACGAAACTTGCGGTAAAGTAAAATAAACTTTAAACAAATACTTTTTTTAATTATAAAATTAGGTACTTATGTATAATACGGAGAGTGCTGAAATAACGTTAGAGATTCGTTCTTAACATGGAGGGGGAGTTACTTACACACAAAAAAATTGTTAAAAGCAAAATATCGTCAAAATTGAAAATCCTATCAAAAAAAAAAAAAAAAAAAAAATAGCACGGTTCGTACTATTCTGCATAAATACCCAGAATTAAATCAACCAGAATAGATTTCGATATCTTCGTAAACAAATAAGTTATTTTAATTATTTGTGAACAGTTGAAAAATGGAATTAATTACTTCGTAACCCTTCGAAATGAAGTCGGAAACCTGTAAACTGTCGAATACACAAGTGTCTTTTAAGGGAACAAAATTCGGTATAGTTTAGGGTCTCATGTAGAAGATGTCTCCCTGGTTCTACTTTCGTTTTTTCTTTCACATGCCCTTGTTCCGAATTCGTAGCAGCGGGTCGGGTCAATATCAGTGGACTTATTTTTTTAGCAAAACGATTATTAACAATGATTTTTTTTTTATTTTATTTGATTTTTTTTTTTTTTTAAATGTTTAACATATTTCAAACGGATATAAATTATTGCACAGTAAAAATTAAATTAAATCATTTTCTTATTTCGAATTAAGTAAAAATGCCGTTTTTTTACTTGATTAATAAATTTGGCCCGCTGCCTGCATGTGAGGGAGAAAAACGAAAGTAGGATCATGGAGTCAACTGCTACAGGAGGATTTCGGTTCAATAATAAATAAAGGAGTCAAGTCCAAAGCATATAAGATATTTTAGTTGTTTGTTTTTCTTTTCCGGATAAATTTAGAGTTTAGTGGGCGTTGAACATTGAACCAGTTAAGAAAGCCTCCACCTCACTCATAAAATCTAAATTGATTTGAGATCTTTTTGTAGTACTAAAAAGATTAAACTGCAAGTTTTGATGAAAAAGAAAAATCTGGGCTTGCTTGCACATACTTTCCTTTATATAAGAATTTATTTTAAGAAAAACTAAAAAAGATTTTTAATTTGATTTTAATTTTTAAGAATAAAATTAATTTGCAACAATTATTTATTAGATTTGAAATTTTAATTAATTAAATAAAAATCAATTCGATAAAATTTTATCTTTTTCCCCCATGTTGTTAAATAAAATAATGAGATTTTATTTGTTTTTCGTGCGATTACCTATCAACGCCCTGACAAACAAAAGGGGGAAAATAGAGCTGACGAGGAGGGTTAGTTTACTATGTAAAGTTACGCAATATGATCACCCACTTCCTGACCAGAGATCGTTGATTGCTTAAAGTCTACAAATAGAGGGAACTTAGGATTTGGACAATTTAATTGAAATAATTATGCAGAATACTAACCGAGCTATTTTTATTTATTTATTTTTTTTTTTTTTAGATAGGATTTTAAAGTTACAATTTTTACGGTATCTTCTGTTTATTAAATTCTCCATGTTAAGAATGGATTTCTCGATAACGTTATTTCAGCACGGTTCATATTCTGCATAAATACCAGGATCTCTTAATTAACCGAAAATAGAAGAGATAAAGTATAAAAATCAGAACAGATACTACAATTTGCTCCTAGCCGAAAGACCAATTTATTTATCTTAGAATAAATAGTAAATTTTTACATTAGGAGGTCCAGGTCCACCTCCACAATTTAAAAAAATGGTAAGAACGACTTTCGGAATAAACACCTCCAACCTCCCCATGTTAAAAATTGTGGAGGTGGTGGACGTAATGTAAAAATGGTGCTAATGCAGTAATAATGCACTTGATCCGCGCTATTTTTTAAATCGTAATTCCAAGTTTAATCAAAGTTTTATGTTTTTTATTCAATTGTAAGGTTAAAGTACAGAATAGGTACAGACAGAACACCCTCCCCATTTTAAGAATGGATTTTTAAATAACGTTATTATTTCAGCACGGATCAATAAGTACATGAGTACCGTAAAAATTTACGGAATATTTTACAAAAGATTTGGTGCAAATCCAGAATTAAACCTAATCAAAAATAATGCAGTCATGCAGTGGCGTGATCCGTGCTGAAATAATAACGTTATTATTAAAAAAAAAAAAAAAACATTCTTAACATGTGGAGGGTGTTTTGTACCTATTTTGTACAACCTTACAATTGAATAAAAAACATAAAACTTGAATTAAACTTGGAAATACGATTTTAAAAAATAGCGGACCAATAAGTGTATTAGCACAAAAAAAAAAAAAAAAATCACGTAAATTGATAAAGTAGTTTTTTAATATAGAAAATCTTTAACTATTTTTTTATGCTAGTGTACTTATTGATACGTGTTATTTTTTAAAATAGTATTTAAGTTTAAAGTTTTATGATGTTTTTAAAGTACATAATAGGTAGGTGTGTATCGTATCAGAATTTTTGACACCCCTAACACGAAACTGCGAATAAAATATAAAAAAACTCGTAATTTCTCTTTTAAAAGTGGGTTGTTTATTTTCTTTATGGATTATACTTCCAAAATAAACTATTAACGTTATATAAAAAAGTAATAGAAATATTATTTTTATTTAATAAAAAACAGTAATGAAATCAATTGAATTTTACGAGTTAAGTATTTTTAAATTTTTAAACTTTAAAAATCTATCAATTTTTCTATTTTCAATTTTTACAATATTTTCAGGGTCAATGTGAAATTTTATGCTCTTTCCAATAAACCGAATATAATATTTTAGACAAACGTTTTTTAAATTCACCCCCCCCATTTTGAAATGTCTATTAAAAAGTAAATTAATTTACGCACCAAAGTTTTATCACAAATTGAAGAGAAAAGACCAATAAATAATATATTCAAATTTTTAAAAAAAAAAGCAGTGTTTTTTTTTTTATAAATTTACATGGTAAGTCCGAAGTTTAAAACCTTTATAAAAAAATTAAAAAAAAAGCGTTTTCTTTAAAATTAAAAAAAAAAAAAAAAAAATGAAACCTCGGTCCTTACTTCTTTAATTGAAAAAAAAAATTAGGGTTTGAATTACATTTTCCGAGTAGTTATAAGCTTGGAAAGACAGGGGGTCAAATTATTCAATATATTTCACGCATTCGTAAGGTTAGTTTCTGACACACCTACAGAATAGGTACAAAGCAGCACCCTCCCCATGTTAAAAATGGCTTTCTAAACATTTCAGCACGGATCAATAAGTGCACTGCACTAGTATCCTTTTTTTTTTTTAACAATTTCAGTAGTAAATATTGTATGAACGATTTTGATCTCGGTAGTTCGAATTGAGTTGTCTACATTTTATTATGGTGGATCAAGACAACGCATTCGTTTCCTCATAGAATTTGATTTTCTTAAGTTAAAAAATACTTAATTTGCGTGATCTTTTTATTATTATTAGTGTTGAACTCTGGACTTGTACCAAAAATTTCACAGAATCAATATTCTAGATTAAAATAAGATGTGACATTAGCCTAAAATTGGGTGAGAAGGAATGGGGGGGGGTCGTCTGTTGTCCTTTTTGTCTATTCTTTAACCCACTAGTTTCAGTTACCACAATACCACATTCACTCAATGGCAATTCAGGTTAATATTATCCTTAGTGGTTTGACTTTTGTTCACCCAATTTCATACAACCGATATTCTTCAAAAACAGGACTAAGTCTGGGATGACAATACACCAACCCGGACCTAGGCTTAGAGTAATGTGTAAGTTTACTCCAAAATAGCTGCTAGTTCAGAAATTAAAAATGGTTACTCGTTCTGTCGTACTGTGTAGTCAAGAACAAAATAATTGGTCAATATGTACTGGTTGTCCAACCTTCAAAGGATGTTTATTCCGATAGCTGTTCTTAAGATGGGTAGGTGGAGGGGGGGGTTATTACGAAAGACATTTTCTTGTTTTCAACCTTCCCGTAATGAACTTCTTAAAGGTGGTCCCCAGTGTACTTGAAGTACACTGTACTTCCACTAAATAATTTTATGGTAAATTTTATGGTAAATTTATACAGTAAAGTGTTTTTTTTTTTTAAATTGTATCCTAGTTGGGGATGGGTTATCCTACCGGATACTAGATATTCGTTTGCTATCTCAGGCATTCTAACAGATCCTTTTAAGATTCTAACCGTCTCTAAGTGCAATTGTTTGTATCTCTTACACTTTGTTCACCGGGTACATTTGCATCGAAATCACTCCTATAATTACTGGGATGGTGGAAATCTTCCTAAGATTTCAGTTTCTTTTCATGCCATACATAAGACCATGGTATTTCGTTATCTTTTCCCTCTTAGCTCGATTAAACGTGACGGAAAATGATCACTTAATAATAATATGGTACTTATGCAGAATACGGACTGAAAGAACAATTAGAAACCTATTCTTCTCAGGAGGGCGTTTTTCGCCTAACAATAAACAAACTGAATTTAACTTGAAAATCTTATAAAAAAATGGTTTAAAAATAGCACAGTCCATATTCTGCATAAATACCATATACCTGTTTTTGCTATGCTGTTGACGTGTATTCAAACCAAACAATAAAAATGTTTGTTTTTTTTTCATTGACAGTTCGGGGGCAAAAGGTACAAATTAGATCGCATAATACCACTTATTTTTTAATTTTATTTTTTAATTTAATAAATGAAATTTAAGTTATGGATATTTTATTCCCTCATATATATTTCGATAACGGATAGAGAATAGATTTTAAATTGTTAAATAGCGCATTTACTTAAATTACAGTTAACAGGTGATTTTTTTTCCATCTTCAACCATAACTATTCTAATTACTTCCTCCTCCAGTTTTGGCCTGGGATGAGCAGACATGTGGACATAAACTGGGGGATCAAATTACAATGGCTAGTTTATAATAAAATGATCCCCCATATAAACAACACTTAACGTATTTGGGGCGAAATAGTTCGAATAACGATAAGACAAATGATTTGTAGAGACTACTCTTAATAAAAATCAGATATTCGCGTATTTTTATTATATCTTGAAATTAAATCGAGGCAAGAATTTAATTTCCGGGATATAAACAAATGGAAATTTTAAAAATGGGCGATCGATAATAATGGTTTGTTTATTAAACGATTTCCTATATTTCTTCTATATTCATAAAAAGATAAAACTACTGCTTAGCGATTTTTTAAAAAACATTTTAGAAATATATACCGAAATGGACAACTGAAATGGTATTAAAAACTTTCTATAACAAACAAACAAAAAATATGTACGTAAATTAAAGTCGGGCAAATATTAAAAACACGAGAAAGAATGTAAGCCTGGAAATCCCATAGAGAGATGAAATTAAATAAAGCATTTCTACGAAGAATGGAACGCGTTGTACTAAAATGTCTACATTTAAATAAATTATCTAAAACAATTTTTCAGCAATAGAATCAAAGAAAAAAAAAAAGAAATTACCTTTGAACGTTAGTCAAAACAAATTTCCTTTTTGATTAGAAATCGACGTCACGCCGTAATATGGGCGGCAGTAAAATGTCACCCGGAAAAACTGAAAAACGCATACGATCCGGTTTTTAAAGAGATCCCGTTCAATTATCTTTTAATAAATAAATGTAAAAATAACCAATCATAAATTAATAAATAATGATAGAAGGTTCAAAGACTTTTTTCAAAGTCTATTATATTTAATATAAATATTATAGTTCCTTTTAGAATTAAACTTCTAAACAAATAAATAGAAACTAAAATATTATTTAGTTTGCAAAAAGTATTTTAATTTGGGGGTGTAATTTTTCAGGAAAACATAAAACGAAACGAAATATAAAATCAAAACAATGTTGAAAGATTTGTATGAAAATATTAAACAAAGTGAACCATTGAACCATAACCAATCCCTGTTTATTTAAAAAATTCCATTTTATATTTTTTAACATATTTCATGAATATGTACTAGCAGAATGGCTCGCCGTTGTCAAGCACCGAAAGAGGCAGTTTATATCCTTCTCTGCTCAGTTCAGTGGAGTGCTCACGGTGCTCACCATCTTTACCGTTCTTATTTTATATTTTACTAGTAGAGCCACCCGGCGTTGCCCGGGGTAGAAGTGTGACATTTTTTTAATAAAAACTTCTATCTCCTTACCTCTCTCTATTTTTATTTGTCCTCCCGCCCCTCTTGTTTTTCCTTCCCTCTCCTTCACCCAGTCCATTCCCCTGTTTTATATAATAGATTCCTCATGAAATTAGTTGGGGTTTTATTTCCAAATTCATACATAATAACAATGAAAAACTGCCCCCCCCCCAACGAAACCCGGCCCATTTAACTCTTAGAGAATTTTTTTTTTTTTTTTTTAATTTTAGATATTATTCATCCAGGGCAACGCTGATCAAGAATATACCAACTTTGTGGATGTTTGTTTTTGATTTTTAGCTGGACATACAAACATACACCCATACAGACAACTGCCCTTTATATTGTAGATGATGTTGAATTTTATGGTTTAGCTGCCAGAATATACTCAGCATTGATTCAGTGGCTGTGTGTGTGTGTGGGGGGTAATTACAGTCATATGAATTTGACTAGTTCTTATTTCAATCATGTTTATTCTTCGAGTCAGAAAGTTTATTTTACTTTTTTTTTTTGTTAGTTCTGCTGTTGGTTAAACAGAGTTTGTCCTTTTCTTTCTTCCATTTTCTTTTTGCGGTCTGTTCAATGGAGTTTCATGCTGTCTTTTTTTATTGGAAGTGTAGCAGACGAACTTGCAACAAGCACAGTTGCAGGAGTTAATTCTCACGACTCGAGATTTAAAATTCATTTTTTCCCTGGCTTGTCCAATCACAAGTCAGCTCTCAGTCATGTGACCGAGTGTATAAAAGGTAAAACCGAGAATGCTCTCCCTCTTACTCTCTTTCTCCCTGGCTTCAGCTGGACATTTGGCTGGGCCTTTGGCCCCAGGCCTAACGTGAGTACAACAAGCCAACATAGCTATTGCCCAAACTTGCTTCCACGTGCGCTTCACATACATACTCTTTCCTACCATGAAACACTAATCCTTTGTCCCATCTCCACTATCGGACGAATGCCCCTACCACACGTAAACACGTTGAACATTTTTCTCTCTCTTTCAACAGGCTTGACTTATATTTAACCTTCGTCTCTACATCAGGAACTCTTCATGACTACTATAAATACAAGCGCGCACGAACACGGAACTCTCCTACTAACCCGTTTCTCTCTTGCACACGCTACTAACAAAGATGACAAATAAAGTTGCTTATGAATATAGAATGAAACTCCATTTCATTGTCTCTTATTCTATAAAAGTCTTCCTGTTTTTTATCCTTTTTCATTGTCTTAAAAGAAGGTTTGTTTTCTGCTTTTGTTTAATGTTTCTGTTGTTCAGAAGTTTGTGTTCTTATCACCATTTTTAGGCGGTGTAGAAGAATTAATTAGGGGAGAATTCAGAAAGTCCCTTAGTTCCATCTGGTCATCTGGGTGGATCACTCTTAGTATTAAAGCCTGCACACTGCTACAAAGGGATGACCATTCGTGCAACTCAAAAATAGAACAATTTCAACCCAGTTGAAACATGGAAGAAGGAATGGAGAAACGATACTCCCAAAGAAGGGGGACATCATTGAAGACCCAACTTTACGCCTCTCATGTTTTGCTACAAATAGTAGGGAGCAGTGGATAGCCACAAACCAGATCAGAACAAGACACTACAGGAGTCAGAATGGCTAAAAAATAGCAGTATAGAGGTCTAACCCATATCATAAAATTTGTTTCAAAGTTCTGTGTGTGTGTGTGTGTGTGTGTGTGTGTGTGTGTGTGTGTGTGTGTGTGTGTGTGTGTGTGTGTGTGTGTTATTTTACTTCAGTCGAAGTTCTCAGAAAGAGCAAAGAAGTCCACACCCAGGACACAGACCATCTGATCCTACACTGTCCAGTCACCCGACTGGAATGTGACAGGCAATTTCTCAGAATGGCTAAAAAATAGCAGTATAGAGGTCTAACTCATACGATACTACTACTACTACTACTACTACTACTACTACCACCACCACCATTTTTAGGAGTGTTTTCTTGTTAGCACTCTTAATAAAATAATTAATTGCCAAACACAAAAGCACCGAACAAATAACAAAACCCCTTTTAAAACAAAACAACAAAAGGATTTATTTGGACAGCAGAAAGTTGAAAGTTAGACTGTGTCCGCGTTGAGAAAGAAGGAATAGAAGGTGCCTTTGGTCTTATATAGTCCAAGGTTGCCAGCAGTTATTTTGGGTGAAAATTCTTAATGCTGGAATGTCTAGTGAATAGGGACGAGAGAGAAAGAGAGATGTCTGGCTTCACTACTGGTCAGGTTCTCTCTCTGTTAGCTAACCGGTTGTTCCAAAAGGGACTAAAGAAGTTCCTTAGGGGAAAGATGAATCAATTCGCCCCACCAGCTGATTGGTCAGTGTGTGGCTGAATCACTCAGCAAGGAGGGTGTTGACTCACAAAAGAAAATAGATCTTTTTCTAACTGCTGTAACATGTTGGTAAAGGTATAGTTTTAATCACTTCAAGATCAAAGATTAGTCTCTGTTCTGACCTCGGTCAGAGGAGGAGCAATCTACTATATCTTACAATACTACATTTCATCTTTTCTGTCCTCAGTCAGTGAAGGAGAAATCCTTCTAGACTGTTGGAAGATGAAAAGTTGCCCTTAGCTTAATTAGACGAACAAACTCTTCTTTTATACTTTTTATATCATCTATTTTGTTATTATAAGTCATTGCATATCAAGGCCAAGAGCAGCTCGAGAATAAGAGTTAATGAAATTAAAATTATTGTCAGCTAGAATATGATGTAAACTGTATTGCTGCTCCTGGCTACAGGTCGTGTATTTTTAAAGATAGTAACATCTTTGAAAAGTTAAGAACAGCACTAACAGTTAATGTACATTTACTTAAATTGACGAATGAAAAAAAATGTATAAAAACATGAATGTTATGAATGGGTCACCAGTTAGCAAGTGCTAATTTAACAACAGGAAGTTTGGAATTAAAACGACAAAACATGAATTAACAAACAAAATATATTTATATATCAACATTGAAATGGATGAGAAAGGACGGAGGGTCAACTGTCAACTGAAGAAATAAAAATTTACACTAAGTTCCAACAATTATACTCTCGGTTTACGGAGAGATAATGAAAAGCATTGTCTCTGTTTTATCCCCCCTCTCTTTCTCTCCTTCGCTTTCTCTCTCTTTCTCTCCCATTTTCTTTCTCTTTCCCTATTCTCTTTTTCTCTTTCTGTCACTCTCAGTTTCTTTTGAGGTTTCAAATTTCTTGAATAAGAAGTAGACAGAAGTTCTTGCAGTGGGAGAGAACTAAATACCTACACGTATTTAAATTAGCGAATGAAAAAGATTGGATGAAATCGTGGATGCTGTGAATGGGTCACCAGTTAGCAAGTGCTCACTCAACAATGGGAATTTTCGAATGAAAGCAGGAAAAAATGAATTGACGAACAAAATATATTTATATCAACAATTTTACAGAGATGTAAAATGTACTTTGAAAGAGCAAAATTTGTTGAGTTCTTGAATAAGAATAGACAAGAGTGTCATAAAATTTGTTTCTATTATGTGTGTGTGTGTGTGTGTTATTTTACTTCAGTCTAAGTTCTCAGAAATCAAGGAGCCCTCTACCTGAGGCTAACACTTGAACTCTATATGAGATACATTCAAATGTTCCATTTAATTTCTTTATCTCTAAAACACTGAGTTAGTAAAGAAATTAAGGACATAATTTTCCTCTCCCCAATAAATCATTTTCATATGTTGTAGTTTATCTTTCATTATGGTTTCTTGGTCTTACTGGATTTCAAGAATTTATCTAGTCTGGTGGAGTATCCAGTTTCCTGCTGTTACTTGAGGTAACATCATTGGAGAAGGTGCACCATTCCTTGTAAAAGTTAGCCATAGTGAGGAGATCTTATTTGGACAGCGAATACTATTGAATATTTAGTCAGGGTTTACTTCTAGGCAAAAGTATCCTCATACCAGGTTGTTCTGCCAAACCCCTGTACAGAGAGAACTTAAACACTCGAGGATAGTTTCTAGTAGACATTCAAGTTCTCTTCAGTAGGTATTCAAGTTGTGTGTGTGTGTGTGTGTGTGTGTGTGTGTGTGTGTGTGTGTGTGTGTGTGTGTGTTTATCTTCTGGGTGTCTGTGTTCACTGAACATATAGCATCAAGCTTAAAGGAATTGCAGCATAGAGCATTTTTGTCTTCGAGGACGGGTGTTGTTGATGCAGAGAGTTTGATAATCAAGGCACACTGTAAGTGTCAACTGAAAGAACTCGTTGACCAATTCACTGTTTTTTTCATAGGAGTTTCTTAGTTTACGTTGACTTAATCTGAGGCAGGATCATTACTTCCTGGAGTTTAAAATGATTTTCATGGGTTGGAAAATATTATGAATTAACACATTCCAGTGAAAACTAACTTGTTTTTGAAAATGACGAAGGGATAAAATCTCAACAAAACAGAGAAAGAAAAAGGGTAGCAATTCAAGCCATTTTTTTTTTAAACATTCGCTGGAATTGCATCTTGATGTAAGAGTCTGACATCAAACTTCCATGAAAAAAGGGAGAAGTAGAGTAAAGGAAAAAATAAGCTGAACGAACAAAGACAGAAAAGGGGTTTGGTAACTTTCCTACATTCACTCATCTCGCACATCAATTTTTAAACTACCACAAAATCATGGGGAAACTTGTAGAATAGAAAAAAAAACAGTCTCATTCTAACATTTAAAACAATTTTATTTGCCACCTTTGTTAACAGATAAAGCAAAAGAATTAGGAAAATTCGTTGGCTCTCTACATGCAGTTTGTCTTCGAGTGAATATAGCTGGTGGTTAGGAATCCAGTGGATAAAGGTAAGAGAGAGGTAGGCGTTTGTAATAGAGGAGACTGGATGAGAAAAAAAGGTTTGGAAGTTCGTATGAGAATGTTCGTACATACATTTGTTGTTTAAATTTTCTTTTTTTTATATAAATCGCTCTAGACAAGGCATGAAGCCACTTGATTAGCAATAAACTAACCTCTTCTCAAAGAGAAAAGGCAAAGCCTGGGAAGGTGGACCTCCTAGAACTGCATAGAACTTAACACCTACTGCAAAATCAAGCAGGACCAAGTCATTACAGAAATGATCTTATCTTTGTTAATTTTGGGGCTGGGTATAAAATATATATATATATATATATATATATATATATATTTGTAGTCATCGACATACAGTCCTGTTTCGTTGTATCACAACTCATCTGTGCCGCTAGACTAGCACCTCTCCCAAGCCGAGGATTGAACCTAGAACCATCGCGTTGGCAATCAGCAATTCTACCGATCGACCCATGGGAGCGGCGCCCGTAAATTATCTCGCCAAATGTCTATTTAAACAAAAATTTGTCCATCACTTTTACAGTGCCCTCTCTCTCTCTCTCTCTCTCTCTCTTTCTCTCTCTCTCTCTCTCTCTCATATATATATATATTTATATATATATATATATATATATATATATATATAATTTAAAAAAATTGATTGGATTATCTTACGATTCCAGAAGGTATCTCACTCTTGTCGCAATCCTTTATTTGTATAAGAGCCAAACATGACCTAAGATGGAGCGGTGTTGTCACATCTGGTAAGAAGCTGCTCAAAGCATCCCTTCTTGCCTTGACAGAGTACAAAACAAGTTTCAAAATCTAGTGGGCAGTGTCCTTTGCTCATACCTACTACCCCTTCTCACAGAAGGGACGTTGTGAGTCTATCTTTGTTTTAACCTTATTTTCAAAGCAGGTGCTCGACTGAATTTCAATCGATGGTCTTCCTCCCATGTAAAACACTCACAACAAACACTCATCTAGCGATAACCACTGTCAACAATTTTCCTTACACTCTATCTGTGTCTAAAACTGGATGAAAATTTCATGAACAAAGTCTCTTTCCTTGAAATACCCATATGTGGAACACAATATCATGGGGCTGCTTTCCAGCTGACAATAATACGATCATTTTCAAGTCAAATATAAACAAGTTCTTATTGAGCCATCATCTTGAATAATTAACCCCTACCCAATTTTTACCATAACCGATCATCACAGTGTTGTCTCACTGGTAACTTGACACTTATCCTTGAGTGACCTGTAGGCCTTGATAAGTGACGACCACTCTCCTAGCAAAAAAAAAAAAAAAAATAAGACCATTCTTTTTCATTTCACCGTGGCTACAAATGTGTACTGTGATATCTGTGCGTCTGGATGTTAATCATTTCAAAAATTCTTTACATTTTTCTTTAGTTATTTTTTCACATATAGAAATTGAAATTTAAAAAAAAGAGACAAAGGAGTTTTTTTTGTTTGTTTGTTTGTTTGTTTGTTTGTTTGTTGTTTAATTCGGCGTTTGAGAGTACAATCCCAGCTCAAAAATTTAAATGAGGGTCTTTCCAAAAGTAAAGCCGCCTATTTTTTTTTTTTACTCAAAAAGTTGGAGAACTACAAAGACGGGAGTGGTACCATTAAAACGAGCAACCTTTTGTGCTCCAGAATTTATTTTTCTACATAGTCACCATCATTCTCAATGCGCTTTTGCCAGGAATTCAATGATGCGTCCCTGCATCTAACGCACGTCCTTGACAGGGGCTGCTTTCTTAGAGTCTCACGTCGTCAATATCTGCAACAGAGAAATGAAATTTTAAGATGATGAATGGATAAGTTCAGTCATCATAACAATAATAAATAATGCAAAATGGGTTATAGTCAAGATTGCCTTTTCTTTTTAACTTCTGATTTCTGCTCCAAAGATGAGACTGCAGTGACAAGCCAGATACGGTCCATTCTGCTGAATGATTACTAGGGCTAGGACAACAGCATATTCTTTTCATTGTTTTGACTCTCAGGTGTGTATCTGTTGATATCTTATATGCTTTTATATAGGTATATAATAACCAATTAATATTGGTCCAACCAGAATATGGGTAGAAAATGGTGAATTGTACTCGGTGTTAACTGGTAGCGGTGGTAGTGGTAAATATTTAGAGGGAAAAATTGTAACTACTTCCTCAGGAGATGTTGCGATTGTGATGGTGGTGCTCTTAGGATTTAATGTAGCATTTTAATATCACAAATGAACGTGTATGTAATGGTGGTCGACAGTTGCGTAAGATAGTGGCTAACAGGCTAGATGTATTGAATTTGTGTTTAGCATCTGTTGTTGCAATCCTACGATACTTTGGTCCAGAGGGGAATTTCTGCAGTCAAAATATTATATAGTAGATAGATGATGATGTTATGATTAGGGCTGTGACAACAGAATATTCTTTTCATTATTTTGACTCTCAAGTATATATCTGGCACAGTAAGACACAGGCAATCAACCAAAAAACATCATTTTCATAATTAATTATCAAATAATAAATATTCTCCAAATTTCAGGTTTTTTAGTATTTTAAAGGGTATTTAGGATGCATGATATGGGCACGATCTTCCATTTGAAAATGCAAATATTTCAGATTTGCATTAAATTTGATCAATAACCATTAGACACAAATTAAGCAAGATTCCCTGAATGCAAATTTCTTCTTAAGACCTCTTAAGCTTAAGGTTTAACTTTTACACATTTTCTAGAATCAAAATCATGTAACTGATTTTGATCAAAATAAGGATTCTAGACGTAAGGTAAAATGGCATTTATCTTGATTTTAATCTTCATGAGTTATAAAAGTGGTGCAAACTGTTTGTGGGAAGAGGGATGAATTCATTTTACCTGTCCTATGGCGGGTATTCTTCTGGTTTTATCTATCTATCTATCTATCTATCTATCTATCTATTTATTATATAAAAGAAACTTTGTATGTGTGTGTGTGTGTGTGTGTGTGTGTGTGTTCGTGCGTGTGCGCACGCGCGCGCGTGAAGGTTCATTCCCTATGGACTCGGAAATGGTTGGGCCGATTTTTTTAAAAATTTCACACAAAAGTACTTGATGTGCCTGGGAGTGTTCTTACGTAGGTTTTGTATCAGAATGCATCTGATAAGTATTGATAATCAATAATAGAAAAAAATCCGATTAAAGAAGGAAGTCAGATTTGGACCAAAGTTAACACTTTTATACAAGCTAACATCGCAAGTATATTTGAGAAGTTTTATTACCGTACAAGCAGAAAGGTCCAGCCTATAAAATCAACTGTAGATTCTTTTATAAGACAGGGGCGTATTTTAAATGAATGTTTCTTTTTAGAGCACAATTAAATCATGATACTTGACATTTGCATTTCAAACTTTCAGTGAAGCCATTATTTACAGATAATTTTATTAAATCAATAATAGATTCTCTACAGTGCAATGTAAACTACAGTGTATTGTGAACTGTCACTGCGGAGAGACATTTGAAGCTTCTTCCCAGTACACTGCTGGGGGGGGGGAGACCTTACAAGAGCAGGCAATTAATCGATTTGATTAAAAAATGGCTATTTCAGCATTTTTGATAACAATAAAATTATGGGATGGCAGAACATTTGTTGATCTTCATTCAATCCTGAACAACGTCAGGTGTTCTTGTCAGTGCAGACATTTCTGGATGCCAAATTGAGACATATTGATATTATGCAATTATGTAGTTAGCAACTCTCCTTTATGCCCTACATAACAAATATACAAAAGAGGGTCAATAAATGGTTGCCAATAGTTATATCAGCTGAATATATAATCTATGTAAATGATTATTTATAGACCAGACGTACCAGTGACTTGTTGGATCACAATTAATCAATTTTATTGGGGTGGAAAAAATCACAAAATGCGCTAAACCAAATAAAAAGACAGAAGATGTTGCATCTGTATACCGTTTGAATGTTTGTCCGATTTTAAACCTTGATATGATATAGGCATCACCAAAACCAAAACATAGATTCCATGAACAAAGATTGTTTCTTAGAAGTGCACGCCTGTGCAACTCTCTTCTGTTTGCCTGTTTCCCACTTGACTACAACTTGGATGTCTTCAAGTCCAACATAAACAAATTCCTGATGAACCGCCCCCCCCCCTTTATCAAATCTCCATACTCAAATACTAACAATTACTACAACACTATCCCATTGATTACTATACACGCAATAACCCTTATCCCCGAGTGGATTCTGGGCCTTGATAAGTGGTGACTACCTTGTAAAAAAAAAAAAAAAAAAGATCTTTTCTGGCAAACTATTCCAGAGAGAAGAGACATGGCCAGAAAATGCTGCCTTCTTCTGTTGTGGCAAAAGCAATGATGGTACATTTTCTTTGACTGACCACTGTCACTATTTATTCAATATTGATAGACTTTATTCTCTCTCTCTCTCTCTCTCTCTCTCTCTCTCTCTCTCTCTTTATTTAATGCCACTTTTCTATTGTCCAATTTCTCATGCAAGCAGAGACCAGTTACAGAGTTGATAAAAGGGAGCGCCCACTACCTTCTTCCTTTTTTTTTTTTTTTTAACCAAGAAATGGAACTGCTACCTCCTCGCCCACATCACTATTACCAAACTTCTTTCTTGAATTGAGAAAAATATTGTAATTTTGAAAAATCTTGTTTAAAAAAAAAGGATGCCCTTTTCTTTTCCCTGCAACCTCTTTCCCACAGAACAGATGTTGTGAGCCTGTCTCTGCTTTATCGTTATTTTCTTGGCAAGTGCTCGTCTGAGCTTCAATCTACGGTCCCCCCTCACTAAACTTTCATGAATAACACTCGTCTAGCCAAAACCACTATCAATAATTTAATTTCTCTTTATCTGCGCCTAAACCTAAATGTAGGTTCTATGAACAAAGCTTCTTTCTTAGAACTGCACGCCTGTGGAACTTTCTTCAGTTTGCCTGCTTTCCAGCTTACTACAATTTGTCTTCAAGTCCAATGTAAACAAGTTCTTGATGAACCGTCCTCCTAAGTAATCTAAATCACAAAATTTCTACTACTTATGTTTACTGTGCTATAATCCCATTGACTAATGTATACCCATTAACCCTTATCCTCGAGTGGCCACCAAGCTTTGATAAGTGGTGATTCCTATGAAAAAAAAAAACAACAACAAAAATTAGCTACTCAATACTACAAGATTTTTTAAGACTACAATATTTTTCTACAAATATATATAAAAAGAGACAAACATGCTAGAAATGTGTGCTACAAAAATTTAAACACCAAACCTTTAAAATAAATATTTTTAATTGAAAAAATTGAAAAATATTATATGATAAACAAAATTTTAAAAATAATTGATGTTATAGCTCTTTAAACTTTTCTCTTGTTGGAACGACACTACCCTTTTCTTTATTATGTCTAGCATTATGCTAAAATTTCTAAAAATAGCTTGCATTACATTAAAATGAATAGATTTTATGTCTCCAGTTTCTGCTTTAAGTCAGGATCAAAGTAAAACATTTAGACGGTTAAATAAGGCAGTAATGTATCATTCTGATTATTTTAAAGTATATCAAATCAATCAAAGCAGATTGATAGAGCAAACTAAAAGCTATATAAGAAATGCAACATAAAAAATGTAAATCATATGTGAAATTGTAGATATACGGTAATAAATAAATGAAATAAAAATTACATGCATACTAAAATAAAAGTAATGGTAAAATAAAATAAATAGTAATAAAAATAAAAATAACCAAAGGTCACCCCTGGTTAGTTTTATATATTTATATTAGTATTGGTGATGAATAGTATAATGGATTCGTCTAAACTGTATAAAATACTGTAATTTTGTAAATAGCTTCCCTACATTCATATCTGATGTATCTCTGCATTCCATGTTTAAAAAGGATGTGTCCTCTATAGTATCAGACCTGACCGAATCGTTAATTGTAGGCATAGACCGATTCATACGATCTAAAAAATTCCAACAAAAACCTAACAGCCAGCCATGGTTCTCCCCAGAATGTGCTGCTGCCATCGCGCACAGAAATCACTTTTTCCATAACTACCAACGTAATAGATGCACTGAGAATAAAGCTGCTTTCAGGAATGCCAGCAACCACTGTAAAAGAGTAATAAAAAATGCAAGAGAGCCATATGCTCAGTCTGTTAAATCCAAAGTAGCTGATCAGCGGCTTGGTTCCCACCAGTTTTGGCAAATAACAAATAGGATCCTGAACAGAAGCGTGTGTTCTCTCCCAACCATTATCAATGGACCAGAGGTCATCTCGTCAGCATCAGACAATGCCAAACTATTTGCCAAGAACTTTGCAGCTAATTCTACCCTATGTGACGAAGGCCATCAACTCCCCGTATTTCCTCCTATAACACAGAACACGCTAGGTAACATACAAATATCTGTGCGTGAGGTCGCTAAGCTAATCAAGAACCTAGATTCCAGTAAAGCAACTGGCTCTGACAGCATCCCAATTTTAGTGTTAAAAAAACTTCAACCAGAACTTGCCCCCATATTTACAAAACTATTTAAGCATTGCCTTAAGGAGAAGTGCTTTCCAACACTCTGGAAAACCTCGTCAGTATGCCCTGTATTTAAGAATTCAGGTGATAAGTCATCTCTCTCTCTCAGTACAGACCAATAAGTCTCCTGTGTGTCATGAGTAAGTTGCTGGAATCCATATTAAATAGAGAAATAGTCAACCACCTCAGCAAAAATATCCTCCTTAGTGACATGCAATATGGTTTCCGTTCTGCTAGATCTACAGCAGATGTGCTAACGCGGTTATATCATAGGATTAATGAATCTCTCGACAAAAGCTTCCTTTCTAGGGCAATTGCTCTTGACATATCAAAGGCCTTTGATAAAGTATGGCATAAGGGCCGACTTCACAAGATTTTCAGCTACGGTATAACTGGAAATGTTTTCTCAATCATTAAATCATTTCTCTCTGATAGGCTCATAAGAGTAGTGGTTGATGGGCAAAAATCAGAGGCCCACAGTATTAATGCTGGAGTCCTTCAAGGGTCCATCCTGGGCCCAACTCTTTTCCTGATCTACATCAATGATCTCTCAAAACACATACTTAAATCATTCGTTGACATCTATGCTGATGACACGGCCATCTACGACAACAAATCAAAGGCCGTAAACGACAAAGTTCTCTCTGATTCTCTCTCCTCTGATCTCGAGTGCATGGTACAGTGGGGGAAGATGTGGCTGGTTACCTTTAATGCATCTAAAACCAAGCTTCTATCTTTACATCATCAACGCTCTGATCCCCATCTGGCATCAATTGAAATGGATGGCTCTCGTCTAGGGGATGCCCCATATTTTGACAAGCTTCTGGGTTTGACCTTTACTACTCCTGATCTGAAATGGAACACGTACATCAAGTCTGTTGCCAAGGACACTGGAAAAATGGTGGGATCCTTCTACCGCTCCAGAAGATATCTCACTACTGATGCAATTCTCTATCTATATAAAAGCCAAATACGTCCAAGGATGGAATACTGCCGCCACAGCTGGCCAGGAGCTGCTAAAAACAGCCTATCCTGCCTTGACAGAGTACAAAATAGACTTTGTGATTTAGTGGGGGATGCCCTTTTCTCTTCTCTGCAACCTTTCTCCCACAGAAGAGACATCACGAGCCTATCTTTGTTTTATCGTTATTTCCATGGCAGTTGCTCGTCTGAGTTCCAATCTCTGGTCCCCCCTAGCCAAAATAAACACCCATCTAGCTGAAACCACTGTCAGTAATTATCCCCACTTTTTATCTGTGCCTAAATCAAAACGTAGATTCCATAAACAAAGCTTCTTTCTTAGAAGTGCACGCCTGTCTGTGGAACTCTCTACCGCTTGCCTGTTTCCCTCCTGACTTCAACATGGATGTCTTCAAGTCCAACATAAACAAATTCCTGATGAACCGCCCCCTTAAGTAATGACACTTTATCAAATCTCCAATACTAATGAATACTGCAACACTATCCCATTGATTACTGTACACAAAATAACCCTTATCCCCGAGTGGCTTCTGGGCCTTGATAAGTGGTGACCTCTAAGTAAAAAAAAAATAAATAAATAAAAATAACTAATTCTTCTTGAGCACAGATGAAAAGCACGAGCTAAACAAAATATTTTTAATAAGAAAATATCTTCTTTTTTTTTATAATTCCATTTTCACCCCAAACAAGGCACAGTGCTATTTTGATGTAGGGGGCTATTATCAGGGACATAAGTTACAGGGATACTATGTCGGGAATTGAGCAGCAAGATGTCTGTTCACATTATACTTGAACTTCTGCATGTCAGTACAGTTGGGAAAACAGGAACCTGGAAGGGAGTTCCAGAGTTGAGCAGTTATTGGGAAGAAACTATTAGAGTAAAAGGCTTTCTTACATCTAGGGATCTCTACTGTGTAGGGGTGGAATTTTGCTGATCATCAGATTTGTCAGGGGTATTTTCATCGAAGGGGTTCAAGGGCTTATAGTTTGTCAGAGAATCCACCATTAAAATACTTGTAAAACAAGCAGGGAGATGCAACATTTCGTCAATAGGACAGAGGTTGAAGCTTGGATGGCAGTTCAAAACCTATCAGGTTGGCAACTCTCTTTTGAAAAAAAAAAGGTAAAAGAGAGAGAGAGAGAGAGAGAGAGAGAGAGAGAGAGAGAGAGAGAGAGAGCATCACAAAGAAAAATGTGCAGTATAACCTAGCAAAAAGACCTGGCATGACCTGTGATTTGATGATGAACCTTATGTCCTCCTGATATTTACTTTCCGTCGACGGCGAGATGATGTGACACAAGAATCGTAAAATGAGATTCGAAGAGCCAGGAAAGGCATTCTGGCCTGCAAAATACCAATAACATTCTCGTTTCCACTTCCCGGCAGAGGTCATCAGATGATTAGCAATAAATTAATACATTCTCAAAGGGAGATAGCAAACACCAGAAGGGTGGAACTCCTAGAACTGCATTTGACCAAAGTAATACCCCAGCCAACAGGAAAAAAATCATCTTAATGCTGGCCTAGACTATGGAGAGTTTAGGCCTAGGAAAAAACCCGAATCCTATGCTTAGCTCATAACAGGATATTACTTAATAACTGCACTTATCCGTGAGGTGGATATCTGCTAGGACGCTACAAAAAGTATAATTAAAGGACTTGAGTCTAAATTACATAAATTATTCTTAATACATCCATGGCAACTGGCAAAGAGACAAAGAGAAAAACGCCTTACTTTCTTTGTATAGATATCTATTGCAACAGATTGCCGTCAGTTGTGTCCTTAAAATCCAATAATGAATATTAATAATGTTACAAATTTAAATGGAAGTAGAAATGGATTAACTACCTTGACGGTATGAACTAATTGTAAAAAGAGAAAGGTAAGGAAAGCTTGTCAAAACAAACTGTTTTATAGCATAATCCATGACATGTGACCCCATCGAGTCATGTGACCCGATTAAGAGTCACATGATTACCCATTAATATAAAAACAATCACAAAGAAGAAGGTGCTTTTGCATCTATCTCTCCAAACCAGAGCCATTAAAGGAAACTTTTTCTTACATCCAACGTAACTCGAGAGCCCTGTACTTTCATTTTTGTTTCGTTTTTTGTTATCAAAATTATTTTTAATAGTACTTTGCAAGTTAAATTAAATATTTTCAGCGGCGTTTAGTCATTAAATTACTAATCTAACCAAATTATTATAAAACTATAACTAATGTTGTTAAAGTAATGTTGGATCAATATCAATTTATAAAATAATGATCGATAAATTATTTTGAATCCGGTATATACAAATATATAAGCATATAAGCATACTTAAATTATATATAATTTGTACGGCACAATCATGTTGATACACCGGTTCTCACCAGATCATCAAAGTTAAGCAATGTTGAGCCTGGCCAGTACCAGATGGGTAACCATTCGGGAAGGCGAGGCGCTGTATGTACCTTGAGGTAAAATGCCAGGTTGGAAACTGGCGCAGCCTATTCTTCCCTCGAGGGTAAATGGGCCTCTCTTAAGCCATGGTAGGCAACCCATCTAGTGATGGCGTCATGATAAAAAATACCTTTGATAGCCCTAGCGAAGCATCTAGTATTCGACAAGATTTGAATTATACTACAAACTCATGTAGTAAGTTCAATCTCGGCTGAGGCCGCACGTTACGTTTTTTTTTTTTATGTTGAAATATCTATAGTTATAGGGTTGCATTAATAGTGTGTGCTTGTATTGTTACGTGGTTAAATGCGTGAAAAAAAAAGTAACTTAAATGAGAACAACCAGGAGATAAATTTAAATATAATTTTTATTTAAAACAAACAAAAAAACATTTAACATGAACGAAAAAAAAATAAAAAAACAGAAAATAAATATTTTTACTTAAAACAAACAAAAAAACATTTAACATGAATGAAAAAACAAAAACAAAACAAAAAAATATTTTTACTTAAGCTGATGACGAAGTCAGAAAACCAAGTGGTGAGGAAGTGGATGAAGGATGCGAAGGAGGTCAGAGTGTGCTGAATAGTTTAATTAATTAACAAAGAGAATCTCAAAATTTTAGATTTATCATATACTTGGTCAGAGAAATAGTTTAAAAGAAATTACCTTTTGTTGCCAGAAGGTTTTAATGGGGATTCTTTTGACTGGATTTGCTGTATTGTCGGGGTGGGGGAGAGGAGTTCTGTATATTACGACGCCAGAACAATCTAATATTCGTTCTGTATAATATGGAGGGGGTATATATTAGTGATGGGACGATTCCAATATTTTTCCTGATTCCAATACAATTACTGATTCCATGCTAAATTCCCGATTCCAATACTGTTGCAATATTTTGGACTTGTAATAGGGGTATTACCGATTCCGAATCTTTATAAATCTCTAATCATTTAACTATTAATTTGTTATTTCCCCTGATTTTCGTAAAAACATGTGTTAAATATCCAGATATTTTCCTAAATGCCAAATACAAATAAATGCAAAATACACTTGTAGAGGATGATCTATCGATTTTAGCTTTACTGGTAATTTAAAAATAATAAATAGTTACTATTCTATAATTATTACCAGCGATGGAAGATTTTGGTTTAAACAAAATCAAATAAAAAAAAAAGACAATTAAAAGAATCGTTTTGGCATCGGAAAATAGGCATCAATTTTTCCAATTCCAATACTGATTAATTGTCCCAACACTCGGATATATTATGTACGTGCATCATCTAGTGGTATAAAACTTATGCCAACAGATATGTAACAAAAGGGACAAATAACAGTTCTCTTGGGTTGTACCATCAGGCCAATCGGAGAAACATACCTGGTCCGTCCCTGAGCTGTTTGACGGATCATTAGGAAAACCTGCAAAGAAGATTCATTTTAATGAATGAACAAATTTCAGGTTGTCTTTTCAGCAACTTTTACTACTGAAGTTTCCTCACTGGAAAGCTGCTGCTGGTTCTAAACTAACGCATTCTGATCCCCTCTACTGGGAGCCATCAACATCTGCGTTGATCCGCTCTCCCTCACTCCCGATTTTTGATTGATCAAATCATAAATTTTTTTTTCCAAACTCTGCCTAATTTCATGGCACTTTAAAATGCCTCGTCAGATTCTAGAATTCAATCTATTTTAAATTATTGTTTATGTTCTACATTCTTTAATAAAAGATATCTATGATATAAATCTCACCTGTCTATTTAAATGTATGTATGTATGTCTGCCTAAAACTTTCGACAGAGATGACGGATTTTCACAAGATCAGTATCCTTTTAAAGCGCGACTCTTCAGACGACAAATACCAAAAAATTGACTAAAAACATTAATTCCTTCACCCTCAACTAGACATTTTTCTACAGGAAGGGGTCGCTTTTTTTTGCCGATATTTTATAAAGTCACCTCCTCTTTTCGATTGTCTAGCCTTAATTTAAACATACGTCACTTCTGGTTTGGTGATGGGCACAACAGCAAAGAGGTCACTTTTTTTCATGTTCTTTTCTTCCTTGTCTGACAGATCCTTGGAACAGCTGCAAAGAAGATTCATCCCAATGAATCAACAAATTTCAGGTTGATGAGTTAGCACAAGAACCTCTTTTATAGAGAACTAGCAAGGGGTACCCGGCGTTGCCAGAGTGTTTGGAGGTGTGTGTGGTTTTGGGTAAATCAAAACTCCGGGGAGGGGGAAAGTTAAAATAAAAAAAAATGTTTTGGTAGGTAAGTATGAAGATCGAACCGGAACCCTTGAGGCAAAATTGTAAATTAAAGTGTGAAAAAAACCATGCGACATTAACCATTGCACCACCACGACATAGCAATGGAAAAGCGTTTGAATTTATTTAATTATTTAGATTTGGCAGGTGCACGTTTTAATGACTTAATGAGGTCAACTGTTGACTGCGGAGTAGCATTTCATTTACTGCGGAACGCGGGGGTAGGGGGAAACCGGAAAAATGCCGCCAGAATTAATTATAGGAAAAGGCTTAATCCATATGCAGCGAGCAAAAACGGTTGAATATTTATCTTCTCAAAGTCGAGCAAATTAAATAGACAGGCGAGCTCCGTTGACAACTCTGAGATATTACGATTTACATGTGATATAAAAAGTTTTAAAAAGTTGTTAGGCGAGCGACCGCTTCTCTGAAAAAAGCCTTTTGTAGACATACAGAAAAAGCGAACACACATACATACATACACACATACATACATACATACATACATACATACATGCATGCATACATTTTCGCTTTTATATTTATAGATGCCATACAGTATAAGAATATTCTAGAACTATCTCGATCTTTCTCAAACGTTCTGGAAAGTTCTGGGACCTTTTGCAGTATTTTAGATTTTTACTCCTGACACCAAGAGCACTAAGGCTCACCAGTGGCATGTGAAGTTGAGGAAGGTTCGACGCAGATCATGCAATGGAATGGCGCAGAAGCAACTTTCACATCGTTGATTTGCATGTTACAATATTTTTGATATAATAAGAGGGTTTGATCACTGAAAGAAGAAAAGTTCTACGAGGGCAGTGCAATAAGTAATGCTTCTGACCCACTTCCAGTTGTCTGATCTAGCTGAAATTTTGCATGTGCAATGATTTATATCTCTACGGGTTATGTGGCAAATTACAGCTCTGAACTAATTGTGGTTTCTGTTTTACAGGTGTTTGAACTGAGTCAGGTGTGAAATGGAGCCTGTTGAATGTCGAGCAGTGATCCGGTTTTTGTATTTGAAAGGACGCACACCACAGGAGACTTTTGATGAAATGAAAGAAACTTATGGTGATAATGCCCTATCATATGACCTTGTAAAACGCTGGCATCGTGAATTCAAACATGGCCGGAAGTCTGTGGAAACAGCTCCCAGACCTGGTCGCCCCCCCCTTCTGCTATTGATGAGGCATCTGTCCGTCAAGTTGAGGCTGCCATTTTGGAAGATCGGTGCATTACTATTCGTCAAATAGCCCAAGATGTCAAGATTAGTACAGGGTCTGTGGAAACTATCATTCATGACCATTTGCATATGCATAAGGTGTCTGCCAGATGGATTCCCAGGTTGCTCACACCATTCCAGAAGCGAGAACGCATTGAGTGCTTGAGAATGAATTTGGAGATGTGCCAAGAAGATGAGTCAAAGTTTTTCAAAAGACTGATTACACAAGATGAAACCTGGGTCCATCACTATGATCCAGAGACCAAAGCCCAGTCAATGCAGTCGAAGCACTTGGACTCACCACCTCCAAAGAAGGCAAGGGTGCAGCCCTCTGCTGGCAAGGTCATGCTCACAGTCTTCTGGGAACAGGACGGAGTAGTGGTGACAGATTTCCTGGCAAAGCGTACCACAATTACAGGAGTCTATTATGCTTCACTTTTGAGGAAATTAAGGGAAGCTATCAAAATCAAGAGGTGGGGCAAGATCAGCAAAGGTACCCTCCTCCTGCATGACAACGGTCCGGTCTACAACTAGCATGTCACCACATCAGAAGTACGGGCGTGTGGTTATGAAATCCTCCCCCATCCTCCCTACTCTCCTGACCTTGCACCCTCTGACTTTCACCCCTTCCCAGCCATGAAGTTGTTTTTGAAAGGAAAGCGTTTCCCAGATGATGCAGCCTTGATTTCTGAAGTCACGTCGTGGTTGGAGGACCAACCTGGGGTGTTCTACAAAAACGGTCTCCAGAGCTGCATCAAATGATGGGAGAAATGCATAACTCTGGGTGGTTCTTATGTAGAGAAAGACTAATAACTGTGCCAAGTTTCGTTGCTGTACTACTATGGAAAGTAAATCAGGTGCATTACTTATTGCACTCTCCTCATACTTATAGACATTGGCGAAAAGAACTGACTAATCAAATGGAGCCATGTTCTGGTAGCAACCAATCAGAAACCAGAATTGCTCTATAAAAATATTGAATCTTTTAGCATTCTGGCACATAAATTTTTCATGGGCACATAAGAAAGGTCTTTTGCTCTTTGCTTTCAAAATTTTAAAATCTGAGACTTGTACAGAACAGCTCCCCATCGGAAACTCTTCATTACCAGGACTTGTACAGAACAGCTACCCATCGGAAACTCTTCATTACCAGGACTTGTACAAAAGAGTGACCCATCGGAAACACTTCTGAAATTAAACATGGCTTTCAATTCAAGATGCACTTGTCTTCTTTTTAAAAATGAGAGAGTGTATGTAGAAACTATATATATGTGTCCAGTAAGCAGCGTGTGTGTGCTTCACTAAACTTACATGTATGTTTATGTATGTCTCTTGTCATGACTGCTGTTTGTTGAGGGTTGGCCATTTTTTGTTGGATTGTGATATATGCATAAGTGTTGACACTGAAAGAAGAACAAGGAATAAAGAAAGAAAAATACTGTGTGTGAGGTTTTATAGTATACTAGCAAAAGTACCCGTCGTTGACTGGGTTCAAAAACAGCCTACAGAAAATGGACTCTGATTTATGAAAGTATGATAGGTTATGAAAAGGAAGTGTTGTAATGAGATAGTTTCGAATTTGGGGGTATCAAAACCAAAGCAAAATATGATGAAAGTAAGAATAAAATAGATAAACCCCATAATTTATTATACCATACCTGTTCACACTGAAACACTCACAATATTCTGTGGATCTATATTAAAAAACCTTGTTAAACTTTCTGACATATTTCCATTCTATGAAGGTCATGCGCGAACGAACACCCCATAATTTTATTATACCATATTTCTTAAAACTGAAACATAATTATCAAAGTATACTTACGCAGATAAATATGAAAAGTCTTTATTAAAGTTTGTGCCTATTTCCATTCTATGGAGGTCAGGCGCGAACGCAGACCCCACAATTTTATTATACCATCCCTATTTAAGTTAAAACATACTTATTAAAGTATTCTTATGTACATCTATATCAAAAACACTTGTAAACGTTTTTTTTTTAATTTTTAAATTTTTTATTTCCATACTTTGCGGACCAGGCGCGAACGCAGACCCCACAATTTTTATGAACCACTGTTCTGCCAGATCAAACATACCCATTCCTGTGTCTCGATACATCTTCTATCATTATATGTAATCAGTTTTTTAAAATAGTCAACCATATAGGAGCCTATTCGTCACCACACACACACACACACACACACACACACACACACACACACACACACACACACACACACACACACACACACATTCAGCTTTATATTATAGATGTGAGATTTGGAAGTGAATATCTTTTGAATTTTGATTGATTTTATCCAATTAAAATTTTACATGTACATATGTTCATTTAAGCTGGTGCCATGGGCGTCTACATATATATAAATTGAATAGATATGTAGATGTGTGTATGAGTATTAGTCTGCCTATTGTTTTAGTAAGAGAGTTATGTATGAGCTGTGTGCACACATACAGTGATTAGTGCATGTGCTTCGCTAGGTGTACAGAAGTTTGCATCACTCTTGTTATGAGTGATGTATGTGCAGTGGCCCTTTGGACCCAAAAGGGGACTAGGCTAGATTGTTACATATGCATCAAACTCTAAAGATCAACTTATTTAAGGGCCCTGTCGGTGGGGCATTAGAATACGCCAACTGCCCCCCCTGCAGAGGGTAAAAGTCCCTCAATGGGGGTCCTGGATATGACCTTAAACTATATCCAGTGGTGAGGTCCCAGCTTGTGGGCTTTGGGGAGTGTGGAGCCACCCTTTAATTACCATTGCTCCCAGGTCCAGTTTAACGTCTTGTCCAGGACTAATTTTTTTTTTTTTTGATATATAGAAATCTATATACTCTGAGTATTACCCCTAGGGGTTTCCGCTGATATTCATGCAAAAAAGTAAGAGCCTTCTCATAAGTGGAACTTCGCTGGTCTGTATTTTTAATATATAGAAATCTATATACATACAGGGCAGTGAAAGAAAAAAAAAAATAGAAACCGACGTGAAAACAACAGATATATTCTATTAAAAAATATTTTTCTTCAAAATCTTTGGATTCGGCATTAAATAACCCGAAAAGGGTTGATATGCCGTAAAACAAAAACAACCAACAACCAACCAACTTATTTAAGTGATTGTTTATTTTCTACATTCTTTTCTATTTAAAACATCTTAACATAAATAATTTTCTCTGTAAATATTTATTTTGCTATGACATTCTATTTTTATAAATATTTCAATGATCATAACAATCGTCGACTAGCACACTTTCGACGTTGCCCTGTTAATATCTAACAGATTTATAAACATGGAACCATGCAGGAGCTGAAGTTGAACTCATCATGTCGACAAACCAACAACTGATGAGTTAGCGCAAAAACCTCTTTTGTAACGAGTGCCACACAGTATTAGAATATTCTAGAACTATCTCGATCTTTCTAAAATGTTCTGGAAACTTTTGCAGCATTTAAGATTTTTACTCCTGACACCAAGAGCACTAAGGCTCACCAGTGGCATGTGAAGTTGAGGAAAGTTCGACCCAGAACATACAATGGAATTGTGCAGAAGCAACATTGCAACTTTCACATCATTGATTTGCATGTTACAATATTTTTGATATAATAAGAGGGTTTGATCACCGAAAGAAGAAAAGTTCTACTTAAAAGAACTGACCAATCAAATGGAGCCACGTTCTGGTAGCAACCAATCAGAAACCAGAATTGCTCCATAAATATATTGAATCTTTTAGCATTCTGGCACATAATTTTTCCGTGTGCACATGAGATTGATTTTTTGCTCTTTGTCTGCAAAATTTTTAAGTTTGAGACTTATACAGAACAGCTACCCATCAGAAACTCTTCATTACCAGGACTTGTACAAAAGAACGACCCATCGGAAACACTTCTGAAATTAAACATAGCGTTCAACTCAAGATGTACTTGTCTTCTTTTTAAAAATGAGAGAGTGTATGTAGAAACTATATATATGTGTCCAGTAAGCAGCGTGTGTGTGCTTCACTGAATCTACAGAAGTTCGTGTATGTCTCGTCATGAGTGCCGCTTGCTAAGGGTTGGCCATTTATGTTGGATTGTGATATATGCATAAATGTTGACACTGAAAGAAGAACAAGGAATAAAGAAAGAAAAATACTGTGTTTGGGGTTTTATAGTATATGTGAGATTTAGAAGTGAATATCTTTTGAATTTTGATTGGTTATATCCAATTAAAATTTGATATGTACATATGTTCATTCAAGCTGGTGCCATGGACATCTACATACATGTAAATTGAATAGGCATGTAGATGTGCGTATGAGTATTAGTGTGCCTATTGTTTTAGTAAGAGAGTGTATGTATGAACTGTGTGCATGCATTCAGTGAACAGTGTGTGTGTGCTTCGCTGAGTGCACAGAAGTTTGTGTGTCTCTTTCTCTGAGTGATATATGCTGAGTGGCCCTTTGGACTCAAAAGAAGACTAGGCTAGATTGTTACGTATGCATGTGTGTTGTCTTTGAAAGAAGTACAAGAGAGAGAGAGAGAGAGCGAGAGAGAGAGAGAGAGAGAGAGAGAGACAGACAGACAGACAGACAGACAGACAGACAGAGACAGAGACAGAGACAGAGATGATGTGTTAAGGTTTTTATACTATGATACATGCGAAATTTGGAAATTAATATTTCTTGCATTCTGATTGGTTGAAAGAAACTCTGTTTTGAGTTTTCATTCATGCATAAAATCCTGCAATTTTCAACAATTTCACATCCAAACCTTATTTTTACAAATAACATATGGTCCAGTTTGGTCCTATGAGATAATCCTCCTGGGCGTGACCTATTTTCATAAAGGGTGTTCATTGCCGTTTGTTTGAGGTATCTCTATTGAAGAAAACCGATAGATCAAAGTATGGCTATTTTTCTATCCTTTCAAAGAGCCCCTTTTGGGAGAGCTGGTTTTCCCTTACTTTAAAAGACCCTGTGTCACACTTTACTGCTGTAGAAAAGCACATAAAAGTGAAATTTGTAGCAATCATAAATAAAGCTTTATTTTCTCTTGTGTAGAAATGTCCCTGCTAGGTGATTTGGCTACAGATTGGCCAAACGGCTTCCAATGCACATTAATTTCATCTATCCCGCTGAAGAACTATTTTAGAAATCACGATCGGTCAGCAAATAGAATCTTTAAAGCAACAAGGAAAGATGCCTTCTCCTCTCTTTTATCCCTGTCCACTGGACGCTCAAGCATCGACTATCTTCACTCAAAGATAACAATTGACAAACCTTCAACAGTCTAAAGAACTTTCTATCTTTCCTTTCGTCATTTGGACATTGTTCAACTTGCTTCCACCTGTACTGGTAGAATTGAATAAATCCGTTCGTTGTTGTTATAAAAATGGTTTTGTTTTTCCTTTCATGCACCGGGTTTTCATTACTTATTAATATAGAGAAGTGCGTATCATTTCTATAAATAAACCTACGAATGAAACAGAATGAAATGTTGAATTCGTTTCTTAATTTAGCAGGGACCAAGAAACAAAATGCCTAAAATAACCATATGAGAACATGTTTTGCTTCCGGGAGTTCTTAGTTTATACTGGTTCAATATAGCCTGTAAATTGACACTGCAAAAATGACGTCACGACTCTAGGGTCTCTCTCTCTCTCTCTCTCTCTCTCTCTCTCTCTCTCTCTCTCTCTCTCTCTCTCTCTCTCTCAAACCTGCACCCAACTTTGTATCAAGATATAAATATATAAATAAATATATATAAAATAAATAAATAAATCAAGTCGCTCGTCACGTCATCAGAAGAATCTATATGGCCTGTTGCGGGACTACGGGTGTCGATGTTAGCCTTGCAAACTCAAAATAAATGAATAAACAAATAAATAAATAAAATAAATAAATAAAGTGTAAAATGGAGTTGAACAATCAAACAAAGACTACTGAGGCGGATGAATAAATTTAATACAAAATTTATTTTCTCAAACTCGATATTAAGACCAGAAAGTTATTTTTGTTAAACGAGTCTCTTCCTGCGACTGAGGTAAGTATATGTTTTTTATGTAATGGAGTGGAAAAAGTCCTGCAACTGAGGTAATGAAATGAAGTAGAAAAATAAAAGTTGTCGGTTAGAAATAACCAGTCCTTCTTTTTAGGAAGAAATAATTAACCAACATAAAAGTCCATCGCTTACTTTAGCAAAGAGATAGAAAAAGATAAAAATCCATAAGGGTAAAAAGGTCCATCTCCATGTCGAGAATCAAATGATGGTGCGACGAGTTTAACGTCTACGGGTGACAGAGTCAAACGGTGCTGTGCTGGCGTCGACTGATTGGTTTTGGCACAAAAATGCCCTTTTTTTTTTAAAGATTTTGGCGCAAAAATGCCCTTTTTATAGATTTCCAACCGGTTCCACAAACACTATCAGAAAAAATAGATTTTTGAAATTTACTTTCTTCGTAATCCAATTGGATGAAAAAAAAAAAAACATCTTTGTGACATAAGATTCTTTCAAAGACGTCCATGTGAAAAGGCAGAGTTTAGTTTATATGTTCTCAGAATTTGCTTGGGTGTAGAAAAGCGGTGTGCATGCAACTGAAATGATCTTTACATAGCTGCACGTGCCCAACTGGGTTTTACAGTTGGAACTGCGCGCCATTATTCTATTTGAGTAGATCTCACTGTGATGGCGGCAAGGCTACGATAGGCTAGAATTTATTCATTTTAGGAGCAATTTGATTTTGCCACCCGTTGCCCACCCAAACTTGTTAGCACATGGAGACGTTATTGTAATGCATCAATTTTACACACAAATCCATGGGACTATATTTTTATCTCTCCATGTATGAAGACAGTAAACAGGTTGGAACATTCTAGAAAGCCTGTATAAAAGGCCCACTATGCCAAAAATAAAACCCGTCTAGACAGTCTCCTCAGTCACCATCGTCGCCTCCTTTGATTTCAATCATATCTAACTCCAGCCGAAGAATGTTAAAAACCACACCAAGTTCCAGCAACGATTCCATGATCTCCAAACAGCTTTTTGCAGGTTGAATAGTTGCTGCTCGAAATTATCACCAAGTGGACTCAATTTACCTATATAAAAATCTGTACGAGTAAAAGTGTCATGAAAAACTGTAAGCAAACAAAACACTCGATGAATGCAAAATACCAGGAGTGAAAAAATTTGTGAGCATAAAATATTCATCCATTGCTGTTTGCATAAGCTTCGTTAGTAACTAACGAAGCTTATGCAAACAGCAATGGATGAATATTTTATGCTCACAAATTTTTTCACTCCTGGTATTTTGCATTCATGGTATTTTGCATTTGTAAAATTATGCTGACATTAATAACTTCCTCAAGATTTCTTTGGTCACTAAAAGCTTCAAGTAATACCTTTACAATTATGCAATATTTTTTTCCCAAATGATATTCTCGAACTCTCGTCTTATTGAAATACACATCTCACCGCATTATTAATGGACGTTAATCTTTTTAATTCCACGCACATGGGGAGATAGCACACATTCAAGAAGGACTGTGACGTGCACATTTCGCACACATAAAAATGATCCCTTTTCTGGTCAAATAAAGATTATTATTTTAAATGTTTGTAATTGTTCCTGAGTCATTGCTATTTGCTGATGTTTTTTTTTTTTTTTTTTTTTTTTTCTTATTAGGAAAAGGTATTTTGACCTAGGCTCTCGTCATTGGCATGAATCCAGAGAGGTAGACACTCTTCCTCTATACAAACTGGTGACCTTCGACGTCAGTAAATTAGCGACACCACCTCGGCGCTCCTCTACAAATTGGTGACCCTTAACCTCGGCGCTCTTCTACAAACTGGTGACATCACCGTCAATCAAACAGTGATACGCAACCTTGACACACCCCACAAACTACTTGCAGTTCTCATAAAATTTCTTATTATGAGTTTTAAAGTTTAAAGAAAAAAAAAATCGTGGATAAATTCATTTAAAAAAAAAAAAATGCTTGAGATAAAAAAAACAGGCATACATATATATATAAAAAAAAAAAAAACGAACAGGTTTTGAAAGAAAGAAAAGAAAAAAAAAGACAAAACTAATCTTTCTTTTCCAGTCATCTAATAAAATAGTACAAACTGCTGACTTCAACTTCAGTAAAATGGTGACCCCCCCCCCCCTACAAATTGGTGACCTCGAAAATTTTCAGTAAATCAGTGACACATAACCACAGGCCTCTTTACAAACTGGCGACTCCGGCTTCAGTAAATTTGCAATTCACGCCAATAAGTGCTCAAAACTTGAAAATTAAACAAAACACAAGCTCGCTATAAACTGGACTCTGACTTCAGTGAATTAGCGGCACATGCAACCTCGGTCCTCCTCACAAACTGGCAACCTCAATTTCAGCAAATTAGCGCCACACACAAACATGGTCCTCCTTTGGATTAGCTGTCTCTGCGATTGCACATGGGACACCACGTTTCTCACACCGTCTGATCCCAATTTCAGTAAATTGGCACATTTCCATGAATTGGCAACTCTAGATTTTTTCATCTTTCAAGCATTTGCGTCCTCCCTTGCAACAGCAGTCCCGCTGACAGCACATTGGACAGCTCACCCACCAACTGGACTTTACCTAAATTGATGTCAGCAGATTATCAACGCCTGTTTATTGCTGACATTCTCACAGTATGAGATACAATGGAGGCCGATACTCTCTCATTAACTATAGCCACTAAGGCTGTATTTAAGTTCCTGCCATTTTGGATGCAGGACTCAACACTGTGGTTCATCTACGTGGAAGCACAAGTCTTCACACAGAGAATGCATAGAGAGTTGACAAAGCTCAACCACATGATGGCCTCATTAATGCATGAGGTTAACAGACATCGGCAAAACCCGAGAGATTACTCCAGCATGCCAACAAACAGGACTGCCCCCATTAACAAAGTAACAGCCATCATGATAGCCATTTATACTATTATCAGGCGCGTTTTGATGAAAATGCTTTCACCTGCATTAAGCCCTGCATATTCATGAAACCTGTTGACAAGGTGGTAAATGGCCAGGCCATGCAATAATTGTTACAGCGATTTACATCAGATCACAGCAGAGCAGCAGAATAACAAGAAATTAACTAACCGACATCATTCCGTCAATTTATCGTTAAAGCAGTTTCCTTCACCCTTTCTGTGTGAATCAATTTGGTGTGATACTTCAACTGGACACGAATGTCTACTGGAACCTTTCAAACACAGGTGAGTTGTTTTCTTTAAAAATTGCACCATTTATTACATGCAGACATCCATGCGAGACAAAAGTTGGTGACGTTACGTTTCATTAAGACTGTCATCAACAGAGATATATGCAATTGGGCATGGAGTTGTATTTGTAGTGGACTAGGATATATAAATACCCCAATCCCGTTACAAAAGAATAATGAAACGAATGGAATGGAAGGAAACAAAGACTCAATTGATGGATAAGATAAACGTCGTTTATTTGCTGTTGAAAGAATGAACGCTTTAGTTATAGCATGTGTTCATATTCGCGCGTGTGCAACCAATGTTCGTTACGGGACTGGTGTTGTAGCAAGAATAGGAAATGTGTTTTCATCTCAGGTTCGGGTCACTATCATTTGTTCGCGCGTGGGAAGAGAAATGAGTGTTGTAGTGAAAAATGGGAATGATAGTCCAGCGTGTAGACAAAGAAGAGGATATGAGAGTTGACATCAGTTAGTAGTCAGCTACGCAAAGGTGTTCTCAGGGACCAGTAGTAGTTAGAGAGAGAAAGAGTGGGAATGTGTACTTACAGTCTGTTAGCTTGTGCCCCATACATAGTAGTAAGTGGGCATGACGCGCGCGAGCGTGCGCCTCCCTTTCGGGAGGCGGCTGGTTAGCCCAACATCTCTGGTCGAGAGTTGGTTCTAAAAAGGGTAGAAACAGCTTGTCTCTTTGTTTTATACTCGTTTCCGGTGGTCATTTGCGCATGTGTATAATTCCTTAGAAAGCGGAAGTGACGTCGTCCATGTGTGCGTTCGTGTGTGAGTATATATGTGTGCGTTAGCACGTGTGTATATACACGTGAATGTGAGTGTATGTACGCGAACGTGAATATGTGTACATGTGTGGACGTGGGCGCGTATGTTTGTGTGCACGTATGTATATGACATAGCTTGAAATGTGAATCTGTGTTTTTGTGTGAGACTTGAAAAAGGCTTGTACATATTCCATGCCAGAAGCCTAAGGTTTATTAGCACATTAAAAGTCTGCAACTACAGTCACTTTTAATGACTCTGAGTTAAATACTTGTAGTATTTTTGTTCTTTATTTGAGTATCAACATTCCGTCTAGTAAGGGGGTATGTACTGGCCAGCTAAATCAGTCGGAATTTATTCATTTCAGGATCATTGGAATTTGTCAACAGCTACTCACATAAACCTGTTAGAGCATTGAGATGCAGTTGTAATACGACAGTGCATAAATCCATGGGACTATATTTTTATCTCTTTACGTATTAAGACAGTAAACAGGTTGGAACATTATAGAAAGCCTGTATAAAAGGCGCAGCGTGCCAAAAACAAAACTAGTCTAGACAGTGTCTTCATAGTCACCATTGTCGCTGCCATTGATGTTGATCACGTCTGACTATGTCTGAAGAACGTTAAAAACCACACCAAGTTCCAGCAACGATTCCATGATCTCCAAACAGCTTTTTGCCGGTTGAATAGCCGCTGCTCGAAATTATCACCATGTGGACCCCATCTACCTAAATAAAAATCTGCAATAGTAAAAGTGTCATGTAAAACTGTAAGCAAACAAAACACTCGATTCTTTACTAACGAAGCTTATGCAAACAGCAATGGATGAATATTTTATGCTCACAAATTTTTTCACTTCTGGTATTTTGCATTCGTGGGGTTTTCTTCATAAAATTATGCTGACATTAATAACTTCCTCAGTCTCGGAGGATTTCTTCGGTCACTAAAAGATTCCGGCAATTACAATTATGCAATATTCTTTTTCCACTTGAATGATGTTCTCGAACTCTCGTCTTATTAAAATACACGTCTCACCGCATTATTAATGGACGTCAATCTTTTTAATTCCACGCACATAGGGAGAAAGCACACATTCAAGAAGGATTGTGACTTGCACACACACACACAAAAATGATCCCTTTCTGGCTAAATAAAGATTATTATTTTAAATGTTTGTAATTGTTCCCGAGTTGTTGCTATTTGCTGATTTTTTTTCTCTTGTTAGAGAAAGGAGTTTCGACCTAGGCTCTTGTCATCGTCATGAATTCAGAGACAAGTTGATCCCTTTTCTCTCTACAAATTCACCAGAAATCAGATATTTTAATATTTTGTTAAAATTTGACAATAAAAAAACATTAAATCATGAACGTTTTGGAGTTAAAATCTATTAAATAGGGTATCACATCGTAATATGGAAAAATGATGTTTTAACACTTTTTTTGGTGCTTGTCTAGATTGATCATCATTTAAACCAATGTATTTTAAGTGAAAACATTATTACGTACTTACCTGTCATGTCAAAATTAGTATAAATTCCAACAATTACAGAGAAAGGATCCAGTAGAAAAATAATTACACGTAACAGTAGAAGTTATCGTATTATCAAGTTTTATCACGTTTTAATGTGGAACAGTTGTGCAGTCAATTTAAGATGAAAAACTGTTAAATGTTGAGACATTATGTAAAACAAAAATAGCGGTGAAGAAGCAGTGCAGAACGAGTCTGAGTGCAATTGCCAGTAACAAAAATGGTGGCAAAGGAGCAGTGCAGTTCAGATCAGATCCTGAGTGTAATTGCCAGTAACAAAAATGGTGGCAAAGGAGCAGTGCAGTTCAGATCAGATCCTGAGTGTAATTGCCAGTAACAAAAATGGTGGCAAAGGAGCAGTGCAGTTCAGATCAGATCCTGAGTGTAATTGCCAGTAACAAAAATGGTGGCAAAGGAGCAGTGCAGTTCAGATCAGATCCTGAGTGTAATTGCCAGTAACAAAAATGGTGGCAAAGGAGCAGTGCAGTTCAGATCAGATCCTGAGTGTAATTGCCAGTAACAAAAATGGTGGCAAAGGAGCAGTGCAGTTCAGATCAGATCCTGAGTGTAATTGCCAGTAACAAAAATGGTGGCAAAGGAGCAGTGCAGTTCAGATCAGATCCTGAGTGTAATTGCCAGTAACAAAGATGGCGGTGAACTGATTGAATCCAAAATTCGACAATTTTTATAGTAACTTTGGAAGCTTTTCTTTGGTTGCTCACCATGACTTGTGGTTATAAAAACGACCATCAAAATCATTGGTGTCATGCCTTCATCAGGAGTCAAAAACATTTACCCCCCCCCCTTTTTTTGGATGTAATGGAAAAATCCTTTCGGATTCAATTTGGTTTGACTTGAGAAAAGGAAAGAAAAAGGGGGGGGTAAATATTTTTAGAATACACTTACAAATTTTGCCTTTATTATTTTTTAGGGATATTTTAGCATTGCCTCTTTTCAAGACTATATCATTTATTTGACCACCGTCGGCAAGTTCGACAAAATGACTTTGTGGATTAAAGTTTGAATCAAACTTAATAAAATCAGATTCCTTGGTGATAACGTATGCTGTAGCACCACAGTCTACAAGGAGATTTTTACCATTTGTGGTATTGTCAAAGTTACATGTGAATAGAAATGTATGTTTTTCATCAAAATTCTGAACGTTTTTTACAGAGTCCATTTTGGAGCTTTTATATCGATATTGGAAACTTTTGTGGTTGGGTCGTCCACAATTATAGCAGATAATTTTATTCTTTTTCTTGGGAAAATTACTTTTGGGGAACACGTTGCAGTGAGGTGCATAATTTGGTGGTGTCTGTTTTCGAGAAGCATTTTTGAACTTCATAATATTGCTGGAGTTATTATTGTCCATGAGCATCTGATTCGTCTCTTCATAACTGCACAATGCCACTTTAAATTCACTGAAATTTATGGGTTTGTCTTTTTGTGTTATAACAGTTGTAAATAGTTTAAAATCGGCTGGAAGTCCCTTGAAGGTCATTGATATCAACAAGCTATCGCTTATTATTTCACCTGAAAGTTTTAAGGCATTGGCGGTTGTTTCTGCCCTTATGACGTAGTCGGTAATAGTTTCATCCTCGTTACGTTTCAGAGACGTTAGTTCTGTATATAGTGATATAATTTTCGGTTTCCCTTTTGATAAATAATGTTCTCTTAATATGTTTAATGCTTTCTGTCCATTGTCCAAGGCGTCTCTTATAATCAGAGACAGACTTCTATCGTCTAAGCATTGAATCAGTTCTGCAAAACAGTCACATTCTTTGTAAGAAATGCGGGGTCGTTAGGATTCCCGGTTGGAAATTATATCACTTTGTGTAGTTTCTGAATCCTTAGATACCCCAGAAATTTTATCTGCCACAATTTGAATTTAGATTCCGAACTATCAAAGAAAAGACGATGATTGGCGCATAACCTGTTAAATGTTGAGACATTATTGTTATGGCGAGATGAGCAATTCACCGCCGGAACTTTTTATTGAAAGAACGTTATCACCGGTCACCGGTTGTGAGAGCTTTCCCTGGGCGGGAACACTTAAAAACGTAACATGCTGTCTCTGTAAATATTCTCAATAAACTTCTCTATTTCTTTATTACTTCAGAACCTCTTTATCCATTTATTTTCCTTGTGGAATACCTTTCTTGAATATCCTTTTATTACGGCCACCCACCGCAGGATATATCAACTGGCGACGAAGATGAGATACGAACTGTAAATTCATCTAAAAAAAAACAAAAAAAAAAAACACGTGGTAACCGAGAACATTCTGAAAATTGTTGTTCACAAAGTTCACTTTTAATTGAAGAAAAAGCTTCTTAGAAAGCGAAAGACTGGTGTCTGCCACAAATTTACGCAAGTAAAAAATAATTTTTATATTATTGACGAGTTAAACTCTGTTTTTCTCTTTTTAAACTCCCAAAGAGTTGACGTTATATAATGTGTGTGTGTGTGTGTGTGTGTGTGTCTGTGTAAATTGTGACTTTCTTCATGAGAGATATTTTTACATGTTTTTTGTATTTGGTTAATACGATAAAAAAACAACAAATGAACAATACTGAGGAATTTGTATTTATTTAATAAAGAATATTTTTAAAAGAAGTTTACGTGTGTCTGCTGAAGTAGACGAAAAAAGAGTCTCTTGAAATTTTGTCAAGTGTTATTTTAACGGTGATTTTTTTTTTCGGAACTTTCCTATGTGTTGACAATTTTCTGTGAAAATAAGCATCTTGTTTTCGAACAATATTTTTTTTTTTCTTCTCTGTGGTATACGTTAATTTGCTATTGATACATTTAAAAAGAAAATGACATCGGAACAAATAGCGACGTTGACGAAAACGTTAACTGAGAGTTTAATTGCTCAACAAAAAGCCCAAATGGATTTTCAAAAACAAATGCTAATTCAACAAGAACGTTTCGAAACTCTTGTAATACAACAAATGACGGATAATCGCTTATTTTGTGAAACGATTTTTCAGAAAAATCTAAGGAGGGTGAATCCAGATTTTTTTCGGCTGAGGGTATAGCGAACTCGCTTTCAGTGTTTAAATATGACCCAGAAAAAGGTGACACTTTTCCAGCCTATTATCGTAGGTTTGAAACGATATTTACAAAACGATGTGAGAAGTGGTCGGATGAGGAAAAATTAACACTATTACTACAAAAAATGGGCACAGAAGAAAATACTAAATTCACGAATTTGATATTGCCTAAAAAACCGAAAGAGATCTCTTTTTCTGAAATGGTGAAAATTTTGTGTGTTATATTCGGTGAAAGAGATAGTCTTTTTCATACACGGTATAAGTGTTTAAATATGTCAAAAGACGAAACTGATGACATTGTCACATATGCGGGCAAAGTCAACGCCCAATGTGAACTGTTTAAATTAAAGGATTTATTAGTGGACATGTTTAAGTGCTACATATTTGTCCAGGGACTGACAGCACCGAAGGACAAGGATTTAAGGTCAAGGATATTATCAAGACCCGGAAATGAACTTACAAAAAGTGACAGAAGAATGTCAAAAATTGATAAATGTAAAAAGGGACACTAAGAGGATAGAGGGAAAAGTCACATCCAAAGTCCAGGTAGTAAAACAGAAGACATTTCCAAAAGACAAAGGGAAAAGTTTTGAATGTTGGAGTTGTGCGGGTCCGCACTTAAGAAAAAACTTCCCTTATAAAGACCAACATTGTACCAAATGTGGCCTAGTGGGACACCGGGCATCCCACTGCCGAACTAAGCAAGACAAAAGACGGAAATGGAAGCCAAAAGTAAATGTGGTCTTGTCCAAAGAAGAAATAAAACAAGGAGGGAAACGGAAATTCGTTCACACACAATAAATGGTCACTCAGTGAAGCTACTTTTAGACACAGGTAGCGATATATTTAATTATCGACGAAGTGACCTGGAAGAGAATTGGTGGTCCAAAACTGAGAAAAACAAAAAATTGCAAAAGGTGTTTCCGGAGAGCGATTAAAATTCATGGGAGAATTTAATTGCAGTGTTTCTCTTGGATCGAAAACTTTTTCCTCAAACCTTTCAGTTGTTTCAGGAATAAATTCTTGCCTTTTTGGAATTGATTGGATTGTTTTGTTTGATTTATGGGAGCTACCCATAAATTCATTTTACAATAATGTAAGAGCGTTGGAAAAGAAAAATTCCAAACAAAATGACCATTTTCTGGCAGTGTTAAAAAGGGAATTCCCCAAAGTTTTTTCAGAGGGATTAGGAGTGTGCACCAAAACTGAAGTAAATTTTGAATTAAAACAGAATGTGAAACCTGTTTTTAGACCAAAAAGAAATGTGCCTTTTTCTTCAAAAGAAGATATTGAAATTGAACTAAAAAGACTACAGAAGAATGGTGTAGTCGAAAAAGTTGACTATTCTGAGTGGGCGAGCCCCACTGTGTATGTTAAAAAGAAAAATAAGAAGATTCAGGTATGTGCCGATTTTTCTACAGGCCTTAATGACTGTCTGATGGATCATAGTTATCCACTTCCATCTCCTGAAGATATTTTTACAAAGCTGAATTGAGGTAGAATTTTCTCCAAAATCGACTTATCGGAAGCTTACCTTCAGGTAAAAGTCAGTGAAGAATGTTCTAAGTATTTGTGTATCAATACACATCTAGGACTTTTCCGACTAAAAAGACTTCCTTTTGGATTAAAAGTGGCCCCAGCACTATTTCAGCAAATAATGGATACGATGCTTGCTGATTTAGATGTTGCAATCGCATATTTGGATGACATCCTTGTCAAAAGTAAAAATGTACAGGAACATAAGGAACACATCAGAGCAGTTTTCCAAAGAATTGAGGAATTTGGTTTCAAGTTAAGTGCCAAAAAATGTGAATTCTTTTTAAAACAGATAAAATATCTTGGTCAAATTATCGACAGCCAAGGCAGAAGACCGGATCCTCAGAGAACAGAAGCAATCGAGAGGATGCCAGCACCCAATAATGTTGCCCAGTTACAATCTTTTTTGGGTTTGGCTCAATATTATGTTATTTATATTCCAAACATGCATAAGTTGAGAGCACCATTGAATGATTTGTTAAAAATTTAAAAAAGGACAAAAGTGGATTTGGTCAAAAGAATGCCAAAATGCATTAGAAGATATTAAGAAATGCCTGCTATCAGATTTAACTCTAGCACATTTTGATCCACAGAAAGAATTGATTGTTGCATCAGATGCAAGTGACTACTGAGTAGGAGCAGTTCTTCTCCATAAACTTGAAGATGGATCAACAAAGCCAATAGCCCATGCATCCAGATCACTTTTGCCGGCTGAAAGAAACTATTCTCAAATTGAAAAAGAAAGCTTGGCGATTATTTATGCCATTAAAAAATTACATAGATTTATTCATGGAAGGATGTTTACTTTGCAAACCGACCACAAACCCTTATTGACTATTTTTGGCTCTAAAAAAGGCATACCTACGCACACTGCGAAGAGACTCCAACGATGGAGCATAATTCTACTAAATTATAACTTTAAAATGGAGTACATTTCATCCAAAAATATCGGACATGCAGATGGACTGTCCAGGCTCATCCAAAAGTGTGCTGAACCTTTGGAAGACACAGTAATAGCTGCATTGACAGAGGAAAAAGAACTCTCCGGATTACTGTGCAACACAATCAGAGAGTAACCAGTGATTCTAGACGAAATAAATAAGGCAGCAGAAAAGGATGATTATATTGTGAAAATGAAAAAGTTGGTGCAACTAAATGGAAAATCAAAGAAAGACCCTAAAATTTTACCATTTTCCATTTGTGCTCAAACCTTGATGCACACAGACAGAGTCGTCATACCGACTACGCTTCAGAGAAGAATTTTAAAAGAATTTCATAGTGGTCATCCAGACATGTTGAGAATGAAAGCTTTAATGTGTGGATATACGTATTGGCCTAGGATGGACCAGAACATTGAAAAACTCGTAAGAGAGTGTCAAGGGTGTCAGCTAGCAGCAAAGGCACCACCTGTGCAGATACAACCGTGGCAAAGACTGATACACCGTGGACTCGGTTACATATCGATTATGCAGGTCCTTTAAATGGCCTAGCAGAGAGGTTCGTCGATACATTCAAAAGAGCCTTGAAGAAAAACCAAGGCATGGACACTGACGAGAAGAGTCTTGAACAATTTTTATCGGTGTACAGGATAACTCCAAACCCAAACACTGATACCGGTTCGTCACCAGCCGAACAGATGTTTGCACGGAAAATCAGATCTGTATTTGACAGAATTTTACCAAGTGCAACCAGTAACAACAACAAAAGAAAACAAAAGTAACAACAACAAAAGAAAATTTTCCAACAAGGTTTTACAAACCTGGTGACAGAATATTCTTCCTGAATTACAGGAGTGGAAAAAATTTTTGGGAGGAGGGGATTATCATGAAAAGAATCGGACACATGCTATATTCTGTAAGAAGTAATAAATTCGACTGTCGCAGGCATATAAATCAGCTAAGACCTCGACACACTGATGACTACAAACAGGCAGAAGAAAATGACCTGCCCCTAGAGGTTTTGTATGATTCTTTTAATATTCCCCAACCCTTAACAGAACTTACTCCAGATTTGAGAGTTCCAGCTTCTCCACCAACTCCACCCACTCAAACGATATTGAGGAGAAAAAGTACAAGGGTGAAAAGAAAAGTTAACCGGCTGAGCCCCAAGCCAAAAAGCAAACGATATTAAGCCAAATTCTCTTGGGAGAAATTGTCTTGGGGGAGGTGTTATGCCGAGATGAGCAATTCACAGTCAGAACTTTTTATCACCGGTCACTGGTTGTGAGAGCTTTCCCTGGGCGGGAACACTTAAAAACGTAACATGCTGTCTCTATAAATATTCTCAATAAGCTTCTCTATTTCTTTATTACTTCAGAACCTCTTTATCCATTTATTTTCCTTGTGGGATATCTTTCTTGAATATCCTTTTATTACGGCCACCCACCACAGGATATATCAATTATGTGGAACAAAGATGGTGGTGAAGAAGCAGTGCAGTTCAGATCAGATCCTGAGTGTAATTGCCAGTAACAAAGATGGCGACGAACTGATTGAATCTAAAATTTGACAATTTTTATAGTAACTTTGGAAGCTTTTCATTGGTTGCTCACCATGACTTGTGGTTATAAAAACGATCGTCGAAATCATTGGTGTCATACTCCCCATCACTCATCTGATAGGGAAGGTTTCCTAGCGGCCTCGGCTGCAGGGAGACAGGGTAGAGTACTCATCAAGGATTTGTTACTTGACACTCAGCCCGACAGGTGAGGGGCCGAGAACCGACCCAGCACCTGTTGGACTGAGGTACACCGCCTGGGTAATACCTAGGAGGTCCACCCTTCCAGGCCTTGCCACTGGGCTTTCCAGTGGAGTAAGTTTATCGCTTACTGCCTGAGGCGCACTGACCAGGGAATACCAATGGGGTTACTCAGGCAATTTTTGCAATTGCAGGAGTGCCCCTCCTTTAGGGGAGCCTGCTTGGATCCCGACCTTCCGTCCTTGTGCCACATATTGCTGTGGTGGGCAACAATTAAATACCTACCCCCCATCACTCATGGTGGGGGATGTGTCTCCTAGCGGCTTCGGCTGCAGGGAGATAAGATTACTCGTCAAGGATTCGTTCTTGACACTCAGCCTGACAGGTGAGGGGCTGGGAACCGGCCCAGCACCTGTTGGACTGAGGTACACCGCTTGGGTACTACCTAGGAGGTCCACCCTCCCAGGCCTTGTCACCGGGCTTTCCGGTGGGGCAAGTTTATTGCTTGTCGCCTGAGGCGCCCCTACCAGGGAATACCGACGGAGGGGGGGGGGCCTAAGCAATTTTTGTTGAGGCGAGAGTGCACCTTCTTTAGGGGAGCTTGCCTGTTCTCCACCTTCCGGCCTTGTGCCACATTTTGCTGCGGTGGACAGCAAATAAATATCTACCCACATCAGGAGTCAAAAATATTTAGCAAAAACTGACTTATCTCCCTTGATATAAATTGATTTAAATTAAGTGTCTTCCATTTTTAAACAGAATGCAATTGCGCATGATATTTTTTTTCTGGAAAATGCATCCAGCACATCTTCTACTGGATAATTTTTTGTAATTTTTGTAATTTATATTAATTTCGACATAAAACATAAGTACATAGCAATGTTTTTACTTGAAATTTGTTGATTTAAAAGATCACCGAAAAAAGTGTTAAAATATGGCGGTTACCATAATGTAATTCTTGTTGGGTAGGTCACGATTTCGGCGGGTCCCAGTTTTGGGGAGTCATCGAAATTAATAAGACGGGAGCAGAAACAAAGAACTTCCAAACGAAATGGTTTTATATTCATTTCAGCATACAAGTGGTATCGGGTTATAGAAAGTTCGTGATTTTCATTTTTGTCCCCTGACTCTGGAACCACTCACGTCTCCGTCTTTCTGCTTCCAACACTTTTTGTATCTCTCTTTTTGTCTTTCCCACCAGAACTGTTCTCCGTCCTGATTGGTTACAACCTCTGGTCACATTTTTGAGGAAAGGAGGAAGGAAGGAAGAAAGGAAGCGGGAAAGGGAAGAGTAGAGAGAAAGAGACATGTAATGGAAAAATAGTAGTCTTGGCTTCACTACAAAAACGTGAATTTGTCACTCGTGCACTTATGCGAAGGTGCAGCTTCTTTTTGTTTCAGTTGGGATATTTGGAAAGTGCATGCATTGCAGGGGCAAACAAGTGTACATCAAGGGCAGGAAACTCTATTTTGTGTTTATAAGCTTTTTATATTTATTTTAATTCAATAAATGTGTAACAAAAACTTTATCAAAATATAAAAAAGCAAACATACATTCGAATATTTCGGAATTTTGGTTTTGTTACAATTTTTTTTTTTAATTTCTAATTTGTGTTTAAAAATTGTTAATTTCTTAAATCTATTTAAACACACACACACACACACACACACACACAAACCGTCGTGAAATTTCCGATTCAGTCCTAAATTTCATTTATCTGCCACTGCTATGCACTCTTCAAAAAATATCCCAAATGAAAACCAAAGAGTTTTACCTTCGCACTAGTGCACAACTGCACAAGTGCCAAATTTTTTTTTTTATATCGCATTCTGTTTACACCATCAATCTCAACATTTGCAAAAAATAATTTGGTAACAAGACAGAAGCGCCGAAGCGGCATAAAAATTACAGCTCGAAAGTATTTATGTAATGTAAATTTCGATAGTAAGACGATCGATTTTATTTCAAAAAGTATTCTTTGTTTTTAAGAGGTTTGGCTTGTCTTTCTAAAAATGTAAATATTTTCTCACAATAAATTAATTAAAAGAAAAGACGGGTTTTATACAGAATTCAATCTAATTGAAAAAAAAAAATACTGAGAAATCTTTATTATATACGTATCCATCACAAAACAAAAATATTTTATTCCAAAAGTCACGTAAATTGATCAAGTAGTTTTTTTTTTTATGGAATACGATTTTTAGCAATTATTAAGTATATCCTAGCATTGCTTTGTAATTGCTACGACGTAGCTATTATAAAGCTAATCTTAAAATCTCAGTAATTCAAATTGAGTTGTCTCCCTAGAGTAAGAAACCACAGCTAGCTTTCTGATAAATTTGGAATTTTTTTTAGTAAAAATAACAAAACAAAACTACTTAATCAATTTTTCGAATATGACATTTCCGTTATGTGGCGGGTACGTACATCATAAAGGTTTTTTTATGTATTTTTTGTTAATTAAGTTGGACTCTGGACTTGTACCAACTATTTTCTCCAAAGGAATTAAAATAAAAGACAAAAAGAAGTGCGAGAGTGGAGGTGGGTGGGTGAATGAGCGAAACAGAAATGAAAGTAAAAAAAACTTCGAGAGGTGTCGGGGGTGCCTGGTAGATAGAGAGCGATAGAGTAATATATTTAGGGATACTGAGCTTTCATAATGTAAGCAAAATAATAAAAATAAAAAAAAAAAGAAATAGAAGAAGAATAAGCATTAAAAGAAACAGAAGAAAAGAAAGAAAGAGAGAGAGACAGAGAGATAGAATACGCTCGAGCGGGCGCACTTATTGTCGTGACGTCGTAAGTCACGTGGTGTGAAAAATCGCTTTTTGCCAGTTTTCAGCCGAGATGCGAAATAATAATGGCTGCCGTCGTAGTTAATTTCCTTTAGTGACTCTGTTTTTTTTCTCTGCCAACGTTATGTCACCTGTACTGGCCACTGTTGGTACCACCATTACAGCCCTAGTAAGTTTCTCCGTCTTCTTCAAAATTTTTTTAACGCCAAACTTTTATGTCTTCTTTATTTACATTAAAAACGAAAACAAAGAAAAACATTGCCGCTTTCCGCTTTTTTCCTCATTACCGTATCTATAAATATATACCCTTAAACTACATTGTTGTTATTATTATTATTATATATTAGCCTTTTCAGCCTTATTAATAATATTGTAGTCTCGTAACATATCTTTATGCATTAGCTAGTAAGTAAAGACTTACTTATATTACGTGCCATAAGTGAATTTATAAGCTCTACTTTTATAATGAGCACTGGAATTAAATATCAAAGCAAATACGTAATACTATCTTAAAAGTTTACGTGAAACACGCACGCATATACACGTGTGTGTGTGTGTGTATATATATATATATATATATATATATATATATATATATATATATATATATTATCTTGTCTATTGTAATGAAATACAGTTGAGGTTGTAATAATAAACATATTTGGCTCTACTAACGTATTGAGCACTATTTATCCTTTTTTCTTTTGCCACATATACCTCTTAATATATCCATAAAATGTATAATGAGGTTATTTGTATTGTTTGTTCTTGGGTTTAATAAATTAAATATTTGCTGATTTTTGTGACCTAGCGCTTCTAATAAAATTTATAAATACCATAACCTCTTTAAGCACGAACTGTATTAAAAATTAAAATACCACATAAAAGCGCTGTTAAATTTGAGTCTATAACCTCGTGATTTTTAAAATATAAGTTTGGAATTGGCGAATTATTTGCGCTTATTTGTTTACTCCAAATAAAATGCTACTTCTGCAGTTTACGAACCGTGCTGAAATAGCGTTATTTAAACACCCATTTTTAACATAGGAGGTGGGGGCTTTAAGTATTCTGTATTTTTTACCTAACAATTTAATAAACAAAATATGCCGTAAAAATTTAACTTAAATTCTATTTAAAATATAGCACGGTCGGTAAACAGAAGTGCCAATAAAATTAGTTGTCCGTTCGTTTTAGTTGGTCAAGAAGAAAAGTGAAAGCAAAAATATTGACAATGACAAAACAGATGTAACATCGCGGCAAACAATAACATTAACAACCACCAATCGTTGCCATTAAATCGGGGATTATTTTATAGGATGTATTATGTTAGAAATTAATCCCCGACTTTTTGACCACTCCTTTCTTCTTGCAACGAGAAGAAATGCGCATGTTCTGCCAGAACTTCTTTTCTTGCATGCGCATTTTATAATTATTTTCGGGAAAATTAAAAATTATTGCAGACTTTAGAAAATGTTAATTTGTTTTTTGTTTTTTTTTTGTAGGAGGGCCAGTTACTTTATTTCTTTTCAATAATTAACTGCACAAGATTGAATTAATTTTCCTAATCACTACCTTTTACGAAAAAATGCGCTTATTAAAAAAACAAACAAAAACCGCACGTATTTAATAATAGAGTATTTTCCATTTCCTATAACATTGTTTAGTATACCTAAACAGTAATCTGGATATAAAAATGGCTCTATTTAAATTAATAAATGGTATTAACGAACTAATAATTTTTTACTTTGTATGAGCAAATGTCTATTTTTATACCCCCCCCCCCACCAAATGAACTGCAAACTGCACCAATTTTATGAAAATTTACTTTAACGTGGAAATTTTAAAATATCGCCTTAGACTTAATATTTTTTGTATTTTATAAAAAAAAATTATAAATTCTGATTTTATCGGTACTTATGCACTTATTGTACCGCGCTAAAATGTTATTTCAAAACCCATTCTTAACATAGGGAGGGTGTCTTGTAACTAATCTGTATCTTCACTAAACAATTTGGTACTCTTTCAGAATTTTACCCGGCTGCTCGGGATTTTCTGTCAGTTATGGTTCGGGCTCGACCGGCAATCACCGGATTAAGCCGAGCGTTGTTTAAATGTTGGAAACGCTAAATCGACATTTGTTTATTTTTGTTTGTATAAAAAATGTATTAAATATTTTTGGCTGATGGTATTTTTGCTTATTTTCAATATTTGTTGACAAAAAATTTGTAAATTTTCTTGAAAAATTTTCTGTACTTTCACCTAACAATTTTCGGTTTTCATAAAATGCATTCCTCTTTTCGAGCCCGAAAACCATAATTGACGGAAAATCCTAAAGAGGGTCAAATTCTGCAAGAGTACCAACAATTTAATTTAAAAAATATTGTAAAACTTGAATTTAACTTGAAAACATAAAAAAAATTAAAAAGCACTATAAGTGCATAATCACCATCTTTTAATTATTTAAATTTGTATTTTAAACCGTTTATAACTTTTATTTTAGTTTTAAAAACGACGTCTAAAAATTTAGTTCTTTTAAACTTTAAAGACATTGAAACATTGTACATACTTGAATAATGTTAGCTTTTAAATATCTGGGTTTGTATTACTGTACACATAGATTCGAAAAAGTTGTCAAAAAACAAATATATAACAAATAAATGTTATCAAAGGCAAGATAAGTTACTTTTCTACCAAACTGGATATATTTTTTGTGCTTTTATTCAATTTAACATGTTTATTCAGCTCGAAAAACATGCAGTGTTTACCGATGTATGGGAAAATTCAAAATGGCGCCCGACTTTCTCTTTAACACGATAAGTTTGGGAAAAGATGTTATAAATAATAAACTAGACAAAATACTATTAAAAAACAACCGAATATATGTCAACTTATGTCACGGTAACATATATTGAGCGAATTTCTAACAGTATTTTGTCTAGTTTATTATTTATAATACCTTTTCCCAAACTTACCCTCTCCGAGAGAGAGAGTCGGCCGCCATTTTGAATTTTCCAATACATCGATAAACACTGCATGTTTTCCGAGCTGAATAAACATGTTACATTGAATAAAAACACAAAAATTATATCCAGTTAGGTAGGAAAGTAACTTATCTTGCCTTTGATAACATTTATTTGTTATATATTTGTTTTTTTACATTTTTTTCGAATCTGTGTACACTGTACAGTAATACAAACCCAGAAACTTAAATGCATTCAGGCAGATTTAATTTCATAAAATCCCCGAAGGTGCAGGCAGAACTGTTAATTCTCAATTCCATTAATTGGATTAAGACCATATTTCTAAATGAGGTTATTTAGAACCCATGGAGGAAGGGACACCGAATACTTAAAAATAGGATTTTAGTACTTTCGCTTTAGCATTTTTGTTTTCAATAAATCTATTAATGTTAATCAAAATGTGCGCCTCCTCACGTAGAGGCGAGAACCCCTTGCAGACAAGAAATCACTTTTCTTAATAGTTGAAAAAATAAAAAGCTATTCAATAGAACACATGGTTACGTGGCCTTTTTTTTTTTTTTTTTTTTAAACGATTACCTCATCCCCAATGACGTTAAAACTAGTTTTAGATGATTATTAATTGATTAATAAAAAAGCAACGAACATATTTATTAACTTAATAAATTGTTTTTTTTTTTTTTAAGGCTGTGATAAATTTTAAGACAATTTAAAATGTGTTTTGACAAAATCTAATAACTTTATTGAAACTAAAATTTATTTAAATGTTTGGTGCGTTTATAGATCAATCCCTATGGCTTACCAATATCCAGCTCGTAAAATCTGGTCGAAAATGACAATGACAACAGATTTATTTACATTATTGCATTGCGTTATTTATTTGGAGGGGGGTAATCCTGCAGTTTATGCCCTTCCTCCAATCTCCATGAGGTTCTCTATTAAAAAAAAAAAAATACCTAGAAAATATGGTAAGTGCTCATGCTCATCTGAGCTCCAATCTGTCTTCCCCGCGTCAAACTTTCACAAAACACTCGACTAGCTATATCCACTATCAATTCTCCTACTCTCTCTCTCTGTGCCTAATTCTGAACGCAGACGACCCCATGAGCGAAGAAAGCATCTTTTCTCGAACTGTCCGCACGTTTGCACTGTCCTGCTTCTCAGCTGATTACAATATGACAACCTTCAAGTTCAATGTAAACAAGTTCTTGTTGAGCCGTCCCCTTAAATAATCAAAGTTCTACCCAATCTACACCATTAAATGATTACGAAACTACCACTTTATATTCATTAACCCTTTTCCTCGAATGGCCTTCGAGTCTTGATAAGTGATTACTCCATTTAAAAAAAAAAAAAACATCTAAATTTAAAAATTTAGAATGGGACCAGTTTCGAATATGAACTTAATGTAAAATGATCGGCCACTTCAGGATAAGATGTCGTTCCTCGTTCAGCGCATTTTTTTTTTTTTCATGCAAAATAAAAATCTAATTAAGGAAACAAACGATGTTTTATCGAGTAAAAAATGGTAAAACTGAAAGCCGTCGTGTACACTATTCTAATTAATTTGATCAGAAGTATTAACCGTAAGTACTTATAGTCACTTCTGATCAAATTTTAGTATAACCAATATCAATACGTACGAATTGAATTATATTTTCATCCACACAATCGATTTGTTTGGTTTTGTAACTTGTAAAAAAAAAAAAAAAAAAAATATAACAATGTAAATAAATCTTGTTTTTTAGTTTCATGAACTTTGGTTTCATTTCCCGTGGTTGCTTTTCGGCTGTTCTCGTTACTGGATTTTTATCGAGCTACTATTGACAGGCATGGGGCTTGATCTGTATAAGCACCAGCTAGTTACACAACTGTCAAAAAATGACTTGGCGATCGTTTTTATTTTTATGTTAATATTTTGATGCAAAATATTGCGTTGTCTGGAAAAAATAACTAGAAAAAGAAAATGTCAAAATTATTTTCAGAAACTGATGTCGCAACAAACACTTTAAACTCCCCAGAAGACAGCAATGTTTAATATGATTTCTTGTCGATTTTGTGAAATTAATTTTAAACCCGTAAAATGATTTTTTTTAATACAAAATTAAAAAATCAAAAAGCAAACTATTCTTGGCGAAAATTAAATTCTTTTGTACCCGTCACGGAGCAAAAAATATATTGAAAAACCACGTCAATTGATCAAGTAGTTTTAATTTTATCTAAGGAAGTAAAATTTTATGAGTAAGCAAAAAGTGACTATTTCGCGTCGCCATCTTGAAAAAAAAGCGCAGATAATTCAAACTTGATCAGCCTTGTAATGTTGACGATTTCACATTAATCGCTTAAAATCCTATAAGTTTTCTTTATAAAAATAATCATTGATCAATTACGTGATTTTCAGAATATGACATTTCCGTTCCGTAACGAGTACTTGCATTATAAAGTTTTCTGTATTTATGCTTAAATTAGGTTAAATTCTAAATAAGAACAAAAAAACAAGTATCCTTATTTGTTTTATATTTCGTAAAAGCGTATTATTGCTGTTTACTTCCTCTAAAGCATTTTCAAGTTACCACTCACTGGTCACAAAGTCGGGGAATAGTTTCTTTTATTGCTTTTTTTTTTTAACCATTCTTTGTGATGCAAGTAGATCATCCAATGTCTTTTACTCTTTTAGTAACCACATTTCACATGTTTACTCGGAAAATATTTTTATTAATTTAAATTCTTGGTGCAACTGATCTGGAAAAACAAAAACAAAACAAAAAAAAAAAAAAACACGGTTCACTTCGATCGCGTCGCCGTCTAAATCTTTTTTTTTTTTTTTTTTTTTTTTAACATGCTGATAACTTCGTTCTTTGGCAGAACAGGTGCGTGCAAAAAATGTTAATTGCCCCCTTTTGTTTAGGATCCCAAATTAAACCATTGTACTTTTGTCTGTTTAAACATAAATGACGTCATTTTATTTATTTATTTGTAAAATATAATGGCTTCTCAGAGAAAAATACTGTTAAGTTTGTTATTTAGAAATACAAACAAACTTGCCTTTTATTCAAAGCAAAAATGAAGGATTTCAAAACAATACTTAAATCACCTACGATGCCGGTAAACATCGTGTCCAAGATGTTTGTTTTTCATTTATTAAATAGCAATTGTATTTACTTGGCGTTGTCCGCGTAGAGAGAAAAATAATTAAAAATCTAGCTATGTTTACAATTTCCTTTTATATTATGCCCTTACACCCACCACACTGATGAGATTTTTATTTTACTTATTACATGTAGCCTGAAAAATGTGGTAAAATAAATAGGTGAATAGATTTTCTCGCTCACGACGCCCCTATTCCGAATTTGTGTCCATGGATCATCAGTGCATCCTGCTCCAAACAGTCATTAGATTTTATTTTATTCCTGAGGGATATTTAAAAAATTATTATTGTAATTTTTTTTATGAAAAAATCTCACAGTAGAAAAACATTTTTACTTGATTATGAAAAAAGATCGAAAAATTCGAAATAAAAACTTATTTTTAATGTGCAATCATTTATCTTTTAAAACGTTGTTTGGTACAAGAGAAACTGTTCACCGATTCGGAATAGGGGCGTATGAATCGGACAATTCAATATCGCCAATAAAGCGGCAAAACGACAAAAAAACAAAAAAAAACCCAAACTATTTTAGATTTAGAGATCAGTTTCGCATCTAAATTTTCACTGATTTCCGGGCAGCATGACTAATTTCTAAGAAATGGCAGATTAAAAAGTTAATGGAATTAAAAAAAAAAAAAAAAAAAATGCCCCCCTTCTTAACACTGCCACTAACCCCGATTCTGAGTGGTAATAGACAAAACACAAATCCCACTCAACCTCAAACACAAAAAAATCAAGAAAATTGCGAAGATTTATTGGGGAAGGGGAGATAGAAAAAAATGTCCTTAAATGTTTTATCTGGTTGAATAGTAGGTGATTTTATGTTAAATTTGTATACTAAATGCATATGAGTACCATACTATGGATGACAGTCCACAAATATTAAAGACTGGCTATTGCAAAGCAGTGCAATTGGGCTCGACACTAGTCATAATCGATAATGACTGATAATAATCAAACACAAGTAACTGCCTAAAAACTTCAATGACCACCAGGAATCTCCATTGAAAATGGACAATTTAATTTTGAAGCAGTCCAATGGGGGCTGATACTGGTCATGGCTAACAGTGAACGCCTGGAATTGACAAAGACGGGCATTAAATCCAACCAGTGTCTACCATTAACCGCTAGTGACTGTTAGTGCCTGCAACGGTAACCAGTGACTGTTGGTACCTGCCAGTGCCCAACAATGCCAGACAGTTGAAAATAGACGATTTCAGTTCGGTGCAGTCCAATGGAGGCTAACACTGATCATGGCAGTCAGTACCCACCCCAAACAACACTAATCGCCACTAACCTCCAGTGCTGACAATAACAGCCAGTGGCTTCTGCTAGCTGCTACTGCCAAAAAATGCCCAACAGTAAAAGCTAGATAATTTCATTATGGCTACAACCGCCAGTACCTGCTATTTTCTAGGGTTGATAAAGTTTGATTTGTTTTTTGAGTGGGGGGGGGTGATTAGGGTAGGAATTAATCAAATACTTTCTGAGTTTGTGCCATATTTCCTGGGCAATGCCGGTACATGGCTGGTCCTGCTAGTTATATATTTGTTTCTTTACCACTATTTCATACCTATCTTCTTTTGTAAAACAAACCATTAATTAAAAAAAAAAATTGTCTAAATTATTAAAAGTAGCTACCAAAAACTCGTGGAAATTCTTTTAAGCTATTTTAAAAATGTTGAATTTTGTAAATGCATTTTTAATACTAAAAAATGAAAATATACTGCATCTTTATTAAAAACTAAAATTTCCAAATTTTACAAAAAAAAAAATTTATTTTTTAAAAATTTGAAATATATATATATATAAAAAAAAAAAAAAGAAATTAATGACCTTCCCCCCTGCCAATTTCTGTCAACATTTTTAATAAGAAAACCGACTTTGAAATCTAGTGGGGAAATTACTTTTCTTTCCTAAAGTTTCTTTCTCTAAGCAGATAGGTTAATATTTCTCTACTGTATTGTTGGCACTCTGGAAGTAGGCAAAAATAAAAATTGCCTTAGTATAGAAAGGTTTCCCCTCCATTGATTAAGGACAAATTAACATTAATATAGTGTCAGAATAGATACTACACTGTGGTCTTATATATTTAGTTTATTAGACATCATATTAATACAATATTACAGTAAAATGTACATTAAAATAATAAAAGTCAACATAATTCCCATTAAACTTAGGCATGAAACCCTGTTAACTTTGGAGGTGTGGAGGGAGGAGGATTGAGGGTCTTTCTAATTATCTATGATGATTTGAGATTACTCTTAGCCGGCCCTTTTCACCACTACTGTTATAACAATGATGTAATTTCATTTGAAAGGGTTTTTCTTGTGGAAAATTTAATTATCTGATGAATGATAGGAAGTGGGGGAATCTAAAAAAAACTCACTCAAAAGAATGAGTAAACCAAACAAAATGCTTATTAGGGTGTGTTAGTAGGGTTCCTCCCACCAACCCTTGCCTAAGTGTTACATCGTCCAGTTTTCTGAAGGAACCGAAAACAAACATGTCGGTCTCTAGATGGGAGTGGGGTTGAGGTGAAGGCATGAAAAAAATAGGTAGATCGAGAAGGAATATGGGGATGGATGGTGACCTCTGTGAAACAAGACCTGTGGGAATGGCTTGGGGTAAAAGAAATGTGGAGCTTGGGCCTCTTTGGAGGTTCTCTAGCACAAAAAAACAGAACAGGGCCTGGATCTCACTTGTTCCATCAGCTAAGAGTCTTTTTAAGAAATGCTAAGCACTAAGAGATGGATTCCGAAGAACCCAAGACTGCACATGCCATGCTTAAGGAAATGTACTCATACCTGGTTCCTTGACGGATGTGCAAACTAGTGTCATACATCCATTTCTTGTCGGACTTCACTTGAGGCAACCTCTTCCCAATCACATCCAATTTTCACTTTAAGCAGATGTCAACATACTTGCTACGGTTAGGATAGCTAGAAAAACCATTCTTTTCTTCCCAGATAGCGGTAGATTGATGTTGTCAATAACATAAGTAGTGTTGAAATCTAATGGATGCTTGGTGTCGATGCGAGCCATTATCTCTTTGACATACCAAAATCGCTGGAGTTTGTTGTAATAGAAGGCTGCATGCACAGCCATTTCTACTTTTCAATCTTCGCAGCGTGGGTACAAGGAATCGACCCTTAGACTTTCCTTGTGAACTTTGACAAAGAGGGGGTAGTGTGTTCCAGACAAGCCGCCAGGTTAGGTAAAACTTGGTGGTTAAAGTAAGCCCAGCCTGGCGACCCATACCACTGAACGGATCTCCTCCTCTGACCATCCCAGCTGCTCTTGCAGGGGCTCCAAAGTGGTACCCATCACTTTTTCTTCAGTTTCTTTCTAGACTGCGTAAAGGTCCTGGTCTTCACCATAGCTCTAAGCACGGCTCAGCATTCGGCAAAGAATTTTGATTCCTTCAGCCTATGATGACCTTCCGCCAAGGGGTCGAGTATGAGGTTGGAAAAAGCACCCCCAAAAGGGACCCATGAAGGATCTGCTAGTGAGCGACCAAGGAAAGCCGAACTTTTGGCATGTTTGACATTTCAGATCAGGCAGTCCTAACCTTCTCTCTCTCTCTCTCTCTCTCAGACGTTGAGTACATACCTTCCTATAAGCATAATGCTTTCCCTTCTAAAGAAGCAAGGAGAGGAAACTCTAAAAGCCTGAAGGCGTTTCACAGGCAGGGGCAGTACAGCCAATCGGTAAAGGATGAGTCATAAGATGTATGTGTCACATGCCTCCGCTCAGCCCTTCAAGGACAATTTCCTTCAAATCTGAGTCTCCATCAAAGATTCGACCGTAGTCTGTATTACTGACCAATTCTTATCCAGCTGTAGACCTGGTCCAAACCAAATGCCCAGGACACGGACAGGGCCATCGGTCCAGCTGAAAATACCTGGAAGTGCAGACTCGCTGTTCCAAGCTCCCAACCGCGGGCTAATGGACTTGCTGCGGTTGAAAACTGTGACTTTGTAACGAGCAAGTGCCTTCGTCACTGTCAATATCTATGCGGCTTGATACTTATAGTGATATCATTGGCCCTTGGTGAATGCGGAAACCCTGGCACGCACTCTGCCAAGAAAAGCTATTCTGCACAGGACTGGTCTTGCCGCCTCATCCCTTAACTTGCGAAGGAGGGGTTTCAATGCCAGGACATACAGCAGAGGCAACAGCATTGACATACCGACCGAGAGACCACAAACGACTTTGAAAGCTTACCATTTACCGGCATCACTTCCGTCGGCATGTTGTACAGAATAGACCCACTTGCAGTAGTCCAGATTAAAACTGGTGGCATCTAGAACAGATCCCAGAAAGCGATGGTCGACCCTCATCGAAGGCCTTGGACTGATCCAAATTGATCAGTGCGGGTTCAATGTTGTCTTCTATTCCCTCTATGACCATGCGAATCAAATTGTCTTGAATGGATCTCCTTTCACAGTGTAACTCTTGTCGGGTTCAATCAAGTCAATGATGACAACCTGCAAGCAATTTGCAAGAACTCTTGCCAAAATCTTTAACTCGGTGTTTAGCAGAGGTAAGGGCCTGTAGTCATCTAAATTTTCCTTCCCACCATACCGGCTGCCTTTCTTCAGCAATGTGATCACTTCCTCGGTCACCTGCCCAGGTAATGGAGCTCTGAGCAAACCAATGGTTGTGCACATCATTCAGCTCGCATCTATGATCCCCTTGTAGAACATTTACAGCATAAACTCGTCTAGCTACTGCAATTACTGTAAATTATTTTCCTGTCTCTTTGTATACCTAAAACTAAATGGATCTATTCTAAATCCTCTCAAATCTTATTTGAACAACTGTTGTTACCTATTTTCATGTTCTTTCACTGTCCTCTTGACAAATTCATTAACTATTATATTCAAATGGCTTATGGGTCTTGATAAGCAGTTATTCATTATTATATTAAAAGAATTTTAATGATTTAAATGATTTTTCTCAAATTATCTTAATTTGAAAATATCCTAAAATTTATTTTCTGTTTGTGAATATTTAAACGTTTAGGAAATTTTTTTTTTTTTTATAAATTTTAAGTAATAATAAAAAAATATTTGCCAAATAAATAATTCAATTTTAAAATAATTATGTGAATAATCTATAAATATAAATTTTTGAAATGTTCAGCAAATTCTTTTTTCGGAGGGTTTTCCATTGGATTACTATTTCTTGCAATTTTTTATATACTGTGTAGATTGTAATATCTACGATTTGCAAACGTGCATCGTGTCTAGATTTATTTACATTGACTTTTACAAAATTCTTGCTATTTTGACTTCCCTCGTGTGTGTGATCGGCTTTTTCGTATAAAAGCGAAACTAATCTAAAGCGAAGGCAGTGTTCCCAGCTTTCGTTCTGGGAACGTCCAGAAAAGCAATAAAGTTTTGATCAATGCGGGGGGGGGGGACCTCTTATATCAGACAATTACTATTCAATTTGGACAATCCCCTTTTTATGGGGAGCTGGTCCTCATTAAATTCAGTTTTTAATCCTTAAATTCAATTTGCCTTGCTAGCCGAACGGTAACATGTCGGGGTTTTTTTTTAAAACTTTATTTTCCACCTTCGCCTCATGGCTTCTGGTTCGATCCTACCTACCTACCAAAACTTTTTTTTTTTTTCCATCATGTTTTCTGTTTTCATCTACCCCCACCCCCACGGATACACTTTAAAACACACGGGCAACGCCAGGCACCTTCGCTAGTTTTCTGTAAAGAAAACTTAAATTTAATCGATTTTTCTGTAAAATTCTAATGTACTATTTTGAACAAGAAAATAAGACTTTGACTACAAATATTGAAAACCTTAGCACAGAAATATAAATTTAATTTCTTTATTTTTTAAATCCATTAAAATTTTATTGCATTTGTAAGATAAACTAAAAGTTTATCTTAAACATCATGTAAATAATTGGAAAGAATACTTTTATCAGCAAGTAAAAATCATTTTACAATTTTTTCATGTTTTTATCTTTTGAAAGCTTTTTCATATTTTAAAAATAAATCAAAGTCTAATTTTAAAAAAAATATTTAAAATCATTTTTGCAAATCTTCCAATTTTTACTTTAATGAATCTTGCTTTCCTGACTGCTGGAAAACTGCTTCTGCGGTACCAGTTTACAAGAATTCTGGCTGACCCATTAAATTATCACCCTATTAGCCTCCTTTCACTTTTTGCCAAAATATTTGAGTCCATAATTAATGAAGCTCTAGTTCATCACCTTATAGCTGCTAAACTTCTGACTGACCAACAATATGGATTTCGACAACTTGTTCTACAGCAAATATTCTAACTGTAATCTCTGAATGTATATACCATAGACTGGACAAAGCAGGTGAGGGTAGAGTGGTAGCTTTAGATATATCTAAGGCTTTTGACAAGATATGGCATGATGGTCTTCTCAGGAAAATCAGATCTTACTTAACATAATTATCTTTCTTAAATAAGAGAAAAATCCAGGTTGTCCTCAACTGTCTTACATCTAAACAATATGATATAAATGTGTATGTACCTCAGGTGGTCTATCCTTGGACCTTTATTATTCCTAATATTCAAAAATGACCTCCCTGATTAAATTGTTTCTGAGATGGGTATATTTTCTGATGACACCATGCTCTATAACAGGCATGAGGGGAAAACAAATGAACATATATCTAAGGAAATGGGAAAAACACTAGAGAAAGACCTCCAATCTGTAGTGGAATGGGGACAAAAGTGGATAGTCATATTCAATGCTGCCAAGACTAAGCTTGTTTCCTTCAGCAATTACAAGAAACCTTCTCTACCACCAATAGCCATAAATGTAGGAAAATATGTGACGATGAAACATTCTGTTCACTGAAAAGTAAGGCTAGAAAAACATCAGAAAACTATATGGAGATGAAAGATTGCATTAAGAAAATTATGAAGAAAACTTTGAATCCTTGTATGGACCATCTTATTTTGGAAGAACAGCAGGAATCAAAAGAAATGTGGAAAATGATTACACATCAAAATATCTAAGGGAGGGGGGATATCTTAGACTTTATAAAATTAAACACAAAAAATCACACTTGATTAAATAATGTACGGTAGAACATGAAGTCATTTTAAAAAAAATTTTTTAATTCCAAAATAGTCATATTTAAAAAAAAAAAAAAAAAAAAAAATTATAAAAAGGTTCCAACAAGAAAAAATAAAGCACTAATTTAAAAAAAAAAAAATGCTGTTCTATTAATTTTAAGTTTGAGATGATATGAAAAAAAAAATGGGGTGGCAATATAAAAAAGGTCTAGCATAGTGTGTTTCTGAACTTTTTACATGACGATTAATTATTAGTATTTGAATTCTTTAGACTACCGTTTTCATCTTGAGTGTTAATTTCACAATGTTTCAGTGGATGTAACCTTCAACCTTCTTCAGATGTATCTTGTTGAATTTCTGAATCTTTCTGTCCGCAAGCACCTGTGGCATAGTGGATAGAGTACTTGGTAAAATTTAGTTGTACACTTCTGGAGATTGAAGGTTCAATCTTAAATGCAGGTGACACTGAAAATACAACTGCGAATTACTACTTAGGACTTGTATCCAGTCATGGGTGATGGAACAAGAGCATGCTACCCCTGTGGATTAAATAAAGTGTTCTGTTAGAAATTTTATGCAAATTTGAGTTAGACAAGATACACCTGAAAAAGTTGGAGGTTACACCAACTTAAACATTGAAAATAACAGTTGAGATGAGAACTAGTCCAAAGAATCTAAATCATCTGATTAATATTAGTTTTAAAAGAAATGGTAGCTATTTTGGCAATACAACAAAAGTAATCTGGGTTTTTTTATTTTTATTTACTTTTTATTACTTTTGTGGCATTCACCAGGATGGGTTGAGCCGACTCCTCCCATAGAACAGTGTTCTAAATGAATGCAGACCACATACAGCGGTCCGTAGCAGCCAAGATAGTTATGGGCAGCAAGTTCTGGGACCAGTGACGAGCATCGTGGACCGGAGGTAGGTTCAACGTCTTTGGTGTGTAACCACATCTTCTGTTGGTCTCCCTGGCGTCTTCACATGTTTCTGGAGCTATTGCTTTGTGGAGGAACTCTCCTGTGTTGTGGCATGCAGTGTGGTCAAACCAACAGTCTCCTCTTTAAAAGTGCTTGGTTACGTGTGATGATCCTGCATCGTATCCAGATTTGTGTGTTGGTGACAAAACTGTAGCAGGGAAGGCAGTATAGGTCAAACACTACTAACCTTTTGAGATCTGCAGCTCTCATCAGCCAGGTCTTGCAGCCATAGAGAAGGATTAACCGAACAATCACCTGATAAATCCGGATTTTTATGTCTGTTTTGATCTTGGGGCAAAACCAGACAGTTGTAAGTGACTGAAATGTTAATTCACGTATCGATGTCATCATACCCTTGACCTATGGAATCAAACATTGAGCCAAGGTATTTAAAGTGATTGACCTTTTCCAGGGGTTTGAGAAGAATTGTGCTTTCCTTGGACGGTAGAAATTCTGCCGAAAGGATTTTTGTTTTTATAGCATTTATCTTCATACCAATCTTAGATGTGTTGCATTTTGTCTAAGACTGAATGAATATTGGCAAAGTTATTTTTTTCCCAAGAATGATTGTCATCAGCATAGTCGTGGTCAGCAGAGACGCCAGGAAATTTGGCAAGTTTAGAAGTTCATCTCTACGTTGCTCGCAACGCATGAATAAAAAAAGTCAATGTCTTAAACAGTGTGAGCAAAAGAACAGAATTCTGTCCAACTTCGGAGTGAATGTCAAAGAACTCCAATTCCTGGTCATAGCAAAGAATTTTTGTATGCGTGATGCAATAATATGCTTTGATGAGGTTAAGCAGCTATGGTGGAAATCCATCTGCAAGTTCTGTTCTATGCTGTGAGGTCAGAAGCTAAGTGATCATTTTGTTAAATTTATGTATTAAGTAGACACCTGCACTAAAAGTCTAACCCCCCCCCAATTTATTATTAGGATCAACTCAAATCTTTATTACTTGATCATAGTAAAACATTATGTGAATAGAAATTCCAAGACACTTCTAGAAGTGTAATCCACGTTTAGTTTCAGAACAGTTTCCGATGGTTTAAAAAAAAAAAAAAAAAAAAAAAAAGACGACCTAAAACTGGAATTTACTTTAATTAAATTAATGGTTGAAAAGAAGACTTGAACAACAAACAGAAACAGTTAGGACTGCTACCACTGATTTTGATCACTATAAGCAGTTCATATACAGTGAGAATCCCTAACTTCTAAAACTTCTTTTTTTACTTTCCCTTATTATTCTAATGGACCATTTTTTGTGCTTTTATTAATTCATACTGATATATGCATTTCCTTAATTGCTTTTTAAGAATTCAAACAGTACTTGCATGTTATCGCCCCAAACCATCACTAATCGCCAGTGAAAGCCATATTATTTCATTTTGACCACGGCTGCCAGTATCTGCAATTGTTCAGATGACAGTGGCCGCCAACAACTGTAGTTTACTTTTTTGTGAGGGGAAAGCAGGCTTCGACTGGGCAACGTCGGTTAACAGGTCCTGCTAGTTTCTTATATAGATTGATCAATATTGGTTACTTTAAATTAGTAATTATTTGCTCCATTCCAAAATAAAATGTTATAAAATGCACTTTTGTCGACTACAAGTTAGCTTGGATCACCCCTTTCTAATTCATAATATGTGCACTGTTATACATATTGCTTATTGGAAGTTTTTTTGTCTTAAAAGAAAAGTTTGCAATATAAGCTGAAGTAATAATGAATAAAAATTTAGTACAGTGGTGTGTTTTTTTTTGTTTTTTTTTTCACCCCAGACAAAGCACAGTGCCACTTTGCTGTAGGGGGCTAATATTTGGGACATAATTGCAGGAATACTATGTAAGGAGTTGCAGCAAAATGTATGTTTACATTACACTTTAACTTCTGCATATCAGTACAGTAGGAAGCAAGAACTCGGAAGGGAATTTTAAAGTCTAGCAGTTCTGGAGGAGAAACTATTACAGTAGAAGACTTTCTGATATCTGCTGATCCCTACTGTGTAGGAGTGGGATTTTGCTGCTTGTCGGGTTTGTTGCGGGTTGAGGAGGTACAGGGGCTTGTAGTTCATTGAAGCATCTATCATTAAAATACTTGTAACACAGACAAAGGGATGCAACATTTCCTTGACGGAAGAGAGGTTGAAGCTTAGCTGACAGTTTGAGACCTATTAGGTTGCCGACTCTTTTGAACCTTTTAAAAGAAATACTTTTTGACGCTGTTTCTTAAAGACAAAACGATAAATGGAGTTATTGAATCAAATAAGAATGCTATTTTTGAATCTTAAAAATACTAATAAGAATAATTTAAATGTCTAAACCTTTTTAAATAGATATTTGTTTAATTTTATTGGTTTATGAAATGAAGAAAATCTATTTAAAAAAAAAATGAATTTTATGTTTTTACATTTTAATGTTTATTTTATGGGCCTAACCTTTAGTGACCTCAAATAGAATCAAAGAAATATTTTAATAGTGTTTTTTGGATTCTATTAAAATTTTAACCCATATTGAAACTTGTTTGAATTTTGTGTTAATATTAATTTCTATAAAACATAAACATTGACTTGTAATATATATATATATATATATATATATATATATATAATTACATTATGATTTGCCTTTTATAAAGACAATTTAGCAGTGCAAGTTATTTGAGAATATAAAGTTTATTTTAATTCTTAATAGTCAAATTGCATAAAAATTAAATTTCTATAAAATTGATTTTATTGTTCAAATTTAAATATGTATGTTAAATCTTTTGTATGTTTATTTTGTTTTTTGTTTCTTTTTAGTTCTCTGTATTGTATTTAAGATGAAGCCAAAATGGCTGATACTGTGAATGAAGACGGCTTCATGTTTGGAATGTCTGCAACTGGAAGAGACACAACTGCTGCTGCTGCTGGACGAAGACCACGTGATGAAGACTATGATCCTCTCAACACCTGGCCATTATTTGGTCATTTACCTCCGATCAATCCACCTGTGATTGACCCATATGGCTGGCACCACCTGGATCATCGTATACCTCCAGGCCCGGCCCAGCCAAACCTTGGTTATACATACAACCCCCTCTCCTCAGCCCCAGAGATGTACAGCTACATCAATCACCTAAGTAGCAGTGAAGAATTGCCTCCAGAAGAAATGCAAGCAATTCTTGGGCAATCTCTCAGTGTCAGTGTTGATGCGTTACCACGTGCTAAGGACTGTGTGGCTGATTTGTCATTTCGTTGTAACAAAACAGCTATTGGAAGCGAACGAAAGTCTGCTGAAGCGAATAGAGCTCATCGCCTTAAGATGCAACGGGAGGAGTTGATGGATTCCATACCCGACAAACCCTACGGTCCGTTCATGTATTCGGGGCTTCTTGAAAGTCCGAGTGCTTTTGAAGAACAAAGCCCCAATGTGTCTTCATCGTCGAAACCCACTTATTCAGAGGTAGCCAAGCTGTCAAAAGAGAAGAAAGTTGCCAACAGTCGCACTGCATCTCCTAAAGACGACATTGAGAACTTTCAGACGAAGATGTCTCCTCATGATAACGCCATCAAATCTCCTTCCCATAAGCCAAGGCGTGTGAATTCTAACCGTAAAAAACAGAATGTTTCCCCTTCTATGGTAACCCATTGTGCACCAGTTGTTTCCCCAGACTCCAAGTATGGTTTGGACAAATTTGAGCAGACGGATAACAAAAAGGTAGATTGGTCCGAGGGTATGAACAGCGGATTTGTTACCAACAGTTCCCTTTATATTTTCTCTGGTAACATACCAGTATCAGAACGGAAAGAAAGTTCTGGAAGTGTCAGCAGTTCCTTTAGTGGTATTGAGGATGTTGCTAATATCTCAGCCAATTCTCGTACTTCAACAGCAGGAACCAGCCATTCAAAGCTGGTCCCACCCTCTAGTCTTTCAAGTGCAGGGGAGCCAACTGTGCCTTTAAACTCCCCGAAGAAAAAGGACAGCAGCAAAAATAAAATCAACGAAGCTCGGAAAACCTTGCCGAACAAGAAAGCTGGTAAAAACAAACAGCAGCAGCAGCCTGGCACTGAGAGAACGGCTAATTCCTCACCAATTCTAAATAATGGGATTCCTGCTCCTCCAAGTGCAAAAGCCCATTACGGAACCCACAGACAATCTTCAGGTTACATTAATAATGACCTTCGGGAGTTCAAGAAATGGACTAATACATCCACCAATCAAGACACAAACTATAAAAACAACGATATTGATGATTGTTGTAATAGTAGCAGTACTAGTTGTAGTACTACAAGTAATAACAATAGTGGGGGAGGAGGAGGAGGAGGCAGTAGCAACAGCGGCTTTTATAAAAATGTTTCTACTTCCTCCCAGATGTCTGGCATGTCTAGTAAGATGAAAAATCAGGATCGTGGATCTAACCAAAGGCATCATTCCAGATTTCTATTTGGCTTTGAACTCAATTTTAGTAAGTATTGTTTTGTTTTTTTATTATCTTATAACATAGACTTTTTTCATAATTTTAAGAATTCCTGAAATGGTGCTCTACAACGTATCCAACGTGCTTTTCATTTTGAACATGTGTCAAGTTGTTAAATATGAACAACAGGCAATTTTTCTAACATCTTTGATATAAAGTTATGCTTGCATGTACAGGATTCAGTTCTAAACTAATCAAACAATCATGAATTTTGGAATACAGCTGTTAGGCATAAGGGGTTGTGATATGGGTTATATTTTGTTTTCCTTTTCTACAAAGTGGATAGAGGTGAAAATTCAGATATGTTTTTTATGAAATAATAGGTATTAGACATCAATTAATAAATATTCACTAAATTTCAGTTTTTTAGTATTTTAAAGGGTTTTTCAGGGGGGGATAATATGGCCACAACCTTCTATTTGAAAATTCGGTACTTGTACAGTTTAATCAAGACATTAAAAAATGAAAATATCGAAAAAAGTTTATATTGTACATATCCGTTATGGAATGAAGTTCTGAAAAAAAATTTCACCTGATTTCATCAAGTTTTTTTTTTTTTTTTTTTTTTTTTTTACGCTGTAAAAAAAAAATGTTATGATATTGAGCAAAAGGTTCGATTTTTAGGAAGAAAAGCTAGTATTAAAGATGGGAAGGGAGTGTCGGCGCTTTAAATTAAGTTATCTCCCCGTGGTGTGTTCTAAAACTCCAAACAAAAATTTCAAAATTCAAAGATGTCTACTTTCAACGTGCTGTCATAAAAACGTGTTTTTTTTCCGCTGTAAAAAAAAAAAAAAAAAAAAAAAAAAAGCTACTCTATAAAATTAAGTGAAATTTTTTTTCCGGAAATTTTCAGTTCAAAACGTATACGTACAATATAATCTTTTTTCGATATTTTCATTTTTTAATGTCTTGATTAAACTGTACAAGTGCCAAAAATTCAAATATTTCAGATATACATTAAATTTGATCCCTTATCGTTAGACTCCAATTAAGCAAAGTTTTCTTAATTCCAATTTTTTTTAAAAAGTGCTTACACTTGAGCCTTAAATTATTTCTTAGAATCAAAATTGTGTAATTGATTTCGATCAAAATTAACAGGGATTCTAAAAAAAAAAACAAAATATTTTTTTTCACATATTAAATCTAAAAGCACATTGGCACCGAGAAGGGGGCTATTGTGAATTAGGGGCCATGTCTATAGGAACAATCTGAGTAAGGAATGAGCAGTGAGATGACTGTTCACATTACATTTAAACTTCTAATATAAATTTTAGTATCATATCTTTATTTTAATCTCTGTAAAGAAGTACAAGTGATGCAGAATGTCTGTTTAGAGTAAATAATTTTACCCGTCCTAGGATTGATAATCTAGTTATATACATATGCAACTGGAGATATTATGAATTAAAAGCTACTATGAGAATATTTATGGACTGTTATCCGCATCTTCATAGTTGTTTCACAATGTTTCAGACGACTATTCCTCTGGTCTAAAAGATGAGAATAAGTCTGCAAATATACAAATTATTCATCTCAAAGGATTCCAATGAAAAATATAATTGCGCACCATAATTTTATATGCCATGTGAAAAACAATATCTTCATTTTTTATATACATACTAGCAGGCTGCCCAACATTGCCCGGTTGTAAAATGTGCATAAATATATTTTAATTCATACAGAAACTGAGACATGTGGATGCAAGTATCATGTTTTTCCTAACAGTTCACTTATTATAAGTAAAAAAAATAAATAAATAAATAAAAATACTCTAGATGAGATCAAAACCTAAACACAGTGAGTCAAGTATGATAATCATTAGGCCAGCTTGACACTATCTTTTTAAGTGTTTTCAAACCTACTTATTCTTAATATAAGGAATCTGTAATGTGAGCCATTCACGCATACGCATTCGTGAAACAGTTGACAGATAAAAATCCAATGACCCCCCCCCAATACCAATTTTTCAATTGTGACCCCTTAGCACCCTTTTTTCTGGATGAAAATCGATTAAAGTTTTCTAGGTGCCTGAATACACTATATACTAAATTTCAAGTTTGTAGATAAAAAATTCGTTGAGTATATAGATTGAGAAGTATCCTCCCACATTCTCACTTTATAGATAGACTAGATTACCTATCACGGAACCATTTTGCATCACTTATGTCCTATTGAAATCAAAATTAAATGTCACTAAACTTTATATCTAGAATACTTATTCTAATTTTGATCAAAATCTATTATCTTTTGATTTTAGAAAATATCTGGAATTTAAGCTCAAGAAGGTTTAGAGGGAATTGTGCTTAATTGCTATTTAATGACTATTGAATTCAATGCAAATCTGAAATATTTTAATTTTTAAGTGACAGGTTAATATACTTTAAAGAAATTGGAATTTGGGGAATATTTATTAATGTTTAATACCTATTAAAATTTCATAGAAGTCGGGTATCAGAATTTTCCAAGAGCTTTAACCTTTCTCCTCTTTTGCATAAATCTAAACTAAATATAGCCCACATTACATCTTATGCATAGCAACTGTGTTCCAAAATTCAAAATGATCATTCAATTAAGAATGAATCCTATACATACAAATATATTAACGTATCTCATACACACCCTCTCACCTGACACAATCCCTTTAAATTTGAAGAAATTTTAATTCTATTATAAATAAATATTAACTCTGCATTTAAGAAATAAGCGTTGAATACAATGCAAATTTATATAAATGTTACATCTATATATTAATACGATAGCATATGCTATTTTGTATCACACTTGCATTTTTTTCTTCTGGGTGACTGTCGATTTAATTGTTATGACCTTCCATTTCTTGTAATAAATAATTTTACTAAAATTTTTTCAAAAGTTTTGGTTTCGAATTATAGCTGATGCACCCAAGTCATATGGATATATTTTTTATTTTTGAAATCACAATTTTATAATATAAGAATCAATAGAAAATTGACTCCATAATAATATATACAAAATCTGCATGAATTAAAATATATTTAATCACATTTTATGACTGGGCTATGCTGGATGTCCCTGCTAGCTTAGATAAATACTTTTGCAATTTTAACAAAAATGCTACAATAATATAAGAGCGTCCCCATTTACACTGAACATCTACTGAATGCCAACATCAATGTATTACATATGAAAGCGTCCCCTGTGGAATTTCCATAGGTCCCGCTAGTATAAATTTAAAGTCAAAACCATTTCATACTCACTTTGTACTTCATTGGTGTTGAAATATTTCAGATTCATGTAACTAGCAATACACATGGCCGTTAAAATGCTTTGGATAATCATAGATTTCAAGGGATTTTTGCTAAAATAGTCATATTTTAAAAACCAAAGCACTTTAAGTCTTCAAAATACCGTTTTGTTCAGAAATGAATATACTTTCAAATGAATTAGTAAATAACATACATTATATAATTTTAGAGTTTTAAGCAAATAAAGTGATAAAAATGTGAACATCATAAAACAGCATTTTTGGTAAGATTTTGTAACACCCCCTCTCCTAATTTCTAAACATTCGTACTGTTTCTGTGAAGAATTTTTTAATGAAATTTGGAAATTAGCCAAAAGAGGTGTCATTTTTAATTTCGAGTGTCCAAAATTCATTTGACGACTCATTTTTTTTTTTTGTTGTGTTAAAAAAGATTTCAAAATGATGAGTATTGAAAATTTTGAAAAAAAATTTTCTTCGGACACTCACTATTAAATAAAACAATCTTTTTACTCTGTTTATTCGTTAAAAAGATGATTGGACAGTGTTTTCTCTAGTGGTACGTAGCAATTTAAAAACAATATAAAAAAAAATCGTTATGAATTTGAATCAAGACTTCTGTAGTAGTAGTGATAGTAGCAGCAGCGATAACATGGCGTAAACAGCCTTTTGTTTTTGTTGTTTATTTTTATTTCAAATCGATTTTTTTTTAAATTGAAAATCTGGTTATAAATAAAACTTCTTACATGTTTAGAGCTATTTTGTTATCAACCATACAAATATTTTAAAAATTGGGTAGTAGTAAATTTTAAAATATTTTAACAAGTGAAAATGTGAACTATCATTGTTTTGGTTCACGTGTACGAACGGTACTCACACTTCTAATTTTCATCCCTTAAAAAATGTTTTCAGTGAATTATTATCGAATGGAAACTAATCTACCCGATTATTAAAAAAAAAAAAAAAAAAAAAATCAATATTTAAATATTTTTAGGAGGTGCTCAGTTAAAAAATAACGGTAGGAAAGGACATGAAATGTAATTAAAAATCAAAATAACATTAATTCAAATTTTTTAACAATTTGTCAGCTTTGGCAAAAACTTGTTTCTTTTTTTATATTTAAATAGAATTTAAATACTTGTTATTTTTCCAAGAATCATGTTTTCTGTTAGAGGGACATCACTTTTTTAAATAACATTTCTTTTTGTCTGTTTGTCATAATTCTTGTAAAGTTTCACAATGGGTATCAAACACTCTCTTAAAAAAAAAAAAATGCTTAATTCTATGTCTAATCCTAGGTACGAGTGGTAAGCCTCCTCCTAAAACCTTTAGCCTTAACAATAACGCTAAGTACAAGTGGCAGAGCTCCCCACTAAACAAATTTCCCCTGTGAGCTCATATAAACGTAAAAAAAATAAGCATAAAAACGTTTGAAGAAAAGTGCACATGATTAATCCCCTCCCTCCCCCAAAAAATAAATTGGTCAACTGTCCTAAAACGCTAGGATCGTCTTGAAATGGTGAATTATTTTACATTTATGTGAAACCAACCCCCACTCTAAATTCTAAAATTGTTTTTGTTTTGTTTCTATCAAGTCTTCAGGATGTTCACACATAATTTTCCTTAGTCCAAAGTCAGAGTGGCAACCTCCCTACCTTCTCATAATTGCACAAAGACCCTCTTAAAACCACGCATAATCGCTTTTAGAAAACAAACAAAAAAAAACACCCAGGATTTATCTATCATAGGAAAAGGGGGGGGGGTAACTGCTCTAAAGCGCTCGAATGATTTTTTTTTTTTTTTTTTTTTTTTTTACACAGGAGTCACCACTTATCAAGGCCCAGAGGCCACTCGAGGATTAGGGTTAATGAGTATAAATTAGCCAATGTGATTATAGCGTAGTAAACATAAGTAGTGGGAATTTCGTCAAATTAAGTATAAAACTATTTTTTAATTGTTGCCAGGTTTAAGTTTTAGATGATTGGTCGGATTATGTGACTTTTTTTTTTTTTTTTTTTTTTTTTTTTTTTTTTTTTAAGACATCAACACATTATCGAGGCCACTTGAGGATAAGGGTTAAAGAGTGTACAGTAGAAATTGGACAATATAGTAATCCATTCGGTAAATTTGTTAACTTATATGGAACGGCTCATCAAGAACTTGTTTACGTTAGACTTGAAGATAACCATATTGTAGTAAGCAGGAAAACAGAAGACAATTCCACAGGTGTGCAGTTCTAAGAAAGAAGCTTTGTTCATGGAATCTACGTTTAGGTTTAGGCACAGATAAAGAGTGGGGGGAATTATTGATAGTGTTTTCAGCTAGACGAGTGTTTCTTGTGAAAGTTTGGCGAGGGGGGGGGCATAGACTGAAGCTCAGTCGAACACTTTCTATGAAAATGATACATCAGAGAAAAACTCGCAACATCTCTTCTGTGAGATAGAGGTTGCAGGGAAGAGAAAAGGACATCTCCTATGAGGCTACGAAGTCTATTTTGAACTCTATCAAGGCAGGACAAGTCCTTTCTAGCAGCTCCTGCCGAGATGTGGCAACAGTGTTCCATCCTTGGACGTACCTGGCTCTTATATAGATAGAGAATTGCATCAGCAGTGATTGATCTACTGGATCGATAGAAAGATCCCACCATTTTTCCAGCGGCCTTGGCAACAGATTTGATGTACGTGTTCCATTTAAGATCAGGAGTAATGGTCAAGCCCAGAATCTTGTCAAAACTTGAGGCCTCCTGAAGACGAGAGCCATTCATTTCAATTGATGCCAGAAATGATTTAATAATTAAGACATTTCCAGCTATACCATAACGAGAGATCTTGTGAAGTAAACCTTTATGCCATACCCTATCAAAGGCCTTAGATATGTCAAGAGCAATTGCCCTAGAAAGGTTGCCTCCATCGAGAGATTTGCTAATCGTATGAGATATAACTGTAAGCACATCTGCTGTAGATATAGCAGAACAGAAACCAAATTGAGCGTCACTAAGGTTATTTTTGTTTAGATGATTGATTCAGATTCCAGCTACTTACTCATAACGCACAGGAGACTTATTGGCCTGTACTGAGAGGGGATTAGCGATCACCTGAATTCTTAAATACAGGACATACTGATGAGATTTTCCAGGGTGATGGGAAGCTATTCTCCTTAAGACAACGTTTAAACAGTTTTGTAAGTATGGGCGCTAGTTCTGGTTGAAGTTTTTTTGAGTACTATAATTGGAATACCGTTAGGGCCTGTTGCTTTACTGGAATCAAGGTTTTTGATTAGCTTGCCAACATCACGTACAGATATATGCATATCACATAGCGTATTTTCTGATACAGGAGGAAATATTGGGGGTTGGTGGCCTTGATCACAAAGGGTAGAATTAGCTGAAAAGTTCATGGCAAAGAGTTTGGCTTTGTCTGATGCTGACGAGATTACCTCAGGTCCATTGATGATAGTTGGGATAGAGCACATGCTTCTGTTCAGGATTCTGTTTGCTATTTGCCAAAACTGGTGGGAACCAAGCTGCTCAGCTACTTTGGACTTGACGGATTGGGCATACAACTCTCTTGCATTCTTTATTACTTTCTTACAATGGTTGCTGGCAGTCCTGAAGGTGGCTTTAGTTTCCATACATCTATTATGTTGGAAGCAGTGGAAAAAGTGATTTCTGTGCGCAGTGGCAGCAGCGTATTCTGGAGAGAATCATGGCTGGCTGTTAGGTTTTTGCTGAAACTTTTTTGAGGGTATGAAACGGTCAATACCTACAATTAACCATTCTGTCAGGTCTGATACTATAGAGGACACCTCCTTTTTAAACATGGAACGCAGAGGTAGATCCGATATAAATGTACAGAAGCTATCCCAGTCAGCCTTAGTATATCGATATACTGTACGATGGAGAGGTACATCTGGGGACTTATTACATTTCATTTTTATCTTAATTGATACAACAGAGTGGTTGGAAGATCCAAGTGGAGACAGAACAGAAACTGAACATAGTTCAGGGAAAGTTGTGAGAAAAAGGTCTAGTAGACTCGCATATTGGCCATCATTGTCGGGCACACGGGTGGGTTCGTGAACAATCTGAGTGAGGTCATAAGCAATGGAGAAATCATGACAGAACCTCCCCTCATCATCGGTCTTGTTTGAGTGGGTCAACCATTCGACGTTGTGAACATTGAAGTCTCCACATACGTAAATGTTAGTTGAAGGTTAAGTAGATAGGACTTGGTCAATTTTCTTAGATATGTTTCTGCTGTTGTGGGGGCGATAGAGAGTAAATATAAATGCAGTAGTGTGAGCTAATGCAACCCAGAAGCACATATAGGGTAAGTTAGGATCTTCCCTGGAGATGTCCCTACCACATGGAAATCTTTAATATAGGCACGTATTCCATGCCCATGGCGATCTTGGGGGTCAGATTTAGAAGTTAAGTTAGAGTATCCTTTAATTGCAAACTCTTCTAGGGAAATAGCTTGTCCAATGCCAGTTTCACTTAAAAATAAAATGGGAAATCATTTTACATTAAATTCTAAAATAATTTTTGTTTATCTTTTATTAAAGTTTTTCAAGTTGTTCACATGCAATTTTCTATAAAGGTAGAATTACATATTTTGGAGAGGTGGTCAGATGGGGAGGGGTAACAGAAGGCATTAATATACAATAATACCAAAAAAATATTGCAATATATTCATTTTTAACTAATCCTAGATTTCGATTTCAGTTTTTGGCACATAAAATGCATTACAACTAAACTTTGAGTTCCTAACTTTTCTTTTAATGAATACATGGCATTTTTAAGCAATCACAGCATATTTATGTGCATTTACTGCAGATTATTTGGAAACCATTCATTTATGGAGATTTTCAATAGCATATTCAGATTCCTTGCACAAAAATACACTTGTATGGCAAATTTCATTGCTTAATCTTGTGTTTTAACAAAGATATAGCATTTTTACTGAAAAAGTAGTGCAAAAAATATGACAAAACGTATATGGTCTTAAAGCGGGAAAAATATCCAAACACGCAGGGCATAAAAATAGTCATAACTTCCTTGATTTTAATTGGATTTAAAAAATTTAAAAAGATTCTTTCTTAGCTTATCAAGCTCTTTCTATATATATACCAATATTGAAATATTTTAAGCCATTTAAATTTTTTCATGTGTATTGCTAATGTAACAAAAAGTAATTCTGTTACAAAGAATTGGTTGGTTGACTGTCTTTACAATTAGCTTGAAATTGGAAGGAAGAAAAAAGTTAATTTGTTATTAACACAAAAAAAAATTCTTTTAAGGTGAGAACTCTTATCCTCAACTGCATTGATTTTTTTTTTTTTTTTTTTTTTTCATAAAAAAAAAAAAAATGGGACTTATGAATAAGATTTCTATGTTCTTTCTAGATTTTTATATGAGTCTTTGATGCAGGTGGTGGCATAGCTATAAGTGTGCCTGTGTCGCTACTCACAGCTTTTCAGTGTAGCTAGAAAAACATATTAAACTGGGATCAAAACTGTCTACTTGACCTTTGCTAATTTGAACTCTTCAACTGCAAAGCATGAGTAAGCAAAATTTTTGTTTATGTAAACATTGTAAATTACCAAGGAGCATTCTATTTGTTTTTACAAAGTTTGCTTATATACTAGCTGTATAGACCAGGCATTGTCTGGTCGAAATATATTGCCGGCTGGACAGATTAGTCAGATACTATTTAAGATACACCAAATATCCTAACTTGTTATGAAGTGACCACATGTTGGATTTAGGGATGTATAAAACTCATCTACCTTGGTTTATGAAAATCAAACGCGAAGTAACTTTCATAGCTTAAAATGGAAATAAGTCTAGTAGCTTAAATAAGTTTACTTCCGATTTTAAATGCAACTGTTGTCAGCTATTAATAATTGAAAAATTAAATGATAAATAAAATAAATCAACTTAAAATATTTCTAAATAGAACAATTAAAAAAATTCTGTTACAACAAACAATAAAATCAAGATGATTATTAAACTAGATTTTCTTTTAATGTAATATGCAAATGAGGGTATTCATTAGATGTAGGTTTCTTTTGAATGCATAGTGTATATAGAAATAATGCTAGAATAAGTGTATAAGTCCGTTTTCAGAATGAAAATTAATTTGTGAAAAAAATGTACCTTTTGTACATCTTAATTAAATCGTGAACAGACAAGAATACGACTTTAGAGTACAAGATTCAAGCAAGGACGCCTGTACTGTCCAGAGGTTTATAATTATATAGATATTGAATAGATTTTTACAAAATCCTGCTTAGTTTAACAGTATTGCAGTTTTGTAACTGATCCAGTAATGACAAGTATTTAAATTTAATGTGTTTCAATATGTTTGAATACAATTGTTATACACACTTACAGGGTTGTATTCAGATGTCTATTTGGTACAATGTGCAATTTTTTTTTTTTTTTTTTTTCACGTGGTGAAAATACTTATTTATATATAAAAACAAAACAAAAAACTCTTGCATATTTAAAGTCTTTCATTAATTTTTTTGAACTTTGATAATTTTTGTTATTTTTGAAATAAAAATGTGGTTGTCCAAATCCTTTCAATTAGCGAATTATCACTACAATTTTTAAATTGATTACATGGTTACATTAATTATGAAAGGTAATATGCTAAACAATTGAAAATTAAAGGTCGCAAATAGGTTGTCATAGCTGGAGGCTGATTCATGTTTAGTTCTTGTTTCATGACTTCTCTTCTGTAGCCGATGAAAGAAATTAAAACAAATTTTTGCTGATGTTGATTGAAATGAGCAAATGAATTTGTTTCAAACTTGCTATATTAAAAAAATGTGTTAATTGTAATTTGAATTATTTCAACTACTGGAAACTTAAATCTTGGTAGCTTGCTTTCATCAAAATTCCATACAGATTTCAGTGTTCACGACACGACTCACCTGAAGCAGGATGGAGGTATGTCGGGTGAAACGTGAGAATGAAAATGAGAACAATAATTGGTATAATACAAATTATGAATCCTCATGAAAAATTCTAAAATGTAATTTTAATTGTAATTTGGAAAATACTAAATAGACTATTTAACATAAATTTCCAAATGACAATAATACCATGAAAATTCCTGGTGTACATTTGTTTAATAGTGAATTTCAAAGCAAAAATGTTCACTTTTTTTTTTTTTTTTTTTTTTTTTTACATTATGAAAAAAAAGCCCCCAAAACAGTTGATCCTATCCAGTCAATCAAATTGACAATAACTTTTTTTTTTTTTTTTTTTTTTTTTTTTTTACATAGGCATCACCACATTATTAAGGCCACTCAAGGATAAGGGTTAAAGAGTGTACAGTAGAAATTGGACAATATAGTAATCATTAGTAATGAAAATTTGGTAAATTTGATAACTTATATGGAACGGCTCATCAAGAACTTATTTACGTTAAACTTGAAGACAACCATATTGTAGTCAGCCGGAAAGCAGGAAAACTGAAGACAATTCCACAGGCGTGCAGTTCTAAGAAAGCTTTGTTCATGGAATCTACGTTTAAATTTAGGCACGGATAAAGAGTGGGGAGAATTATTGATAGTGTTTACAGCTAGACGAGTGTTTCTTGTGAAAGCTATATTTTCCTTGCCATGATCTGTCTTCACCATGATCTTGTCAATCGCTGATGTTGACATTTTTCTATTTTCAGTTTTTCATTGTATCCTTGAATCTGTCTGGTCCTTGATTCTCTTTTCCCTTGGAGTTGAAAATGCTGGAGTTGCCTTTGTGATCGTTTGCTTCGTGTGTCCTATCTGAAATGAGTTATCTCCCTTTTAGTTGAGTTACAGTATCACAGTTATAAGTTATTTCCCTTTATCTTGCACATTCCAATTTATCCTGGTTAGTGACTTTGTTCTGCTGGTCTGCATTCATAATCTTAAAATAACATTCTATAACTATACAGTTTTTTTCTGCTTCCACTCTTGAGGATCAAGTGGACAGGATAGCTGTATCATCATCGCTAGATTTCGTTTTAACCTCCGTTTTACATGTTGGCATCTGTTGTATAGCTTTTAGAAATTGGCTTCCAAACTAACTTATCTCTAACCAGGCCTTTATGTAGCTGTTTCTTTCAAATCCATCCTTATCACTTCACCAAGTGAACTCATCCTGCTACTTCCACTGTTCTGTATCTACTAACACATGTCTGAAAGACTCTTCCCATGATTGACACTAATAACACTCTGCTGATTCGTAATGACAGAAATTCCCTTAACTTCATCCACTCTTAACTCTTGTAATCACGCTAGCATCTACTTCTGTTTTCACTCAGAAGGTAACCTGTCTCTTTCTCCATAGACGCTCTTGTATCTTATAAACTGTGCTTGGTTTGTTTATTCCATGCAGGATTTCTTTGTCCTACTCCTCAGTCTTCGCTTCCTATATATGTGGAGTTCTTGTGTCAATATGTTGATTCTCGCATCATGTGATTCTCTGGAGTAACTCGGTGAAAAAAATCAAAAGAATTATTTGCATTTCTTCAGTCAATTATAGAGAGAAACCAATACATTAGGAATAAAGTGTAGCATCTGTTCTGATACTACACTTAAGTTTTTTTTTTTTTTAATCAGTGAAATAAAAATTCTTCTAGACTGGGGTAATTTACATTAAAATTTTTTTTTTTATCCATGATGCTCCTCTTTTTGGAGAGCTGATATTTTCTTGTTAAAAATTGATCTTGTTTAAATCTGCTCTTATGAGGAGGCAAGTAAATATGAACTACCGAAAGGAACCAACACAAATTGTGTCAGTGTTCTAACAAAAATGTTAGTTAAGTGGTTAATGACTCAGACTGATAACCTGGATGTTTTAAATCCAGTTCATTCCACAGAAACACTTAATCTAACCCACACCTTGAGAGGCAATAAATAGAATACAAGTGATGTGTGCTATGAACGGGCCATTATTAAAGAACTCCATGCTAATTTTAGCGAAGCAATTTGTTTAGAAAAGCAAAACTATCTAGCATTAATAAGTTAGTCTTGTAGAAAGATTTGAAGTTTTTTTTGTGATCAACTAATGGGGGGAGGACATAAAGTTATAAATGTAACTTGGAATTATTGAACCTACTGTTCATGTGGTGCAATAAAGTGCTAAGCAATGATCAGTTTTAACAAACCGCCTTCTGCAGCTTTAAGGTTCAATTCTCAATATGGGCAATACTCAGGATACAATTAAGAACTGAGACTTCTACCCAATCATGCTAGAAAGAATTAGAACAAGCTACTCTCATGGATATGATTGAAGAGTTTCGTACAAATTCCTAAATTCAACAAGACTCACCTGGGGAGGTTACATTGGCTGGAATAATGTGACATTATCAAAAATGAGAACAATTGTTCAAAGCCTTACAAGCAAAGAGCAAGTCTTCATATTGTGATTCGTAATTTCAGGTTGGTAATATCTTTGGATACCTTTCTCTCTATGGATTGGTATATACATGAAGAACATCAGCATTTTACTTCAAATATATTTTAACTTAATGATGGATGGATCCATTTTCTTTTTCTTTGAGTTGCTTTTTTGTTATCTCCAAGTCTAAAGCTTCTCTAGGAGAATTGTATATTGTATTTAATCACTAAAGTTTAAACTGCAACTGATCATCTCTTTAAATCCTATGAAGTTCATTGAAATATGTATTTTCACTAATGTTAGGACGATTAATCTGAATAAAACAAATAGAACTTTATAGAGTATCTGAATCTGCAAAACTTTGTCTATTTTTCTGATGCCAAAAATAATTTTCTTGTTTTAATTTGTTTAAAAACTTGTATTGATAAATTGATTAATTTTAAACTCTACTCTGTAGATCAGCACAAGTTCCTAAAAAAAAAAACCCTCTATACTAAACATTTAAAAAGAATCAGAATTTAGAACAGAATCGATAGTTGTATTGGAATCTGGAAAAATATTGGTATTATCCCGTCATTAATTTTCACGTTAAAAAAATTTCCCAAATCTGGAAAAAGAACCAGCTTTTGAAACTTAATTATAGAATACATTAGATTTTTGTCAGACTAATTGGAAACTTTAAAATTTTTTGATGCCTAGTAAAGTCTATTTCTCTATATTTGGTTGTCATTCATTTTTCTTAAATCTATTTTTCAAATAAAAATACATAATTTTCTTTTCTTGGATTTAAACTGAAAAAAGTCATTAATATTAGATTTCTGAATTTTTGATATAAGGATTGATTATTCATTTTTTGGAATCTTCGTACTACTGTTATTATCTTGAGTCTTATTTTCACAATGTCTCACTCGATGTAACGTCTAACCTTCTTCAGGTGTATCTTGTCAAAGTTGGGGAATCTGCGTGGAATTTCAAATAGGGAACAACATGCTCTTGTCCTGTCAGCCATGACTGGGTAGAAGTCCTAAATAATTTGCAATAGTGTTTTTTAGTGTCGCCCACACTGAGGATTGAACCCTCAATCTCCAGAAGAGGATAACTTTATAACTGGATTTTTACTAAGTATTTTATCCACTGCGTCTACTCTGTAAAGTTATGGAAGTTACATTGACTGAAACGTGGAAACAATACAAGATGGGAACAATAGTCTGAGAATGCAAATAATACGAATGAAAATAAATATTTTCTACTGAACCATTTGGCATAATTAGTGGCAGTTAATGATCCAGGAAATTAAGGTTCAATCGTCCATAGTCATACCAAAAAAAAAAAAAAAACTTTTGGGTTTCTTTTAGGGAAAGAAATGACTCTCTTTCCTACGTTTCTGTTGGAGTCAATTAGGAGCATTCAGGTCACCCTCAACTATGGTTAACCGCTTGACATTTTACTTACAAGGGTTTAGGGACAATTCATCACGTCTTGTAACCCCCCCCCCCCCCCCCACCTCCCCAAGCAGGGCCTATCTTTTTTTTTTTTTTTTTTTTTTTTACAAGGTAGTCACCACTTATCAAGGCCCATAAGCCACTCGGGATAACTGTTATTGCGTGTACAGTACGTTAGTATTGGAGATTTGATAAAGTGCCTTACTTAAGGGAGCGGTTCATCAGGAATTTGTTTACATTAGACTTGAAGACCTCCAGATTGTTGTCAGGTGGGAAACGGGCAACCGGAACAGTTCCACAGGCATGCACTTCTAAGAAAGAAGCCATGTTCATCACTTTTATTACAATTTTGTGGTATTTAAACATATATTTTTTATTTTAACATTTTCTTTTCATTTTTGTAAGTCATTAATATCCAACTGTGTCACCTCGAAATATCAGTACTTGTACAGTTTAATAAAGACATTAAAAATGAAAATATCAAAAGGTTATATTGTACATATCCGTTTTGGACTGAAGATCTCTGAAAAAAAAATTTCATTTAATTTGATCAAGTATTTTTTTTTTTTTTTTTTTTTTTTTACAGTGGAAAAACACGTTTTTATGAGAGCGCGTTGAAGTCAGCCATTATGGAATTGTAAGAACGCATCATGGGGAGATAACTTAATGTAAAGTGCCAACACTCCCTCCCCATCTTTTTAATACTAGCTTTTCTTCCTAAAACTCGAACCTTTTGCTTGGTATCATAACAAAAATTTTTTTTTTTTCGCTGTAAAAAAAAAAAAAAAAAAAAAAAAAAAAAAACTACTTGATGAAATTAAGTGTAATTTTTTCCGGAGAACTTCATTCCATAAAGGATATGTACAATATAACCCCTTTTTTTTTCTTTTTTTTTTTTTTCCTTTTTCCGATATTTTCATTTTTGAATGTCTTGATTAAACTGTACAAGTAACAAAATGTCTTCCGTTAAATGTTAATTTATTTTTTGGCTTGGAATTGTATAAGTTAGTTGTGTATAAATTAGTTTGTGTTCACTTAAGTAGTTCTTTTATCTTGATTAATTTCTTAAGTTCAATACTCAATAAAGATAATTGGTTAAAATGTGATCTTTTGTCGTCATGCACCTCCCCCTACCTCCTCTTTTCTCACTCTCTTTCTTTCATTATTGTATAGATGATTTGTATTTATATTTGTAATGTGGCTTTTCACAGATGATTATGCCAAGTTTGTAAAGTCAAAACTGCGATGGGTGATTCATCAGCTCTGGATGATGACTGTTACTTTGGTGGTTTTAATACTAGCCATGTGAGTACCTTTTTTTTTTAAATTTTATTTATATATTTAATTTGTATACGTTTCGCCAGTTGTGATCATTTTTTTTTTTTTTTTTTTTTATTGTAATCTTTGCTTTCAAAATGAAAGTAGGTCAGATAAGTTTTTCTGATTTTGTTTATGTTTATAATGAATTCTATAAAATTATACACCACGTTGCTTTACTTGCATTCATTTTCGTTTTTAAACAAAAACAAATTAAAAACCTCTACACCTTTTTCTCCATTAGATATCTTGAGTTAAAATGTTTTGAAATAAAACCTTGTCGTGTGTGTGTATTTTTCATGCTGTTGTAACTTTAGTAATTACACTCTGAATTAGTTACTATTAATTATGTATATTGAAATAAAATACCACACAATGAAATGAAATTTAAGAAATCCCATTTTTAAAAAAAAAGTTTATTAGATTAAAATCCATCAGAATACATTTTGGTTTCTTCAAGTCCACCATTTTAATCTTTTAATCGGCTTCCTTAACTTTAACATTTTTAAAGGAATTTAGAATAATTTAAACTGTTGAATAATTATTTCAACCTTTTAACATTCTTAGCAAATTTTCATCCAACCCTTTTACTGTTGAGATCCCTAGATGCCAGAAAGACTGCAACTCTAACAGTTTCTTCCCTCGGACTGCTAGATTTTGGAATTCCTTTTCTGTTTCCAGCTTTCTTAACTATATGAACAGACATCTTGCTGCTCAACTTCCTACAGTCCCCTGTTAAGTACGATTCCAAATATTAGCCCCTTATGTTCCAAGTGGCAATTTACCTTGTTTGGGTTGTGAAAGAGTTCTTTAAAAATGTATTAAAAGATTGAAAGGCTTGGAAGTAATTTGCATCAAATAATTGTATAAACGGATAAAAACATTACTCTGACAAAATTATATATGTTATAAAACTATAACTAATTTAGATCAATTAATAATTTTAATGACAAAACAATAGTGTAACAATTAACTGTAACGTTAAAACTAATGCCTTAAAAAACAAAAAACAATTGTTAAAAAAATTAAAATGAGACAAAAATGAAATCTGAAAGAAAAATTAAAGACTCCCAAACAATGCTGGTAGATACAACTATTTTTATAATTAAACTTTTTTTCTATTTTTTTTTTCTTTTTAATCTTTGTAATTAAAATAATTTTATTACATTTAACTCCTATCAATGTTTGGGTTAAAAATCGAAGCAGCTGATGTCTTAATGTATAATCCTACAGACAATTTTTTATAAATAGACTAGCAGGCCACCCGGCATTGCCTAATTATAAAATACACTTAAATATATTTTAAGTTATGCAGATTTCATATTATAGAGACATTTATTATATTGTACGCAGTATATAGTGATTTCAAAAATAAAAGAAAGTGACTTTAGTGCCATCAGCTAGAATTGAAACCAAAACATTTCACTCTCTAGTGATATTCGCTTCCTTTTAAGCTAGTAACATGTATATGAAAACTTCACAAATTAACGCACTTGAACCTATAAATGTATATTTGCGCATGAGTAGAAGAAATTCATTAAGTCTTGCGCGAGCCTTTTCTAGTCTCACACAAAAACATGCATTCACATTTCAAGCTATATTACTTGTAATATACATACGCGCACACATACGCGTCCACATCCACACACGTACATATATTCACGTTTGCGTACTCACATTTGCGTGTATATATACACACACATGCTAACATACGCACATACACGCACGCATGGACAACGTCACTTCCCCTTTCAAAGGAAATCCACACGTGCGCAAAAGACCACCGGAAACACCTATAAAAGAAAGAGCAATAAGCGGTTTCTCCCTTTTCAGACCAGCTTCCTAGCTTGTCGGTCCGTAGACCGACAGCATGCCTTTTCGGCATGCGCGCGTATGTCGAAAAGGCACTTGCTACTATTTTTTACAGTGATCACCACTTATCAAGGCCCGGAAGCCACTCAGGGATAAGGGTTATTGCAAGTAAATTACATTAGTGTGGAGATTTGATGAAGTGTTTAATTAAGGGGGCGGTTCATTAGGAATTTGTTAACATTGGACTTGAAGACATCCAAGTTGTAGTCTGGAGGGAAGCAGGCAGACGGAACAGAGTTCCACAAGCGTGCAGTTCTAAGAAAGAAGCTTTGTTCATGGAATCCGCATTTTGATTTAGACACAGATATAGAGTGGGGGAAATTTTTCACAGTGGATTCAGCTAGACGGGTGTTTTTCGTGAAAGATTGGCGAGAGGGGGCCAGAGATTGGAGTTCAGACGAGCACCTGCCATGAAAATAACGATAAAACAAGGATTGGCTCGCAACGTCTCTTCTGTGGGAGAGAGGTTGCAGGGTAGAGAAAAGGGCATCCCCCACTAAGCCACAAAGTCTATTTTGTACTCTGTCAAGGCATGATAGGCTATTTTTGGCCGCTCCTGCCCAGATATGGCAACAGTATTCCATCCTTGGACGTACTTGGCTTTTATATAGATAGAGAATTGCATCAGTAGTGAGATATCTTCTGGAGCGGTAGAAGGAACCCACCATCTTTCCAGCGACCTTGGCAACAGACTTGATGTACGTGTTTCATTTCAGATCAGGGGTAAAGGTCAAACCCAGAAGCTTGTCAAAACACGGGGCCTCACCCAGACGAGAGCCATCTATCACAATTGATGCCAGCTGGGGATCAGAGCGTTGATGATGTAAGGATAGGAGTTTGGTTTTAGATGCATTAAAGGTTACCAGCCACATCTTCCCCCACTGAACCACGCGCTCGAGATCAGAGGAGAGAGAATCCGAGAGAACTTTGTCATTTACAGCCTTTGATGTGTTGCTGTAGATGGTCGTGTCATCAGCATGGATGTCAACGAATGATTTAAGTATGTGTTTAGGGAGGTCATTGATGTAGATCAGGAAGAGAGTTGGGCCTAGGATTGACCCCTGAGGGACTCCAGCATTTATATTGCAGGCCTCCGATTTTTGTCCATGGGACAAAAAACTAACAGACCGTATGTACACTTTATACGCTTTCAATCTCCATAACCTTGATTGACTTTCTCACTCTATCTCCCCTTCGGCTTTGGTCCATCAACATACAGACATGTGCGCGACTCTCTACTGAGCTTAACCCTCTCTTTCTACAGGCCGGCTTGCCACTTCGCGGTTCTCGATTGCATTCCTCTTTCCTTCCATGCGCGTAGTCGTCAACGGTCGAATGAACCCGTGTACACCCAAGACTTTCATTTCTCAACAGAAAATAAACGACATGCTTATTTTATTCCAGCATTCGAGTTCTTTGTTTCTTTCATTCAATTCGTTTCATTATTTTTTCTTGTAGCGAGTTTAGGGTATTTATATCCTTGTCTGCAACAGTCTGCTTATACCTGCCAGGTTCCAATTTCAATTTTGACCTCTTAACAGCTACTTTTTCTTTTTGCTCAGCTAAAAAAACAAATCTAATTTGCTCCATAGGTCAAAATATCCCATATCATGTAGACAAAAAATTGCCAATAGTAGAGACCATTCCACACACAAAAGTTCACTTTTATAATATATTAGCAATACTGGCTTTAAGATAACCTGAATGTTTTCATTCATGCACAAATGTATATATTATTATATTGAACCTAATACATAGTAGTGAGATCAAAACTAGAAAAATGACTTTGAAACCAAAACATACAACTCTCCACCTTCATTTCTTGGCCTCTAAGCCATGACAAGCTATATATATATATATATATATATATATATATATATATGGTGTATTTAGGCAGAACTGAACGAGAATCACTCCCTTCCTCCATAATGTTAACCGGTATTCTGCAGTTGATATTCTTTTATGACCTAACCCAGCTTATTATAAACACCCATGTTAAGAACGACTTTCAGAATAAACACCCCTAACCCCGAAAACTATACTACATACTAAAACATAGTACAGGGTGACCAAAAACAACCGGCATTCAATTGTTTTTCTGAGCATTTTACAGTCAATGGAGAAAAAAGGCCAAAGACCCTTATGTTTTGATGTGATGTTTTGAATATAATAAACTAGTTATGACCAAAGTTTCATTTAATTCGGACAAAACACTAAGAAACGGGACCTAATTAGAGTTGGGGCCCTTTTTTTTTTTTTTTTTTTTTTTTTTTTTTTTTTTTGTCACCCTGTATAAAAATTATAGTGGGGTTGGGGTGATTTTCATCCTTAAAATTCATTCAGGTTCGTTAGTATTTATTTTTATTAAATATTACGTGCAGAAAAGATATACCCACAGATATGCATATTTCTAGCTTTCAGCATTGGCTTCGATCAAACTCATGAAACAGCATTTGTTGCCTGGTATGGTACGAATGAGCAATGACTCACTTGAATGCATGGTTTTTTTAATCACTTTTAAAGTTAAGATTTATTGTTGGCATCTTTTAGCGATGTTAGCAACTTCGAAACACTTTTTTCTGCTACCTTAGCTTTATTTTATTTTTATTTTTTTTTAAGAGAGCTATAAGCTTTGTTATGACTCACCCCTTATTTATGGGTTGTATTGATCTATTTCTATTATTAAATATTACAATAGAAAAATGCGAGTATGAAAAGTAATATGGTTAAGCTTAAACATGGAAAAGTAAAGGACTAGTTAAAACTGCAAAGAGAAGATATTCTAGTAAAAAAAATAATTATAACTTAAAATATTGCAGCATTAAGAATTAATTATATAATGTTATAAATTTAAAAAAAATTCTTAATGCTGCAATATTTTAAGTTAAAAATTTATATTTTTTACTGGAATATCTTGTCCTCTTCTTTTCAAGTTTTAACAACTAGTCCTTTACTTTTCCATGTTTAAGCTTAACCATATTGCTTTTCATGTTTGCATTTTTCTATTGTAATCCATGATTTTTCCAGGCTTCCAATAAATTCATTTGTTCTTTGTTTAATTTCAGTCTTATTTTTTGTCCCCTATAAACACATGTAATAACAATGTACAGCACTCATCTGCTTTCAATAACCTCTCCCCATTCCCTTTCATTCTCTGTTTCACTTACTTTTTTTTTCTCGCAACAGTAGTCGCTGAAGCGACGTGGTTGCTATGGAAATCAGTCATAAAAGCGCTGCTCACCTCCTTACATATTTTTACGATTTTGAACACCATAAAATTCATAACTTTTGTTTTACTGAACGAAAATTGAAACTTTTTTTTTTTTTACAATATAGCTGAGAAGGTGATCTATAAACTGTAATTGTTTAAAATTTGGTCGAAAAATGAGTGGGCGGTGAAGCTTTAAAGCAGTTCTAAATGACTAAAACTGCGACTCAACCATATATTTAAACACTATTTAAGTGATATATTCACTTGTCCCCCCCACCTTTAAAAAACCTTTTTTGTTTTTTTAAGTGGAATTGCCTGATTGTTGAAAACACAGGGTTCAGTTTTATAATCATAAATACAGATAAAAATAATTATTTGGATTTAATTTGATGTTGTTACTCTGGAAACTCTGGTACATTTGTGAAAAGTTGTACTTTTTTTTTCTTAAAGTAATATACAGAACGCCTATTATATTTCATAATTTTATAAATGTTAGTACCAGAGATATTAGATGTGTATTTTTTTTTTAATTTTTTTTTTTTTAATTTTTTTTTAGCATTTGCTAGATTAGAAAATTAAGAGTTGTTGCAAATAATTCTCCTCATTTGTCCCGAGACAAAACAAACATTTCAAATCCGTTAAAAAGATTTTTTCATCAATGTTTGTTGTTTTTTTTTTTTTTTTTTTTTTTTTTTTTTTTTTTTTTTAATTTTTTTTAAACTTGCTTAGTATAAATCAATAATTTGTATGGATTTCAATTCATTGTTGCAAATAATTTACCCCAGATATGTAAGCAAAATAATTTTACATTTGAATCATAGTATTTTTTATGATCGTTTACATTTTTAACCAACACATTTCAGGTGAAAACATGTACTTGTATGTCATAGCAAAACTATTATAAATTAAAAAAAAATTACAAAAAAATGATCCAGTAGATGTGCTAGATCTATTAAAAAAAGAAATTTACAATTGAATTTGAAATAAATGGCTGACCCTAATTTAATTAGTCAAGGGAGATTAGTCAGTTTGTCACGCTAAATTGGTTGCACAATTCTTCCATATTAAAACAATGATAGAATTCAATAAATCGCTAAATTCTATTTTTCTAATCAGATTTTTTTTTTTTTATAATTTTCGAGAATTTGTACTAATTTCGTTATGACACGTCAGTATGTAATGTTTTCACCTGAAATGCATTGATATAAAGGATCAATGTAAACGATCATCATTTTTATCTCCATTATATTCTCTGACGTTATAATACTAAAAAATTGATTTGTTTCAATATCGACCACGGTTCTAAATGTCATTATCTTGTCAGCTGTTGCATTTATAAATTGTTTTTGTTTGAATAGAATGTTTTTCGAACACTTAATGTTTTTCATTCTGCGAAACGGTTTTACATGAGAAAGACTTGTTTATAGTGCTTTCAAATAAGTGTTCCAGGTTGCTATCATAATTGTTTTTTTTTATTTTTTTTTTTATTTTGCTTTTAAGAATTGATTTCTCTACATTATACTCTTAGGTAAGTGTGTATGTTTGTGTGTGAGATTAAACTAAAAATTCCATGAACAAAGCTTTTTTCTTAGAATTGCCTGTCTGTGGGACACAATATCACGTAGCCGTTTTCTAGCTGGCTATAATATGGTTGTTTTCAAGTCCAATGCAAACAAGTTCTTAGTTCTTGGTGAACTGCCCTATTAAATCAAATTCTACCAAATTTCCACCATTATTGATTATCCCACTTTATCTTAACCCTTATCCTTGAGTGGCCTCTAAGACTTCATAAGATTTTTTTTTTTTTTGTGATACCACCTCAAAACTCTAAAAGGGTGCCTTTGCTGGGAGTACAGGGTACCCCCCCCCCCCAAAAAAAAAAACAGAGGTTCCAAGTCTAATTAGGTCCCGTTTCTTAGTGTTTTGAAATGAAACTTTGGTCATAACTAGTTTATTATATTCAACAACTTGGCCTTCGGATCACAGTGTAGTATCTGTTCTTCAGATGCTCCACTTCAATTTCTTGTTCTCCGTCAGTGGAGGAGAAATCCTTCATGACTGAGACAATGTTTATTTTTGTTCCTTTTCTCCACGTTAAAAAACGACCCTGGTGTCTAACTCTGTCCCATGGGGCGGCATTGTAAATAGGAATTAGTTTATTATATTCAAAACATCACATCAAAACACTAGGGTCTTTGACCTTTTTTTTTTTCCTTTCTACAGCATATGTTCTAGATGGCCTCCATTTAGCTTTTTCTTTCTTTTTTTTTTTTTTTTCTTTGGGGGGCGGGGGTCACCCTGTATATAGTGAAGCAAAGGTTGCAAAACCTCCAACCATACCTCTCCTAAACCAATATTGTTGGAGTCCAGTAGTAAGAAGTCTAGAACGAATGGAAGCAATGCCAGGATAAGCCAAGAAAATCAGTGTCATTTCAGTGTTCCTTGCATGTATATATTCCTTGCATGTATATATTCCTCAAGTTCTGATTCCCAATTAATCATCCCAACACACACACTTACGTGCGTGTGTTGGGACGATTAATTGGGAATAAAAAATCGGAACTTTTTGTGATGTCTGAAAAAATTAATATTTTCTGATGCCAAAAACTATTTTCATTGTTTTATTTTTATTTAAAACTAGCAGGAAGATTCGACATTGCCCGTTATTGAATGATGATCAACAAATGTATCACACTCATATTTTTGACATCGAAATGGGTGAAATCGTCCATTTTTCAATGAAATCGATTGATTGCCTGCTCTAGCTGAGAACTTAGCGCGGTGCACCGAGAGGAAGCTTTGCAACCCTCTCCTCGGTGACTTAGTCCACAATACATTGTAGTCTACATTGCACTGTAGAGAACTTGTTGATTTTATAAAATTATTTTTTATATATAATGGCTTGAATTTAAGTTTAAAATGAAAAAAATAAAGTATCATAATTCAATTGTGCTTTAATCAGAAACATTCATTTCGAATGTGCCCCTGTCATGACAAAGAACCTACTGTTGATTTTTATGTCGGGCCTTTCAATAATCATGCATGTTGCATTTGGAAGATAAAATACAAACCATATTGTCTAGTGATAAATCATTTTATTGGAGGACCTTTTTCTGACCTACTGCATTCTTCTCAGGAGTGAAGTTTTTGGGGATACTTGATGTCACTGCTGTGGAATTGATGACCCAAATGCTCCAGTCTAATTCTTGAAATTTTAAAATGGTCGGACTCTGATCTAAAATTTTCTTGCGCTCTTAATTTATATATTTAAGAAGTTTCAAATTTTCCATAATTCCTTTTACACTTTTAATATATTCAGGTATTCGTTTGAAATTTTTTTTTTACTTGCCTAAAGACATAAAAAAAAAAAAATTCAAAATAGAATTAAATGTGTAAGATTTTATATCAAAACATCTCTTTCTCTCCTCATTATTTTCCTCCCTCTTTTCTGCTTAGCCCATTCCTCTCTTGTTTTAATGTGTTAGAAAAAAAATAATGGAATTCATTTATCTATGCTATCTGTAAATGTAATACTGTAATCTTAAATTTATTGCTCCTGAACAATGCAGAGTGGAACTAAACACAATGAGTCTTGATCCCGTTAATTTTGTTTCCCTTGCTTTCAAAATATAAAGAGAAATGATGTTAATAATGAAAATAGTCCGGAGATTTAAATGTAAAACTATAATTTATTGTTCCTGAATGTCTGCAAGTAGAATAAGGTTGTTAGTCTCTCATTTATCAAACACAATACCAGGTTGCAGAGTCAGTTGGAGGTTTACTAGCTAGTAGTACTTTACGAGTAGTCTGAGTCGAATTTTTTTTTTATCTGACTCCTTAAGTCCAATAAATTTATTTATTTATTTTTTTTTTTTACATGGTTTTCCTGTTTGCTTTTACCAGTTGCACAATTTAGTAGTTTTTGCATGGTTTTGCTTTTATTTTTGGAGATATCATTTTCTACTGTACTGCAATGCTTCTACTTCAAGATATTTTGGTTCATCGGATCACTGAAAAACCTGTCTGGACTGCTGTTTTGGTTGTGACAGCACACAGGATCAATGAAAATTCTGTCTTTGAGTTAGATCACTGTGGATTACATCGGATAACGATCGGATTGTAATCTGAAAGTTATCCAGTTCCTGAATCAAATGGAATTTGGTAATTGGATTAGTCCGGAATAGATCCAGAATTACAAGATTATCTGAAGAAAAAAAACAAGGGTGGGGCTAGATCAATAAGCAACCCATGTTACTATAGCCCTTTATAGCTTTTTCCTGATTTTCCTTTGATCCTCTTTCCATAAATGCAATATTATCTTTTAAAAAAATTCTTCTGTCTTTACTCCCCTCTTTTGATGAGAAGCATTTGGCTTCGAAATGCCATGGCCTAAAGAAGTTTCTCTATCCCTAAATATGGTAATCCCTTTTGAACTGATAGCATAATAAAATTTTATTGTAAATTTTTTTTTCTTTTATCCCTTTGTGATCTTAACTTTTTCTATAAAGCTGGTTGAGTGTATATGTGAGTATATTTATCATACAAATGAATGCTAAACGTAAAAAAATAATATACATGAGAAAAGTATTTATAAAATGCTTGTTGAATGGATTTGCAGAATAGATTTCCGTCAAGGAGTCAGAGTCAAAGATATCAAAGGAGTTGGCATTCTAGGAATTCTAGGAGTTGGAGTAGAACTGATTTTGGACAAAGCCAAGTAGAGCAAAAAATGTTAACCACCTCCTCCTCCCTGCCTCATTTACCAAATATGATGTTAGTAAGGATATTATACTAACATCTTGTAATCTGTATGTTAGTAAGAAAGCCTTCACAGCACTGTCAAGAATACAGTTAAAATCAAAGTATGAAGAGAAATAATGTTGATAATGACAATTTATTTGCACACGGACAATGCCAAGTAGAACAAAATTCTCTCCCCACCCACCCACCCACCCACTTAATAAATATAATGTAATGTTAGTAAAGAAATCTTTGCAACATTACTATATCACTTAATGTAATATTACTATTATAACTCCTAGACAATACTTTTCTTTTATAATATAGTCTGATAAAAACCTTTTTTTTCCTGGGCCTTTAAATATAACTGCTCTATTCAAGATATTTAGCACTTTTTATTACTATATACCGCTTTTTATTTGTAATGTTATTTTGACTCCTGGGCAACACCTTTTAATTTTTCTTATATAAAATATAACAAGACATACCTGCTCTGGATATTGAACATTTTGTATTGACTAATTTATGCTATTTTCTGGATATAATACAGTATTACTATTATGGCTCCTGGGCAACACTATGTAATTTGTCTAGGATATAATGAAAGAAAAATAAGTTGTTTCTCCTGAGCAATGCTGTGTGTAAACATACAAGCTTTATCTCTGATATTGAGCGCATTTTTTTTTTTTTTTAATTTCTATATACTATTCATATGTATTACTATTCTGAATCCTGACTAACATGAAGTAGATTTTCTTGTATAAAATTACTAGCCTGGCTGGATGCCCGGCATTGCCTAGGTGTTTAGAGGTGTGTGTTGAGCAAAAAAAAGTAGTAGTAGGCAAGCAGGCTCAAACCCGTACTGCAAAGGAGGAAAAAAAAACGTTAAAAAAATGACATTTTTGCTGTTGCGCCCATTGCCAAACTGAAAGTGACATAGGTTTAAATTAAGGCTAGTCAATCGAAAAGAGGGAATGACTTTTGGAAATATTAGTGGAAAAAGTGACCCCCTCCTTGTAGAAAAGTGCCCAGTTGAAGGTGAAGGAATTGATGTTTTTAGCAAATTTTTCGATATTTATCGTCCGAAGGGTCGAGCTTCAAAACTATACAAATCTCGTGAAAATCTGTCACCTCTGTCGAAAGTTTTAGACAGATATACTAACATACATACATACATGCATGCATTTAAACAGACAGGTGGGATTTATTATAGATAACATAATAATGATGTGGTTTGTCTCTGACAATGACTTTTAAACATACCTGCTCAGTATAAGATATTGAGCAGTTTTAATTGACTAATGTATATAACTTAATACTGACTATTCTTACTGATTTAAAATTAAGACCTCCAAAGCACTTCTAAATTCAACAATACAATATTTCTTTTTCACCTGTTCTTACCATAATTTAAAAAGAAATTGTCAGTTTCTCAATATTTTGAAGGATTGTTTAGGGTTCATGCCAAATTATTTCCGAAAAATAACCTCATTTTTTCCTGTCAGATTATACAAACTTTAATGTTCATGTTTTTAAAGTAAAAGTAAATATATTTAAAAAATAATTTCTAAAATATAACTTCAAAAAAAATTCAGAAGTTTTAACTCACAAAGATAGACCCCTACTACCATGTCTCCTTCTCCAACATCAGGGGTCTTCGTTCTAACCTTCCAGAGGTTGAAACCCAATTACAGGAGACTAAACCAGACCTTTTATTTTTAAGTGAAACTGGCATTGGACAGGCTATTTCCCTAGATGAGTTTGCAATTTCAGGATACTCTAACTTAACTTCTAAATCTGACCCCCAAGATCGCCATGGGCATGGAATATGTGCCTATATTAAAGATAGCTTTCCATGTGGGAGGGACATCTCCAGGGAAGATCCTAACTTACCCTATATGTGCTTCCGGGTTGCTTTAGCTCACACTACTGCATTTATATTTACTCTCTATCGCCCCCACAACAGCGGAGTTACTATCTTTCAAAGCATATCTGAGAAAATTGACCAAGTCCTTTCTACTTATCCTTCAGCTAACATTCACATATGTGGAGACTTCAATGTTCACAACGTCGAATGGTTGACCCACTCAAACAAGACCGATGATGAGGGGAGGTTCTGTCATGATTTCTCCTTGCCTATGACCTCACTCAGATTGTTCAGGAACCTACCCGTGTGCCTGATAATGACGGCCAGTATGCGAGCCTACTAGACCTTTTTCTCACAACTTGCCCTGAACTATGTTCAGTTTCTGTTCTGTCGCCTCTTGGATCTTCCGACCACTCTGTTGTATCAATTAAGATAAAAATGAAATGTAATAAGTCCCCAGATGTACCTCTTCATCGTACAGTATATCGATACACTAAGGCTGACTGGGATAGCTTCCGTACATTTATATCTGATCTACCTCTGCATTCCATGTTTAAAAAGGATGTGTCCTCTATAGTATTAGACCTAACTGAATGGTTAATTGTAGGTATTGACCATTTCATACCCTCTAAAAAGTTTCAGCAAAAACCAAACAGCCAGCCATGGTTCTCTCCAGAATGTGCTGCTGCCATTGCGCACAGAAATCACTTTTTCCACTGCTTCAAACGTAATAGATGTATGGAAACTAAAGCCGTTTTCAGGACTGCCAGCAACCATTGTAAGAAAGTAATAAGGAACGCAAGAGTGTTGTATGCTCAATCTGTTAAGTCCAAAGTAGCTGAGCAGCGGCTTGGTTCCCACCAGTTTTGGCAAATAGCAAACAGAATCCTGAACAGAAGCGTGTGCTCCATCCCAACTATTATCAATGGACCTGAAGTAATCTCGTCAGCATCAGACAAAGCCAAACTCTTTGTCAAGAACTTTGCAGCTAATTCTACCCTTTGCGACCAGGACCGCCAACCCCCAATATTTCCTCCTGTATCAGAAAACACGCTATGTGATATACGTATATCTGTACGTGATGTTGCGAAGCTAATCAAAAACCTTGATTCGAGTAAAGCAACTGGCCCTGATGGTATTCCAATTATAGTACTCAAAAAACTTCAACCTGAATTAGCGCCCATACTTACAAAACTGTTTAAACGTTGTCTTAAGGAGAATAGTTTCCCATCTCCCTGGAAAATCTCATCAGTATGCCCTGTATTTAAGAATTCAGGTGATCGCTCATCCCCCTCTCAGTACAGGCCAATAAGTCTCCTGTGCGTCATGAGTAAGTTGCTAGAATCTGTGTTAAATACAGAAGTAATCAAACATCTCAACAAAAATAACCTTCTTAGTGACACTCAATATGGTTTCCGTTCTGCTAGATCTACAGCAGATGTCCTTACAGTTATATCGCATAGGATTAGCAAATCTCTCGACGGTGGCAATCTTTCTAGGGCAATTGCTCTTGACATATCTAAAGCCTTTGATAGGGTATGGCATAAAGGTTTACTTCATAAGATCGCTAGCTATGGTATAGCTGGAAAAGTCTTCTCAATTATTAAATCATTTCTTTCTGATAGGTTCATAAGAGTAGTAGTTGAGGGGCAAAAATCAGAAGCTCACAGTATTAATGCCGGTGTCCCTCAGGGATCCATCCTGGGCCCAACTCTTTTCCTGATCTACATTAATGATCTTCCAAATCATATCCTTACATCATTTGTAGACATTTATGCTGACGACACTACCATTTATGGTACCACATCTAAGACAGTAAACGACCAAGTTCTCTCCAATTCTCTCTCCTCTGATCTTGAGCACGTAGTACAATGGGGAAAGGAGTGGCTGGTTACTTTTAATGCATCTAAAACCAAGCTTCTCTCTTTACACCATCAACATTCTAATTCACATTTGTCATCAATTGAAATGAATGGCTCTCGTCTTCAGGAGGCCTCAAGTTTTGACAAGCTTCTGGGCTTGACCATTACTCCTGATCTTAAATGGAACACGTATATCAAATCTGTTGCCAAGGCCGCTGGAAAAATGGTGGGATCTTTCTATCGATCCAGTAGATATCTCACTGCTGATGCTATTCTCTATCTATTTAAGAGCCAGGTACGTCCAAGGATGGAATACTGTTGCCACATCTGGGCAGGAGCTGCTAGAAAGGACTTGTCCTGCCTTGATAGAGTTCAAAATAGACTTTGTAGCCTCGTAGGAGATGTCCTTTTCTCCTCCTTGCAACCTCTATCTCACAGAAGAGATGTTGCGAGTTTGTCTCTGATGTATCGTTATTTTCATGGAAAGTGTTCAACTGAGCTTCAATCTATGGTCCCCCCTCGCCAAACTTTCACAAGAAACACTCGTCTAGCTGTAAACACTATCAATAATTTCCCCCACTCTTTATCTGTGCCTAAACCTAAACGTAGATTCCATGAACAAAGCTTCTTTCTTAGAACTGCACGCCTATGGAATTGTCTTCCGTTTTCCTGCTTTCCGGCTGACTACAATATGGTTGTGTTCAAGTCTAAAGTAAATAAGTTCTTGATGAGCCGTTCCATATAAGTTATTAAATTTACCAAATTTTCATTACTAATGATTACTATATTGACCAATTTCTACTGTACACTCTTTAACCCTTATCCTTGAGTGGCCTCTGGGCCTTGATAATGTGGTGATGCCTTTGTAAAAAAAAAAAAAAAAAAAAAAAAAAGAATTGAAATAAAATTTTTTTTAGTAATGATTAAAATCCAAATATATTTTAAAAATTATAATTAAAGCAAAATTCAGTTTTATTACATTTAAAGAAATAGATAATTAAAATGACTTTTATTTCCTCTCCTCTATGGTCATACCATAAGTTGGAGTTCATGTGTCATTTTCTTGGAAAAAAAAAAAAAAAAAAATGAGGCTATTGATTCTATAAAATGTCAATAGTTTCTTAGAAACTATTCAATTTTACTACTTATAACTCCGCTCTTCCTAAACTCTTTGGTTAGTATCTTAAACGAATTCAGTATATCACAATGTACAGAAAGGTGGTTGAAATAGACTTGAATGCAAATGACTTCATTTGGGAGCAAATAATTTTGTAAGTTTTTTTTTTTTTTTTTTTTTTTCTCTGCTCGTTTTTATATATATATATATATATAGAGAGAGAGATACTACTGTTGATGTTTTTATTTTTATATTTTTTCACTTTGTATGTATTTTTATTTCTCTACTTTTCTCTCTCTATGCATTTTCTATAAAACAGGGTAATAGCTCAAACCACCAGACCTGAAAATTTACTAAGTGTTCCTAATTTAAAAAAAGACATCTTAATTCAAATAACTATTTCTCAAAGAATTTTTACTATTTATTTTTAATGAAAAAAAGAATTACACACAAAAAAGCATAAATATTTCATTGGTCTTTATATATAAAGAAATGGAGAAATAAGTTTAATTGAAGAGAATAATTTTAAATAACAATCGGGACAAGATCAAAGTGTAGTATCTGTTCTTCAGATGCTGCACTTCAATTTCTTGTTCTGTCAGTGGAGGAGAAATCCTTCACGATTGAGACAATTTTTTTTTTTGTTCCTTTTCTCCATGTTAAAAAACTATCCTGGTGTCTAACTCTGTCCCGTGGGGAGGCATTGTAAATAGGAACAATTCGGCTATTTTTTGTTTTGCTTAATTTTGATTCTAGAAATTCATTAGAAGCTTTTGTAAAACACCTTGAGTTTTATCAAATGTATGCTTTTAGGGTAGAAACAATTGTTCAAGTGTTTTTAAAAAATAAATTTTGAACGTTTGAAATTAGATATGCTAGCAAGTTGCCCAGCATTGCCCGGTCGTAAAATACGCATATTATATTTTAATTAATACAGAATACTTATAATAAATAAGCATAGATATTTATAATAAACACAAATACCGTAGGTATTAAATGTAACTTTGAATTCTGTTAAGTAAAATATGAAGTAACAAAAAAAAAACGGGAAGAAACTAATGTGAATGCAAGTATTGTTTTTTTTTTTCTGAACGGTTCACTTCTTGTAATAGATTAGAAGAAATGGAGATAATTCGAAATAATTCAAACTTAAAATTAATTTTTTAGAAAGTCATTCTTAACATGGAGAGGGAGGTGCACTAAGAATACATTTAGTTATCACTTATCATGACGGGCTCCTTGCCCGGACCAATGTGACTCTTTCTCTCCAGAGTTTCCTGTCTGCCATCAGCTGCCTCAGATCTTCAGGTTCACAATTGGCGTTGTGTGCTATTTGCTGGATGTATGTGGATCTAGATCGTCCTTTGCTTGCGCGTCTGTGTCGTGGAGTCCATAGCAATACATCACTCAACAGTTCATGCTTGCTCCTCAGACAATGACCAGCAAATTGTAAGCGTCTTTCTCTGATGGTATTAGATATGGCAGGTAGGTTGCCATAAAGTTGCTGATTCGTGGAATGATTTTGCCAAGATATATTTAATACTGTTCGTAGCATACGGGTGTATATGCTGTCTAGTTTTCTTTCCAATCTTTTGGTGAGTGTCCAGGTTGTAGCACCGTAAACAAGGACAGACTCTACCACTGCCTTTTCAGTTTGTTAGTTAGTCCCGAAGTCCATACTGAACGCAGCCCATCCAATGCGGACCATGCTTTTTGAGATGCGAATTTCGATATCTCTCTCTGTGGAAACTATGTTGCTACCCAGATACGTAAACTCAGCGACTTCTTTCAGTGTTGATCCATCCAAAGCCCTGATCTCTCCCTTCACATTGAATGTCATAAACTTTGTCTTATCCGCATTAATGTTGAGACCAATGTCATTTGCAGACTTTTCTAGCTTACGGAACAGTGTTTGCACATCAGCAGTGTTGTTCGCGAATAAAGCAATATTGTCTGTGCAATCTGTATCAGTTATGTGTGCCGTTTGATGACGTATGTTTCTGGATTCATTTAGGATGAAGCCTAACGTGTTGTGTATATCAACAGAGGTGCGAAGTACAAAGTCAAGACAGACAACGAAAAGAAAAGGGGCAAGAGTATTTTCTTGTAGAACCCCAGTGTGGATGTCGAAAAATTCAGTCGTCCCATCTGGCGACCTGACCATTGCTTGAGTGTGCTCATATAGCATCATGATAGCATTAATGACTTCATTTGGAATGCTATATTATCACTGGTTAGCTCCCACTTAAAAATAGAAATAGAATTTAAGATCAACCTTTACATTATCGTAATGCCTAGGAATTCCCATTAATCACTTAAATTATTTTCCTTATAAAAGTAAAATACTTGTTCAGTTTGATTTTTTTTTTTTTTTTTTTTTTTTTTTTTTTTTTTTTCCAAGTCACAAGTATGTACATCATAAAGCTTTTTTGTTTATGTTTTTCCACGAGTAAGAGAGGGGGGTGTGGACGAACACCAAGACCAATGAGTGGAAATACTAAGACAGTATTGAAGGGGTGTGTGGGTGAATTCCATTAATTAGTATTTACCATTGACTGTATTTCTTATTAAATATCTTTTGAATATGTGTTAATTTAATTTAATTGTTTTTCTGGATTCCAGAGTGACCGGTCTTGTACATTTGATGATTTTGGTTGGATCTAAGATCTGGAATGTGTTTGTATCTAGAATTTGGAAGAAGTACTCTCGTGCGTGGAAATGGAAAAAGGTTGATGACAAAGCTAGTCGTAAAATTGGTCTTGATGAAAATATTAAACTTCCTAGTACTGGTAAGCCTTTTTATGCTATCACATTCTAAGCTAGATTTCATCTCTTTAATTTACAAGTTTATTGTTTTTTTTTATTTTATTTTTTTTTTTCAGTCATTGATAATTCTTGTTCATAAACAGCCTTTCGCTTGTTTGCACTTTTCTTGATAACCATTCCTTGAATTTTTAAAATTTTGCACAAACATTAGTCATGATGAAAGTAAATTGGACTCTTTCCAGATTTATTCACTCGAGGAGAAGGACCCTGCATGCTCAGCTTAAGAAAATCAAATTTTATGATTAAATGAGGTGTAGGATTTTTGGTCAGCCATGTTAAATAAATAAGGGGTAGTTAACTCTATCCAAACTATGGAGATGAAAATCAGACTTATGAATACATTTTAGTATTAAAATCGATAATTTTTATTTTCTTTGTTAAAAAAAAACAAAAAAAAAACAAACAAAACTACTTGATCAATTTACGTTATTTTTTTAATGACATCTTCGTTCTGTGATGAGTATGTACATTCTAAAGATTTTTTTTGTTTAAGAAGTGTAATTCTAAATAAGCATTCTTTTCATTGTGTCATGAAGTGTTTTATTCAATTTATTGTCTATAGTAAGGATTGAACCTCCAGAAAGCCATCACTCGGAACTGATTGCTACCCAATACGTTATCATTAGAATATTGGTCTTTGCTAAGAGTTCTAGTATGAATTCTGGGAATTGTAAACCTTATCGTGTCTAGATATTTATTTTTTTTTGTCATATACACCTCAAACAAGGCGTATTGCCACTTAAGGGTAAGGAGATGGGTGAGATGTCTGTTCACATTACATTTAAACTTCTGCAAGTCAGTACAGTCAGGGAAATCACTAACTACAAGGGAATTCCAAAGTATAGCATTTTGAGGAAAGAAACTATTGGAGTAGGCTTTTCAGCATCTAGAGACCTGTACAGTAAAGGGATTTTGTGCGGTATGTATGTTGAGGGGGGTACAAGTGCTATGAGCTTATCAAAGCATATTCCATTAAACTACTTGTTAAATGGACTCTGATGTAACATTGTGGTGATAAGATAGGGGTTGGAGCTTAGTTGACGGTGGGGGACTTATTAGATTGAATACGCTTCTTTTTAATTCTGTCCAAAAGGGAGATTAGTGGTAGATGCATTAGCTCAAATATGGCAACAATAGTCCTTGCATGGGCAACTAGTGGCTTTGTATAGGTACAGAATACTTGCGAGTGTAATTTTCTTTTTACCATAGAATTATTTATTCTTCAATTTTCTTGCTGGTGGTCTAATAACTAAGAATAACAAAACTAATACTTCTACTTGATCATGGCTGACAGAATGAGAACAATCTACCACAGTTGATTTACATAAAGTGTTGATTTTGGAAATCTTTCTATAAGAAAAAAATGTGTGAAGGTCCTAAGTTATATCGGATAAAACTTGAATATAACACTACCCTGAGAATAGTAGTCTGAACAATACAAACCTTGTTCTTTTATGAGAGCCATTTCAAAAGTAATGCCTCCTATTTTTATTCCAACCGAACGGATCAGAGGGGATTACAAATTGCATTGTTATGATGACTGAACTATGCATATATAAATTTCCTCTCTCAATTGCAAATATTGATGATATGAGGCTCTTAGAAAGCAACCCCTGTCATCGATGTACGTCAGGAGCAATGATGTATTATTGAAATCCTGGTAAACATGCATTGAGAATGGTGGTGACTATGTAGCAAGTGAATTCTGGAGAACAAAAGGTTGCTCTTTTTAATGGTATCACTCTCATTTTTGTAGCTCTTAACTTTTTGAATTAAAAAAAAAAAAAAAAAAAATAGGTGGCTTTACTTTTGGTTGTTTTTGTTTTATGGCATATCAACCATTTTCAGGTTATTTAATGCCAAATCCAGTGATTTATTTATTTTTTTTATTTTAACACAACATTAATAGAATTTTTTTTTTTCCAAGTCGGTTTCTATTTAATCCATAGTTGGGACCCTAACAGGTACTACCACTCCAGGTCAGAATGGGTCTGGGAGCAATGGCAATTAAGGGTCGGGCCCCATACTCACCATCAGATATAGTTTAAGGTCATGTCCAGGATCACTTTACTTTTGGAACAACCCTTGTAAAAACAAAACAAACAAAAAACACTGAAACTTCTGTGGGGTCCTACTAGCTAATAATATAAAAAGAACATAGCAGCTAAAGTGAAATGAAACTGTCACACTATTCTCCCTTTTCTCCCAAAAAACAAACATGGTAAACCCCCCCCCCCCCAGCTCTTCAACCTTTTGAGTTTAAAAGAAAGAAAAAAAGATGTAATATTGTATTTGATGTTGCTAAAGTATATATTTTTTTATATTTTTTGTATTTGCTTTATATATTTTTTTTTTTTTCTTAATTTTTATATAATGGTTAGGTTTTGCTATATATCTGGGAGACTGAGGGTTTCAATTCTTGGTAGATTTACATTACATTTATAAAAAATACTTCATTTGATATAGCTGAGGATCATGGGTAAGTGGAGCAATCCAGGAAATTAAGTGTTGTCCTTCCTTACATCTCTTTGTGGTAGTCGGTGAAAAGGAAGTCTTCGGTTTGCTTTCAACAATGATTGATCCTTTTATTTTATTTTATTTTTATTTTTTTTTTAAATATTCTGAGGTGAATTTGTACAATTGATTTGTGCTGGAGACTTATAAGTATTAAATGTATAAACAATATCTGAAATATATGTACTGTGAAATGAACCCGTTTCAGAAAGTGCAAAGATTGAAATGTTGTGAAAATAACAAGATGAGGAAAACTGTCTGAAAAATATGAGTAAATAACGTAAATTTAAAAATTTTTTTTTTTTTATTTGAACTACTGTTCTCATTTTTCGTGTTACTTGCACAAGGTTTTTAGCTGATGTAACATCCAACCTTTTTTCAGATGTGTTTTGAACTTGGGGAATCTTCAAAATGATAATATAGTCCATGAGAATAGCTTGCTTTTGTTGCATCAGCCATGACTGGGTAGAAGTCTTAAATAATTTGCAATTGTATTAGTATCATATGGAGGATTGAACCTTCAACCTCCAAGAAAGTGTCACTTGTAACTGAATTTTACTTAATATTTTATCTAGTTACATCAGCAAAAATGTTTTGTGAATAACAAGGTGAGAATAGTAGTTTGAATAATCCAATTTATCGATCCTCATATAAAAATCAGAAACATACTTCAATCTTTTATTTTAAAGTATTTGAAATTGAAAAGAACTTAAGTTTAAATATAAATTATTGATAATTGTATTTTAATGCTAATATGTTTAACTGTAATTGGACGTCTAGTAAAACTGAAGTCTTTTTTTTTCTTTTTTTAATGACTGTTGGTTAATAGGTACATGCACATCTCTCTTTTTAAAGGTGAAGAAGCTATGCAACGTTTATTGGGTTGTCGTGGAAAGGATCCGTACAGGTAAATTTACATAACTTTTTTTTTTTTTTTTTAATCTCCTCTTGAACATATTCAAAAGAAAACAACATATGTCTTTTCAAAACAATTCTCGAATGTTTATAGTTGCAGCATTTACCCTGGGTCAGTTGGGTTAGCTCTTTACAACAATTAACTACGTCCCGAATATTTGCTGACAATGATCCAAAACTGCTTCTGCTATGAGCGCAAGCCATTCATGGTTCCAACGACGGACCCTGTAAAGGTGAGTCCAGAATCAGTTCAGCATTCTGCTTCACCATCCTCGGCAGGTTTTAAGTTGGCCATTGCAATGTTCCTTATAGCCTGGTGCTGGGTTGATGATTTCATGAATGAAATCCTCTGGGTGCTAACAAATGGTTTGGCTGAACCAAAGGCGTCTGGCAAGTTTGGGGTAGTGCATCTTGCAGCATGTGCAAATTGTATTGTTGGAGACGTTAATGGATATGGAAGATGCGGCTAGGTAGTAATGGTCGAATATCTCCAGTTTGTGCAGGTTAGTGTCCATAAAGGAGAATGTGGACAAGGGCCTGATAGATCCTGACTTTAGTGTTCATTATTTCTTTTCGAGACCAGAGCCACAATATAAGTTGATAGGTGGTATGAGCATTGTTAATTCAGTTGAGGGTGTCTTCTTCCTCTTGACCTGTTGCTGTGATGGAGCTAAGATATTTGAATGAATCAACTTCAAGGGTTTCAGTATCAAGGACAACTGGCTGTCTTTCATTTGGAAAAAGATCTGCTGTTGGTAACTTTGTCTTATTTGTGTTTATCTTCATTTCTCTAACAAGTTAGTGTGAAAAGGTTTATTAACAGTAAATATTTTGTGAATATTTCAACTTTGATTATTCTAGCCATTGTTTGCTTTTTGGTCCCTCGATAAAGGAAGGATCGGATCTAGTAATTCACTCCCATTCGTCCATTTGTTTGTACTTTTCTTAATAACCACACCTTGGATTTTGAAATTTTTGCGCAAACATTAGTCATGGTGAAAGTAAAGTTTTGCTAGAACAGATTTTTCTTATAGGGGTAAAATAAAATCTGTTTGAATTTTTTTCAGTAACCATACCATGGATTTTTTTTTTTTTTTTTTTCTAATTTTGCACAAAGAATTAGTCATGATGAAAGTAAATTTTTCACTCCTGGAGGGGGACCCCGCATGCTAGGCTAGTTAAAACTTAATAAATTTATAACAAATTACCTCATGGATTGTTTTTAATTCAGAAAAATGTTTATTATTGACATTGTTATTAAGTCTTCATTTATCAACATCTGATGACTGTACCAGTTATATTTTAAGTACACTAAAAAAACTTTTGCATCTTATATAGAACCCAGTTCCTCAAAGGAAAAAATGATTTTATATCATAATTAATTGGCCATCTTGACTTTACATTACAAACTTATGAAAAATATGTAACATATGTGTCTGATTATCTAATATTTAATGGGGGATATTTATAAAATTATTTTTAAATATCAAAAAGTTATAAGAATATCATTGTTAAGATAAGGTATAAAGTTATAAGAATATCATTGTTAAGATCAGGTATAAAGTTATTTCAAAGATATGAAAGTTGGATATGTAAATCATCCTTAAATGTTTATTTTTTTACTGACCTCAGATTATTTAAAATTTTATTTAGGTGTAATGTTCCATTATTTAATAATCACTGAAGTGTATTAATCAACATTTTTATATATACATGTTTTTGCTATGATATGCCCCCTCTTCCTCAAGTGTTGAAAGTTTAGAAAAAAAGATAACAAGGTTGATAACTGTTCAATTGGACACAGTTGAATGCAGGTGGGGTTGGTCTGTCGGGGCCTCTTTGTGGTCTGTCGGGGCCTCTTTGTGGTCTGTCGGAACCTCTTTGCGGTCTGTCGGGGCCTCTTTTACAAAGAGGTCACCACATATAAAGGCTCAGGCCATTCGAGGATAAGGGTTAGTGTATGTATTGCAGTTATTGGGAAAGTTGCGTAATAATTGTTGAAGTAATTTGGTATAATTAGATCATTTACATTGTTTTCCCACGATGGTGTTGCACACACCCAGATCCCAATTGGAATATATTGTTTTCTCTGAGTTTTATTTTTGTGTGAGCCATTTATCAGATTTATTGATAATTTTCTTAACAATCTATCGTCTGCATGTTTCAGTAATTTGTCATTCGGTAATTTGTCGGTGAAACTTGGGAATCTTTTAAATTCTTAGTTAACTATTCTGCATTTGTACTGAAATTTCACAAGGGCTAAATTCAGTTCCAATATTTTTTTTTCTCAATCCGACATGGAAATTTTTTATTTCATTTTATTGACATTTTACTATTTCTTGTATATTGCCTTGAAGATAAGCAAATTTTAATCCTGAGCTATTGATTATTTTGACAAAATAAACATTAAAAAACATTTTTTTTTTTTTTTTTCTTCAGTATCTTAGGTTTAAAAGCTGACTCCACTGATGAAGATATTAAGAAATATTATAAGAAACAAGCCATATTGGTGCATCCAGACAAGGTATTTTATTTGTTTTCCTGTTATTGTTTAGTTTCATGTTTAGCCTTTTTGATTTTCAGAATCGTTGATATATTCTGTAGTTTGAGTATATGCATTTTTTATTTTCTTAATTTTTTTGTTTGAAAAAAACCCCCCCAAAAAACACACATATAATTTTATATATAAAAAAAATTATCCAGATAGTTTAACTATATTAGTTCTTTAGTGTGGCTTGATAGACAAGCAGCTGGAACGGAAACTTTTTTAGTCATTCAGTTCATGAAAAAAAAAGATCTTTTTATAGAAACACTGTCAATCACTTATTATGGCTCTCTTCATTTTTACAAAGATTTTTGCATTATTACTAATGGTCATTACTGATTTCAATTACCACACTTCTCAATCCATGAAGGGGAATATATATATATATATATATATATATATCTATATATAGACATATAATCACACACAATTCCAACCAATTTTATGAGAGTTCATCCTTTAGAACCCACCTCAAAAATTGAATAATAAATACTAACATTGTATTTAGTGCTGGAACAGGACGTAGTTCCTAATTCAATCTGAGGCAATGTCAGATTTTCCTCTTAATCTTTCTCTCTCTCAGACATATATAATCTCTCATTAACTTGTTCAAGGTCCAAGTAATACAGGAGTTATTTATTATCAGATATGAAATGTTCCATAACATTTTTACTATTTCTCTTCAACATTTAAAATTTTGATACATTATCATAAAATGAGATCTGAAAAAAAAAAAAAAAAATCGAACTTAGTCATTAAATGTTGAAAAAAAAATTTTTTTTTTCTAACTAATTAGTCTGAATACTCGTCCCATGGCAGGTTAATAATGTAACACATTTGGAACATTTAATAATTCAAAGAAATAAAACCACAAAATGCTTCAATAAAATCTGAAACATTTTTATACAATTATGAATTGGACAAGACTTTTGCTTTATCATGACTGAATGAGAGCAAGTTGGATATTATATTGGCTGAAATATTGTGAAAGTACAACCAAGATGAGAACACTAATTCAAAAAATTCAAATCTAAATTATCAAATCTCTTAAAAATTAAAAAAACAGAAGTCCCCTTTGAAATTTCATACATATTCCAAAGTTTGACAAGATCGACCTGAAATTCCAAAACAAAAGCAGATCTTTCCTACCAAATTTCCAACAATTTGAGTATATATTGATATAGAAAATAATTCCCTGATTTTTTTTTTGCTAATCAAAGAACAAAATGGTAATTTTATTATTTTTAATTAAACACCTAGTTTACTTTGGCAATACCAATATTCCAAAAAAAAAAAAAAAAAAAAAATATAATGGTTACGGGTGTAAAATATGAGCTTGGTGTGCTGGGTTCAAGTTTTGTCAGATTTAGTGGATTAGTCTTGGAAAAATTATGAATCCGAATATCCTCTCCCTCCAGTTGTGGTTAAAATAGGATAGACTAGACTCTCAAATCATGATTGTGCAACTAATCTAAGAGCAGAAAAACTCTGAAATAATGTAAGTTTTTCTGATAGCCCTAAAATGATTTCCAATTGTTTTTGACTTGAGCAATGCTGGTTCAGTAGAAAATCTGTTGGAGATTGCACAAACCTTGCTTCACAATAGGCTTCCTTCTTACAGAGGATTCCATTGTCCACTGAACTCTCTAACTGCTGGTTCAGAAGTTTGGTCAGAAATTGTGCTATCTTTGCTTCACTAGAAAATTTCTCATGTAGGGACTTTTCTTTCGAGCATATTGGTCCTGGATATGACCTTAAACTATATCTGATGGTGAGGCCCCAGCTTTCAGGCTTTGGGAAGTATGGAGCCACCCTTTAATTTCCATTGCTCCCAGGTCTACTCTCTACCGGAGTGGTAGTACCTGTTAGAGTCCCAACTATGGATTAAATAGAAACCAACTTGAAAAAAAAAAAAAAACATATTCTAATAAAGAAATTTTCTTCAAAATCACTGGATTTGGCATTAAATAACCTGAAAAGGGTTGATGTGCCGTAAAACAAACAAACAACCAAGCAATTTGAGGATATTTCTTGAAACTGAACAGCGATCTTAATATTCTGTACATTACTGCATAGAATTTCTAATTATAAATTATTTGACCAAACACTTTTTTATAGATAAATTTAAGAAATTTCCATTCTCTGAATACTGCTCCCTTTTGATGTTAATCAAAATAACACTGGTTTGCACTGTTTTTTTAAAGCTTTAACATATAATACCTGAGTATGTCAGAGTGTAAGAAGGCTATAACAATTGAGGAAATTAGTGTTGAAGTGATGTGACTTATGAACAATAATAGACAAACAAATGAAGGTTTTTTTTTAATTTTTTTATTTTAATTTTTTAAATTCTAATCTCTGTATATTTTCCAAAAACAATGGCAAATGCAAATCAGTAAATATCGACTTACTGTTTGAAATAACTGAGATGGTGGAAGTGTTCAATATTTCAAGAATATCATCTCTTTTTCAAAAAGAAAAAAAAAAAAGAATGTTGTTTATCAATTTTTGTTCATACGTCACATCACTTCAACACCTGGTTTCTTGCATTGCTATCAACATTCTTATGCTCTTACATTATTTACCAGCAATGCTTTTATCAAACTACCTCTCCCTTTTATATAATACTTGATTTTAGGTTGGCTTTCTTCTTGTAATGATTCCAAAACTCCTACTCCTTTTATCTAATCAGATTACATTTCTGAAATAGAAGACTACACCAGGAATTTGTATATTTCAATTTGTTTGTAAGTGAATTGACTGCATCATAACATTTATTCATTGAAACCGCAAAGTTCCCCACAAATTTTTTTGCAATGGATATGAGGAACAAAATGGCTTATTCTGGTCTGCTAGTTTGGCTCTAAATTTAACACTGGTCACCTTCATAAAATCCATAATTTTTTAAAGTTCTAAAACGACATATCTGCAAATATAATAGAATCAATTAGTTCTCATACTCTTCCAACCTATTGTAATAGAAATAGACACCTATGAAGTGGTTGTGGATGAAAGCACTTTTTTTTTTGTAAATCTCTAAATCTTCTAATCTATCCTTGTTATCTTTATTTCCAGAATTCTCAAACAGGGGCCGAGGAAGCTTTTAAAATTCTTCGCCATGCCTTTGAAATGATTGGAGAGCCTGTAAGTAACTTGTATAGAAGCCATTTGCATTTTTTTTTTAACTTCAGAATTTAAGTAAATGATTTTTTTTTCTTAAATAGAAATTCACACACGAAAGCTATTTTCTGAACACACGTATGTGCATAAGATGTGAATGAACATATGCTACCATAGCAAAACTTAAAATGATCTTAACAAAAAAAAAACTTTTCTCAATTTTAAACAAGAGTAACCTGTCTTTTTAGATTTACCTTTTTTAATCCACATTCATATTGCTTTGATATTATGTGAATGCTAAAAAAATCTTTGCCCTATTCAAGTTTGCTACTTGAAATACTTAAAACATTAATTTAAAATGTTTTGTTCATATTTTTTTTGTTGTAAACATGACATAAAATCTTATTTATTCGTATAAATATTCCAAATTTTGGTAATTTGGATAAATTCATATCTTTTTAAATATGACCACAACGAAAGTAAGAAAAAGAAAATTTATTTCATTTGCAATTTAGAAATAGATTGGAATTTTTTGAAAATCAAGTCTAGAGAGGGGGGATTTTAAAGAAATAAAACAATATTGGGAAACGGAAGTATTTGCTATATTAAAATCAAAAAGATAAAGAAAGTAAATAAAGAACAAAAGTTAATATCCCTTTTTTTTTTCTCAAAACCAATTTTCCTGAGTTAATCATGTGACCCAATATCACACACACACACATATATATAAAAGATGACATCTCTATTGTACAAAGTTGAATCAACTTGAAGTAAAGCATTTTGGCTTTACCATTAAATGTGAGAAATGGGCTCAACTTTCGCATTCATTTAAATATTAGATTTTAAATTTAGATTAAAATTCAGAGCTTCCCCTCATATAGAACACTCTAGAAAATCTGATTTGTACTTGTAAAAATCATTCAACCATATAACACCCATGTCTTAATGTTTGTACATGATTTAAAAGTTAAACAATATATTCCTTCATTGAATTATCTTTTTGAAAATATAAATATTTCTTATAAGAAATAGAGAAAAGGTAAAAAGGAGGCGGGGGGGGGGCTGCACAGTTAGAATTTGATTCCTGGGCAATGTCAAGTAGATACAACTAGTTAATGATATAAAATGATTCCACACATCAAAATCATCTATTATATAAAAGAAAACCTCAAACATTACAGCCTTGCTGCCCATAACTAGCCAAAAGATAAACCTTTTAACATTTTGTGTTCTTTCACATAAATATAAATACACTAAGCTAAATTTTATTGCAAGAATTGTTAATCTCGTGAAAGCTTTTGTATAATTTAAAGTTTTTTATTTCAGGAAAAACGAGTCAAATATGATGCACAGATGCAGCAGTCGGATCAAGCAATGGTTTGTACCAGTTATGTTACACAATCTTTAATAGTGTTCATCTATGATGCAAGTACCCCCCCCCCCTACAATCTCTATTAATCATTTTCTGATTCTTTTAATTTGTCATTTTTTTATTTTTCTCGTTCAAGGTTCAAACATTTTCAAAAGTCCACTTTCCAGTTCTTACAGATCAACTGTTTCCCAATACCATTCTGTATAGTCTTGTCTAATCGTCTGCTTTCGTGTTTTTCTTGGTTTGTTAACCTTTCTGTGATTTAAGACCAGCATGCTTATTTGTACCAGCGTAATCTATTTATCCCTAAGATAACCTCAAATATAGTGCTTTAATATGTTCTTTGATTAAATTTCATATTGAAGATTTGTTTGATTGTGGATATTTCATTGCACTGCAGTCTGACAAGAAGACTGGATGAGATCCATAAAGGTTCTTCATTAATGTAGCCAAATTTGAAAATTGAAATATTGAATTTCAAGTGAAACCAATGGCATCTACTCAATTATCGTGTCACAGTAATGAACATATCCAAAAATTACAAAAGAACAAAACAAAAAACGATAAGGTAGAAAATTAATTATTAATGAAAATAGTTTTGGAAAACAACGAAAATTGAGTTTTGCTAAAAAAGAAACAGTTCTAATTGTAACAAAAGGGAGGTAAATATTTTCTGAAAATCTTTGGCAAATTTAACAAAACTTAATTTTTGCTAATTGTCTTTGAAAACTGGTTTCATTAATTTCTTACCTTATCGTTTTTCATAATTTTTGGATATGTTCATTACTGCGACATGACTACATACATAAATACAATTGGTTTCACTTGAAATTCAATATTTCATTTTTCAAATTTTGCTACAATAAACAAATGTGGTATTTTTTTTTTGGTTCTCTTTATCAGGGCTTTCAATTGTCTAAGCATGTTCCATGTAACACCCTCCCTATTTTATGAATAATCTTTACCCCTCCCATTTAATCCCCCCCCCACCTCTCCAATTTGTGTAAATCTTTTCCAAATTTCAAGTAGGTAAGTTGAGAGATGATAACCAGTTTTGTATGCTAGAAGTGTAAAACAATGAATATAGAGAACTCTAAAGAAAGTATTTGTAGATATTTATTTTGCTCAGTTTTGTTACTATTGGCGTATGGAGAGGAGCTAATGGTGTGTTTGCAAAAGTTAAGAATGAGTAGTTAGGAGCTAAAGGATTTCTATTAACTTTCTCAACCAATATTACACATGTGAGGGTTGAGATAATGCATTGTATGGAGAGAAATTATGAGAATGATGCAAATGGATGTATGAGGGCTGATGACCTCGTGAAGATTACACAGTATAGAGAAATGTGATGTTGTGCAGAACAGGAGACTTTGTTGGTTTGGTCACATTGACAGATTACATGAGACTTTTTGATTTGTGAATGCAGAACAGTTGAGATAACAGGGTTAGTTTGCAAGGGAAGTCCAAGGAACACCCGAGAAAGTGATAAGGATGTATTTGAGTGAAAGAAGGATAAAGACCTGTCCAGGGATAGGTTAGTTTGGAATTCAGTTTCTTTTACATGCCAGCATGTAAAAGAAACTTAAACTGAATGATGTAATTTTTATTCAACTTGCATAGAAAATAAAAACAATCCCTTTTTGTAGATTATCCATAAAAATGTGTTATTGACAAAAATATTATTTTCCACTACTTTATTTTTCTTTTTTTTTCTTTTGCCAAATGTTTACATGATTTTGGAGTTAATTTTTAATGTATAAAGTTTTTTTTTTTTTTTTTTTAAATATATAAAATATAAAAAAATTATTTTTGCAGAGGGAGTTTGCTGACCTCTTAAATAAATTAAAGGAACGATTTAAACAAGTAAGCATATATATTTTGTCCTCCAAATAAATGTTCACTTTGACTTTGTAGCTTATTTTAATTTCCTTGCAGTACAAATAACACTCAATATTATCATGACTGATAAAAGGGAGATAATCTGCAAATAAGTTGAAGACGGCCAGATTAATATTGAGTGAAATTTGTTTGCTTGGTTGCTACATAAGACATTTTTCCTAAAGTATTTAAAGTGTTTTTTTTTTTTTTTTTTTATAAATGTATTGATAAAAAATCAATATTATCCGATTTTAATAAAGTTTTCTGTCCATATTACATTTTACTGAATAGGTTTTCCTCAAAATCTGTTAAAATTATATCCTCCCTGTTACTCAATTTTAGTACAAAATATAATTTAATGCTTAAATATTGTGAAACATTTGTAGCCTATTGTGAGGTTGAAAAAAATTAGTTTTGTTTTGACTTGTTTTTGCAGTAGCTTATTAATATATTTAACATTTTAAAATAAAATTAATATCAAGATAGTGACAGGAAAGGAAGGAATTCTTTAACCAATTACTTATATAAAAAAAACTATTTAAAAAAAAAAAAAAATTATTAATTAAAAAAAAAAATTGAATTCCAATCCAAGAATCCCTTTGTTTCATAATTGTTTTTGAAATAGATAATTGATAAGTTGTATTACTTGGACTACTTTTCTCATTTTGGATGTTATTCTCAGTTTCGACTGATATAACCTTCAACCTTCTGATTTCTCTTGTCGGACTTGGAAATGTGTATGGAATTTCAGATGGAACCATTTATTTAAACTACACGTATAACTCCTTCTCTTGTCAGCCATAACTGAATAGAAATTTTGAGTAATTGATCAGAGGTTGGATTGACTGAAATGTGAGAATAACGTCCAAAATGAGAATTGTAAACTTTAATACAAATAATAAAAAACAATTTTCGAAATTTATCAGTTCATTTAAAAAAATAATCTGGTTATTTAAATTTAATTCAATTAATAATACTTCAAAATTTTCAAATTAGGTTTATGCTGTTCAAAGGTTAAAAAGAAAAAAAGCATCCCTAGCCATCTTTGGAAATAAATGTAAATAAATATTAATTTACAAGCGTGTCATAAACAATCAGTTTTAATTAGATTTTCTTTCAGTTGAGGGGAATAAACATTCTTCTAAACTTAGATTGGAATGTGATATTATTTTTAGATAAGGTCTTATAAAAGATTATGTAAAATTTATAATTTGTATTTTGTAATTTTTCTATTGAAAATGTAATGTTTTCAACTCGTGTAATTCTTTTTGTCATTAAATTTTGTATGAACAGAAAACTTACTGTTTTAATAAAAATTCAGAAACTTATATCTTTGCATTTCCTAAGTCTGCATTTGAATACAATTTCTAATAGGTTTTATTTAAAAAAAAATTTTTTTGTCCAGAATTCATCCTATATCAAAAACAAATAAAGAAAAATCTGTATGGTGTATGTACCTGTGACAAAACGAAAATATATTCCGAAAATCACATAAATTGATCAACTAGTTTTATTTTTATAATGAAAATCATTTTTAGCAATTAAGAATTTGTATGTATTATCTCCCTTTTTTTTCTTTTTTTTTTCAAAATGGTGAGCGAGACTGTCATTTCTCGGATACTCATGAAATTGTATTTCCTTATTTATAAATAAAGCTAGTTTGTCAATTGACATGATTAGTCAAATAGTTTCATTTCATCCTGCGTATGTACATCAGAGATTATTTACTTTTGCTTTTTAATCCTTTAGCACCTGAATTATGATGTAGATGATTAAAAAATATTAATTTTAGTTAGTTTAATCACTATTGTTACAAGACTGGAATAATCTTTCATTATGAAGCTCAATAGTTAAACTAGCACTGAGAATTTTTGCATTTCATAAACTTACCTTGATTATTATCCATAGTGCTGGAAAAAAAGTGTTAATGACAACAAACGAAATCCACTCTCTGCATACTGAATATGAGCAATGGGCAGTTCCAATCTAAAGGTATCTGGCATATACACAGTTACTGAACTAATATGTACAAGGCGTGTTTGAATCGATTCCCACTATATTTATGCCGTTATTCATTTACTTACGACAATGAATTAGTTCAACCAGGTCATAAAGGTTAAATATAGCGAATTGTGGACAAAAACCAAAAATTTCTCTAAATATACTAATTTTATTAGTAAGAAAAATGGCACAAATGATTTCATATTTACCATAATTTAAGATCACTTTTTTTAACCATGCTCTAGTTCATCACCTCACAGATGCTAAACTTCTGACTGACCAACAATATAGATTTAGGCAAGCCCGTTCCATAGCAGACATCCTAACTGTAATATCTGAACGTATATACCATTCACTGGGCGGAGCGGTAGCTCTAGATATGTCTAACGCTTTTGACAGAGTATGGCATGAGGGTCTCCTCAGGAAAATTAGATCATATGGTATCTCTGGTAGAATATGTAACATAATTAAATCCTTCTTAGATAAGAGAAAAATCCAGGTTGTCCTCTACGGTCATACATCTAAACAATATGATATAAATGCGGGAGTGCTTCAAGGGTCTATCCTTGGACCTCTATTGCTCTTAATATTCATAAATGACTTCCCCGACAAAATTGCCTGTGAGATGGGTATATATGCTGATGACACCACACTCTATAACAGGCACGACAGGAAAACAAATGAACACATATCTAAAGAAATGGCAGAAACACTAGAGGATGACCTCCAATCTGTAGTGAAATGGGGATAAAAATGGTCACATTCAATGCCGCCAAGACTAAACTTGTTTCCTTCAATAATTACAAGAAACCTTCTCTACCACCAATGGTCAATGACTCTTTATCTGAGAGTACATCTTTCAAACTCCTTGGCCTAATGTTCACAGGAAACATGAGTTGGAACAATTATATTGAAAGCATTGCCAGGGCCGCTGTGAAGAAGGTAGGCTCTCTCTACCATGCTAGAAAACTACTAACACCTGAAAGTATCCTGTACCTCTATAAGGCCACCATTCGGCCATGTATGGAGTATTGCTGTCATATTTGGGCTGATGCATCTGCTACTAGTCTCTCGCTCCTAGAAAAGGTTCAAAAGAGTCGTCAATCTGATAGGCCCTGAACTGGCATCTCAGCCTCTGTCCCATTGACGAAATGTAGCATCCCTCTTCCTGTTCTACAAGTATTTTAATGGTGAATGCTCTGACGAACTGCAAGCACTTGTGCCCCCACGACATAAACACCCTTGACAAACCCGACAGACAGCTAAATCTCACCCCCACACAGAGATCCCTAGATGTAAAAGATCTTTCTATTCCAGTAGTTTCTTCCCCAGAACTGCTAGACTTTGGAATTCCATTCCAGGTCCCTGCTTCCCCAACTGTACTGACGTGCAGAAGTTCAAGTGTAACATGAACCAACATCTTGCTGCCCAAATCCCTACATAGTACCCCAGTAGTTGTTGCCCCTGATAGTAGCCCTCTACACCAAAGTGGCAATGTGCCTTGTTTGGGGTGAAAATGTAATAAAAAAAAAAATAAATAAATAAATATGAAAACTATTTCAATAATGTTCAAATATGAATCTTAAGTTTAAAAAAAAAATTAAATTCCAACCAAATTAACTTAAAATGTTTGATTCTTAATAATCCAGGAAGCCAACATGATGAAATGTGACCAATGTGGTGGGAAGCACCAACGTATTCCTGTGGATAAGCCCTGGTATAGTGCACGTTACTGTGATAAATGTAATATAAACCATCCTGCCAAGGAGGTAAGTGATTTCTTCATTGAAGAATAAAAAAAAAAGCTATCATGATTGCAATGTTGGTACACCCTAACAAAAACAGAAAAACAAATTCTCTAATTTTCACAGAATTTTAACCATTTATTTATGAATGTGTTGACAAAATTATAATGCTTGTGCAAATTAGTTTCCTCAAAAATCTTGCGTGTCTTGTGGTGCTCAGTTGCTGAATAATAGAAAAGAAAAACAAAATGAGGATGTCCAGTTATCCTCAACAATCTTGCAAACTAACATATTATCGCCGATCATATGCAAATGAGATGCTGAAAGTTTGCATAAAACCGTTTTTCAGACTAAGTCCATTCAGATTTTGAAGTAGCGAGCTTTGACAGCAGTGTCTGATTTAACCTTGGACATTTAGTTGAAAGGGCAGAATAATTACCAATATTTTAACCACATAATGTGTCACATAATGGAGAGATTAATTTCTTCAAATATTTAATGGAAATTTTTTTTGGCTTCAATTAATTATTGAAGTTGTGTAAATTATGAAAGCTTTTTTTTTTTTTTCACTTGTATAAATATGTATTATTATTCATCAAACTACTGTTCTCATCTTGTGTGATTTTCACAACGTTTCGGTCAATATAACCTCCGACCTTTTTCAGGTGTATCTTGTTGAACTCTGGAATGTTTCTGTCAAACTCAGGAATTTGGACGAAATTTTGAGCGGAACCCTTTATTTACTTCACGGGAGTAGTATGCTCTTGTTCCGTCAGCCATGACTGGATAGAGGTCCTAAGTAATTTGCAAATGTATATTTCGGTCGTCCACACTGAGAATTGAACCTTCAACGCAATCGAAGTATAGATTTACGAATTACTTAGGACCTCTATCCAGTCATGGCTTACGGGAACAAGAGCACGCTACCCCCGTGAACCGTGAAGTAAATAAAGGGTTCCGCTCGAAATTTCGTCCAAATTCCTGAGTTCGACAGAAACCTTCCCGGTTTCGACAAGATACACCTGAAGAAGGTCGGAAGTTATATCGACCAAAATGTTGTGAAAATCTCATTCAAGATGAGAACAGTAGTCCGATGAATAATACATATAACCAATCTTCATCTCAGAAATTGTATAAATATGTGGAAATGTTATCAATAAGAAAATGTTGCTTTCAATTTTGAGGAGGAAAAATATCAAATTAACTTTTTTTTTACTGCTTTTTGTAGTCCAGCAATACAAGTTTGAAAGTTGATTTATAAGCTCCTTTTACTGAAGCCTAATTTGCATATTCAAACCTGTATGGTTTTTTAATTTTTTTATTTTTTTTATTTGCTTGTTTTCTGTAAAGTAAAAAGCAATTTGTATGCTGACGGTTGTAGAAATTTCAATTAATCAAATCTGTTTGAATTTATTACTAGCTCTACTCGGTCACACGTTGCTGTAGCTCCATTTGATTGAATGGAAAACAAAAAAAATGCATTATGTTCATATTTTCATTACTTGTGGCAATACAATATTTTGTGGTATTCCATTTTCTGTGCAGATATAAAGAATGTCTGTTTGGCGAATGTGCAACATACGACATATACTTCATGTGAGAAGTAATTTGTGTAGATGTAAGTCACACAAATGTAAAAATTGTTCCTGAACTTTGTTGATGGTTATTGCAAATGCCAAGCGAATTGTGAAGTGCAATATCTTACATTAAAATATTCTATGCATTTCGCTGATGCCCGTTTTTCCTGAGGGTGACAGAGGGGAAAAATATGAGGGCTTAATTTTACTATAGACATGTATGTGAGCACGCACTGGAAAATGCTTAATTTAAAAATTTAGATTTTTTTTGCATGAAAGTGTTATTGCTAATAAATTGAAAGAATAAACCAACAAAGTGGGAAACCGATGATAATTCAAAAGAAAAGAATGTAAAAATGTTGGATAAGTTTTTTATTTTTTATTTTTTTTTTTAAAGAAAATAGTTTGGCAACTTGTTTTTTTTTTTTTTTTTTTTTTTTTTTTTTTTTTTTTTTTCAAATAAATGTTTATTTTCGCACTTTGAGAAAAAATATTGCTTTCAAATTCAATACATGTAAATGAGAATATTCATAAACTTTTTTGGTACTTCTTCGTTATTGTAGCAAAAATTGAAATATTGATTTTATTTTTAAGTGAAACGAGTGGTAAATCTACTTGCTATGTCTCGGTAATGAAAATATCCAAAAATTACAAAAAATAAGGTAGAAAATGAATTAAAGAAAATAGTTTTCAAAGAAATTAAATTTTAGCTATTTCCCTTGCGCTTACATCATGTCACATACAAAACAAACATGGCTGAAATTTTTTTTTTTTTTTTTTTAATCATGGAAGTAAGTTTTATGTAATATTCCAGAAATACTTAACTAATTGTGACATGTCAGTTAGGTAGATAACATTGCTAATTGTTGAAATTGATATAAAATGTAAATAGTTATCATTCCTTTAATTAAAAATAAACTTTTTAGTTGTCGGATTTTGCTACAATAAATGAAGCACCCTTTTTATTGGTTGATCTGTACAATAAACATCTCATATTTTTTTTTTTTTTTTTTTTAAATTTTGAGTGGACGATTAACGATTTTAGAGTATCCAAAACAAAATGCAAAAAATTCAATATATAAAGATTTTTAGGGGGGAGCTCAGCTTCTAATACGTTTTAGTAAATCCATCCCCCTTATTGGAAACACTGAACCGAATTATTGCCCATATAATTGGGAGGTTCTCTTCATCTTTTTACAATATGTTCAGTAGATTATTATGTATTAGACGGCGCTTATGTCAACGACTCATCAAATCTAAGGGAGATAACTAGCATAGACATAGCAAAAATAAGCATATTTTGTAAGATATAATTTGGGACGCTGAAATAATCAGAACAATGTAAGAATATTTAGTGAAAAAAAAAAGAGATAAACAAAATAAGCTTACACGAATACTATACCTGCAAGCGCCGGTTAAAGTTAGTCCCGGAAATTTCAACAAAAAGAAAACAAGTTAATCAACGAACTTAAGATATAACAATGTTAAGTAACAAAAGAAACTTATTAATTAACGTACACAAAACATGAATGAAACGATGTAATTAACAAAAATGAAATAAACTTGTTAATTAATGGAAATGAAAATTATATCACATATTGCTCACTGATGGCAATAATTATACTGGGGAATACTTCTCCCTTTCCCTTTTCTGCCACAGAAACTCCAGGAGATAAAGGTGGAACATTTCAGTTCTCGTCCCCAACAATTTTCGGATGTCTCTTGGCATGAGACCAAAAACCTTCAGTTAAAAATAAGAAATTTGTTTTTCTTTATTTTAGTAAATCGTAAAAACTAATGAAAAGCATATAAATTTCAATGCTAATTATTTTTAACGTATCTTTAATAATTAAAAACGGCAATTGAAATGTTAATATCTTAACGTATCTTCATCTTAATTCAATTGTCTGTGTGGATGCTGTCATCAGGATTGACTAAGTTCGTATCATGGATGATTGTGGCATGTTCATAGATGCCGTTTTCATACTCGCCTAAAGTATCATACGCAGCCCAACCATCAGATATGATACGCGTTTTCGGCAAAATCCACGATCAAATTATTGGGAACAATGTTTCTCTCTCTCTCTTTTCTACAGTTGTTACATTACATTTATTGCTATTTCTTTCTATTGCTCCAAAGACCCATCCTCCATCTCTAAATCTACCTCTGTTGTATTTTCGTTTAAAGAAGTAGGATTCATTAATTTCTACTTCTTTTGGTGTGTTATCTAAAGTTAACCCTCCCAGCAATATTGGTTTGGGATATTGGTATCCTGCTCACAAACTTCTCTCATAAATTGCTTCCAATCTACAATGGCATGGGATGCAATGCCGACTTCTTTCTCAATTGCAGTTTGCTTCATATCTATACGCCAACAAAAAATAATCATAATTATTCGCAGACGTTTTTTTTTTTTTTTTTTTTTTTTTTTTTTTTCAAAAAATGACCCCTTTCGCACGCTAACAACTGACCTACAGCTCCGGCATACTCAATACCATCCGTCTGATAGTTTACTTCTTTTAGTAAACGTTCTAGGGATTTCACATGCTAGAATTCCCTATCAATCCAATGGAAGCTGCAAACTGAATATCATCCTGTTATTTTTGGTAAAATCGAACTAAATGTCCAATTTAACTCACTTATTTCTCGTGGAGTGAAGACCTGGTCCACTATACGTTCTTTAGAAACTCAGGGACGTCCTAAATTAGACATGCGACATGCTGTCTATTCTAAGAAATCTTAGTAATGATTCTGTAGCTGAAAGCAATAAAAACAAATTAAATTCCTATAGCCAATTAAAGTTTATTTTTTGTATAGCCAACAATCAAGAAGTTGTCCAATTAGCCAATGAAAAATGCTTCCCTTGTTTAAAAAAAACAAAAAAAAAGCAAACACTTTATCTTGTGCAGAATTTTTGAACGTTATTTTTTTAATACATTTGTACATAATAGTAAAAAAAAAAAAGGCTGTAGTCACAGACAGAAATGACTGATTACCTAAGATAAAGAAAAACAAATTATTTTTTAATTATTTTTGTTTAAAAAAAAATTACATTGACGGTTTAAATATTTCAAAAACTCCTTCGAAAATGTTTTCTATTTTCGTTGTTTTGTATACGTGTTAATTATTATGCGCCCCAAATTATACCTTGCAAAATGAAACTACAAAATAGTAAAAAATAAATAAAACCTGATTCATAGCCAGAAATTGACGGTTTAAATACTTCAAAGTCTCCTTCAAAAAGTTTTAATCATCCTGACGCTAACTAATTATCTAAAATAAAGAAAAACAAATTTCTTATTTTTTATTTTCGTTTTAAAAAAATATTAAAATGACGGTTTTTGTTTTGTATACGTTAATTAATAAGTTTATTTTGTTACTTAACATTGTTATGTTAAGTTCGTTGATTTACTTCACTAACTTATTTCCTTTTCGTAAACCGTTTCAGCAATATCCAGAACTCGGCTACAGTAATCATATAATCATTTTTTTTTTTTTTTTCATTTAACATTCTTTCATTGTCCTGATTATTTCAGCGTCCCAAATTATCCTGCAAAATATGCTTATTTTTGCTATGTCTATGCTAGTTATCTCCCTTAGATTTGATGAGTCGTTGACATAAGCGCCGATTAGACACTCATTTACCAGATTCTGCAAAAACAAAAAAAAAAAATGCTAAAAATTCAGTATTTAAAGATTTTAAGGGGTCACTCAGTTTCTAATACAAAGTGAGAAGTTTGTGGTGGTTTCACGATGAAACTTGTTTTAATTTAGCGTTTTAATATTAAGTGAAAATACGTTATTTGGATGTAAATTCCGAAACTCATTTTTAAATAATTTAAACGACTAAAATACTAATTAACCATAATTAGTAAAATTGTCCTCAAACAATTAAACAGGCTCTTCAATAAATCTGTTTCGTGTATCCGTTGAGTAGTTTCAATATGAGGGATAGATTTATCAAAAGATTTTATTAGGAACTGAGCACCCACTAAAAGTCAAAAAATATAATGGCTGTGTGCATTGTAAAAGTATAATCAATATCATGTGACCGGTGAATCACCAGCGGTGACAGTTCTTCATATAAAGATAGCAATATCGTTATACAGAAAACCACCTAATTTATTAAGTAAAAATTAAGCAGAATGTTATATTTAAGGAGATATAAAAACACACATGTGTATGATGAAAATGCTATGCCAAAATGTCGACGCAATCGGACCAGTAGTTTTTTTAGATTATAAGTAACAAATGTTTCCATTTTTATTTACATAGATTTTAATCTGATTCTGCTTTCCCAATTTCAGGGTGATGTCTGGGCCCAGACTTCCATGTTAGGATTTTTGTGGCACTATTATGCATGTATGGAAGGTCACGTGTATGACATTACAGAATGGGTATCTTGTCGTGTAAGTATTGAAATTCTACCAAAATTTTCCTGAGAAATGTTTCTATTAAAATAAAGTTCTGCTTGTTTACAATTAATATATCCGTTTTGAGTTTATCAAAATTCAAAGCCCAAACAAATTAAATGGGGGTGTATAAAGTAGATGAAATTCATTGTAAATTAAAAATACTGAATTTGATAGACTTTATTTTTAATAAATTGAAATTAAAGTTAATTTTTTATGTTTATGATTTAGAAGGTTAAAAATCTTAAATAAGGTGTATGATTTTTTTTTCCTTTTTTCAGAAAGGACTTTTTAAACATCTAAAATCCAATTCTCATCAGGTTTTCTATCGAATTGAAACTGACACAGATCGAGGTAGTTCTCACCGATCTGGGTAAGTAAAGCAATTAATGAAATTTAGATATTAATACATTGTTTCTTTATACATTTTGATTCTAACTAGCCAATTTGTCTTCATCTTTTCATCGTATGCTTGCAAGAAAATGATAGATTTTACTTATTTTTCTTTGAAAAATGACTTATTTCAGTTTGGAAGCTTGTTATAATGGAGATGAATCTAAATGACTTTAAAACTGTCTAACATGTGCCAACATGTAAATCTGATATTAATGATCATTACTAAAGAAGCTGTCATAAGTTTTTGTTCCACAAATTACTTGAAAGTAATTGAAAGGGAAATAACTTGTATTTTCTTTATAAAATGGTTACAATATTAATCTTTCTCACATGATCTTTTCCCTGTTTTTATATTAATAGGGATTTCAAACTGAGTTATTTTCAATATACCAAAAACTTTGTGGGTGTATGTGTTGCAAGATAAGGAAAAAAAATCCTAAATTTATCTTTGTATCTAAAGTAGTGAGTTGTGGCTATTCAAAATTAATCTGACGTTGCGTTTTGTGTGATACTGCATACAAACCAACTTAAGCATTGTATAACAGAGTATAAAAGCTTTAACTGAAAAATCTTTATAAACATAATGCTTTAGTTCATTAAAAGAAAAATAATATAAGTGCAATTAATTTTTAGGCACACCTAGTTTTAAAAGTTTGAAAACCACTTGTCATAAAAATTCTATGGAAACTATACAAAATAGCAACTGTTTATATAAGTTTTATTTTATCAGCTAACACAAAACTTATTCGTGATATATAAATGAAACTTTTTTTTTTTCCATTAGTAAATCCATAAAAATCTTTATTTTTTAACCTGTAAATGCATCCCGTCAAAAAACAGTCGAATATACACTTTACCAAATCTTTTGTAAAAAGTTACCCATTTAAGAGAAAAGTCAAAAACTTGTCAAATTTTTTTTTTCGATGAGGAATTAAAAAAAATATTCTTTCTAATATTGGAATATTTTGTTGAGTGATCCTAATATTGACATGTAAACAAAAAAAGGCCGATAGCCATTAGTCGCGTGCTCTCGTGTAATGAATGAATGCGTGAATGTAGGATTGACATGAAATTCTTAAAGTTAAACTAAAATGACCGAAAAATGGGCTGAAATGACTTAAATAAATAAAAAGTAAATGACTTAGAATGACTTTAATGAACTTAAGGATGAATTGAATGACCTTAAGAATGACTTGAATGCTTAAAAAATAACTGGAATCCTTCAAAAACAACTTGAATGGCTTTGAGACTGACTGGTTGTAAAGTGGGTGATCATTTTATATTAAATTAATACAGAAAAGTGATCTCCCACTTTACTTTACAAACATAAGTACAGCATGTAGTAAGAACAGATTGTATTTATTTGCTTCCCTACTGAGCAAATTAGGCACAAGGCCGTTTTTTAATGTGGAGAGAGAGGGAGGGGAAAAGGGGATCCAGCTCCTGATGGGTGGGAAATGGGAGCTGGATAGTGACAATTGGTATGAAGGGTTGCCCCTACATTGACATATGATCTTTGCTTGCAGTATCTGCCGGAACAGATACTACACTTTGATCTTCGCCAAAAGGCCAAGAAAAGCTTAAAAAGCTAAGGACAGCATCTTTTAACAGACTTTTGATCTTAACCAAAGAGTCCAAGCACAAAAGTGTTATGGACAGAATGACGGAGTGATTTATAGAGTCGCTTGCACGCGACTAAATATTAAGGGATGGATATCAAAATCTTCATATTTGCTTAAAAGAAGTCATCAGTTAATTTTAAGATAAAGAATTATAAAGTTTAAAATAAAAATTTAAAAATCCTAAATTTAAATATATAAAGATAAATTCATTGAATAGAATGAAAGATTATACTGGCAATCTCACTCATCTTATGCAGCTTTAATTTGGTTGTACACTTCTGTTTTAAGGGCTATGCCATTCTTCCATCACTTGGGGTCCCAAATGACCTTAAAAGATATCCAATGGTGAGGCCCCAGCTTGCGGGCTTTGGGGAGTGTTGAGCCACCCATTTTGCCATTGCTCCCAAGTTAACTCTGACTCAGAGTGGTAGTACCTGTTAGGGTCCCAACTATGGGTTAAGTAGGAACCAACTTGAAAAAATGAAAAAAACAAATATATTCTATTAAAAGTTTTCTTCAAAATCACTGGATTTGGCATTAAATAATCTGAAAAGGGTTGATATGCCAAAAAACAACCAACCAATCCATCTCTTTAGGGAGAAGGCATGCTTACACTTACATTGCTTTCAAATTAACAGAAAAAAATGAACTTACTCTAAATGAAAACAATGTAAACCTTATTCACTGTGAAATCATTTATGATGTTAAATGAGATTGACATTAATCCTAATGATTATTCGCGAAACACTGATTTATCCAATGGTAAAATTACAAGCACATTTCTTATTAAAATAATTATGTACTTTAAATCAATCTTTAATAATCATAATCCATTAGAAAGAGCCAAGGTTGAATTCATTTTACTAATTTCATAGCATATAACCAGAAAAATAGCAGATGTCCTAAGTTAATTTTTCAAAACTTTTACACATTTTTACAGCATTAACAAACCAGTTTGGGATTTCTAATAATATAATTGTGACAGCTTAACACTTGTGACTTTTTTTTCAAAGACATGTGACTTTTTTTTCATAGACATGTGACTTTTTTTTTCATAGACATGTGACTTTTTTTTTCATAGACATGTGACTTTTTTTTCATAGACATGTGACTTTTTTTTCATAGACATGTGACTTTTTTTTCATAGACATGTGACTTTTTTTCATAGACATGTGACTTTTTTTCATAGACATGTGACTTTTTTTCATAGACATGTGACTTTTTTTCATAGACATGTGACTTTTTTTCATAGACATGTGACTTTTTTTCATAGACATGTGACTTTTTTTCATAGACATGTGACTTTTTTTCATAGACATGTGACTTTTTTTCATAGACATGTGACTTTTTTTCATAGACATGTGACTTTTTTTCATAGACATGTGACTTTTTTTCATAGACATGTGACTTTTTTTCATAGACATGTGACTTTTTTTCATAGACATGTGACTTTTTTTCATAGACATGTGACTTTTTTTCATAGACATGTGACTTTTTTTCATAGACATGTGACTTTTTTTCATAGACATGTGACTTTTTTTCATAGACATGTGACTTTTTTTCATAGACATGTGACTTGAAACAATATTATGGAATCCTAAGCAACACAAAGTTGGCATAACTAGTTGCATGCATTTTGTTGATTAAAAAAATCTATTTACAATAAATATTTTTTATAATTTTTCATTTTATTTTTAATGAAATATTAGTTTGTAAAAATCCTTGGAAAAAATCTTAGTTATAAAGACAAGTATTCTTACTTTTAACAAAAGCAGATGAGTAGGTTTTTTTTTTTTTTTTTTAAATAAGGATTGATATTTGGATTGTTATTCTCCCAACATTTCAATAGATATAACTGCCAATTTTCTTCAGGTATGTCTTCTTGAACTCCTTTATTTGTACAGAATTTAGAACAGTTTTAATCTCCCCGGGGTAGCATACTCTTGTTCTGTCTGCCCTCAAGATGAGAACAGTAGTCTGAATAATTCAAATAGAAGTAGTTTGTTTTATTTATTTTCCATATTTTTACTTTTGCTTTGAAAAGATCTTATTTCTATTATTACCTTGAAAAGACCTTGAAAATGTCCTGGAAAGGCCTTGAAAATTTGTATTCTTTATGTCCAGTAAAAATGTCAAAATATTTAAAAAAGAAAAAAAAAATCGAAATAAATACTATTAAATTAAGTATTACCGTATATACTTGTGCATAAGTCAATCTTTTTTTGACTTTTGATTTATTTTTCCTTTTTTCGTTTTCTTTTCTGTTTTTACTCGCTCCGAATCTTTTCACCAAGAAGAGAAATAAAAAGGAAAAACAAATAAAATGTGAAAAGATCGACTTAGACATAAGCATATATGGTAATAAAAATACCATTAAAATATTTTTTTTAATATATTGAAAATAAAATAGAAATACATTCTAAAATTATATCATATTATTGTGGATGCAAGAGTTATGTCCCTTTATCATGAAACTGATGTTTTCCATATAACATTGGGTAGTTTTGTGATAAAAGGATGTAACTGTTGTATCCACAATACCGGAAACTTAAAAGTAAAACAAACAAAACATAGATCAATCTACAATAGGGAAAAACATTTAATCGCACATGATTAGTCAAATATAAGTGGATCAGAGAATGTAAATATGATTATCGGCAGGCATATTGTTTTGTATGAAAATTATCTTTTCTGCTAATCATTAAGGTTTTTTAGTTTACGATATTGTATCAAATTTGGTTTTAAAAACTTAAATTTTCCCCAGAGAAGGCTTTGAAAAGGCCTTGAAAATGGACATTGTGATAAGAAATTGAAAATCTATAAGATGAATGTCTATGTACAACTATAGGAAAAACTTGACAGATTTTTAACTTTGAACATGAATATTTGATTTATTTTACATTCTTGTAAATAAACGCACTTATAGGTTTGAAAATGATTTATCAAATTTTTATGAAATTTTATAAGAAAGTTAATAACAGTTACTCTTTATTTTTTACTTCAGCATTTCATGCAATATTATCCAGGGTTACTAAAAAAAAAATATTGAGAACCCTCCTTGCTAATTTTAAATGAAAAAAGTCATTAAAATTTAAAATATGTATCTACATGACAAATTTGTATAAAATAATTGGTTCCTCAATAAAGGAGGAATAGGAACTAGTAATTCACTTTCGTTTGTTCACACTTTTCTCAATAACCATGCCTTGGATTTTTAACAAATTTTGCACAAAAGTAAATTCCTGCCAGCATGGATTTTCTGTGATAACTTTGGTTGTCTCTCTAGGGGACGTTAGAGGAGTAAAATTGTCCCAAATCGTTTGTTCAGCGATTCGTTTGTTCACTTTTCTTAACCACGCCTTTAATTTTTAACAACTTTTGCGCAAACATTAGTCATGGTGAAAGTAAATTTTTCACTCCTGGTGGGGGACCCTGCATGCTCGGTTTGTTTAGTTTTAGTAAGGATTTAAGAAATGCCAATATTATAAGATTAGCTGAAGAACCCAGTTATGTGGGCTTCTTCAATGGTTTAACAATTTTTTTTGGTTATTTTTCTATAATCTGTAAATGTTTTTAATAAAAATAATTCTAAATTCCTTATCCTTAAATTAATGACATTTATTGATAGCTTTGGTGCTTGTCTAGAATCCCTAACCCATGAAAAACAAAGCAAAGAAAAATCTGTGATGCACGTATTTCCCGACAGAACAAAATTATTGTACAACTAAAATCATATAAATTGAAGTATTTTTATTTTTAAAAATGAAAAAATTTTATGACTAAACTATGAGCAATCTTGTAATGACATTTTGAAAACTGTCTGAAGCAACAAGAGATAACCTCAAATAATTCAAACTTGCGAGATTTTAGGAAGCCATTCTTAATCAGGGGTGGGGAATTGGACAGACTCGAATTTACTTAAAAATTATTCTTAAAAATAAACTACTTGATTAATTTGATTTTTTTTATTTTTTTATTTTTTATTTATTTTTTTTTTATTATGTATATTTTATTTCTGTCACGGGTAGGTACATTATGCGTTTTTTTTTGTTTTTTTTTTAAATGGGGGAGGGGGTTCAGGATAAGCGTAAAAGTTTTTGTTGCAATTAAATTTAGGGGTTGAAGCATTTTTTTTTTTTTTTTTAAATTCTTAGTAAAAGCTTGCTAGTGTTAGTAAAAATGGAAATAAGTATTCAATGAAGCTTGTCTTCACACTGTGCTATTTTTTTTTTTTTCCAGGGAGGCAGATCTGGATGGATTTATAAATCAGCTTTTGAATCAAGCTCGCCAGTCGGACCCCTCCAATAGCTCCTCATCTCCGTCTTACAATAACAACAGCAGTAAAAACAACCACAACACTTGGTCACATCAGCAATCGACTCAGACTGGAACTGCAGCTGGAACTGCGGCTGGCAGTGCTGCCAATGCAGCAAAACTAGGAAAACGTAAACGGAAAAAGAAACGTCATTAAAAAGCATCTTTCTAGCAGAAATAACAGTAAAAAATATATTCATTTTTTTTTTTTTTTTTTTTTCCCCAATTCATTAAAACGACAAAACAAAAACATTTTTAAATTTATCTTTTTGTTTTATTTTTATTTTTTAATTTTTTTTTTTTTTTCTGTATTAGTTATTGTCTGTCCATTTTCATTCGGGCTACATTTTTCTTTTAACTTTCGCTTTCATTGTCTTTCTGTTTCTTGTTCTTCATTGTATTCCGCTTTAATATATGTAGTTCCCTTTCATACTTTCAGATAATTTTATTCAGTCTAAGAATTCTAGAAAATTAACTAGTTTTTTCTTAATTGTAAAGAATTTTTTTTTTTTTTTTTTTTTTGTAAAATACTTGCAGTTTTTATACATCAATTTGAACAAACTATACTCTCCTAACCCTGAAAGAATAATAATAAAAAAAATAATACTAAACTTGATGCATGTGGATATTAGTGAAACTCTCACATTTCAGGTCAAAGCGTTACATACTTACATATTCTGGTGAAATTGTATAAATTGACAAATTAAGCGTTTGCCATTATTAAACCAATGCATTTCAGAACATAATTATGGCTGATTTTTTTTCCTTGCGTTAAAAATGCGTCTAGTACATCTACTGGATTAGTTTTTGTAATTTTTTTTTTTTTTTTAGAAATTTATACTAATTTTGATATGACATAAGTATGTAATGTTTCCACCTGAAATGTGTTGGTTTAAAAGATCACCAATGTAAACAAGCATCGAAATCTGTCAAACACTTTTTTCAATCCAACATTTTCCTCTTAACATTGAAACTAGTTTCAATTACTGACGTGAAGTTCCTTTATGCTGAAATGAATAGAGGATATTTCCTTGTAAAAAAAAACTTAAAAAAAAAAAACTTTATACCAAAGAAATGATAAACAGTGGCCTTTCTTTCCTTCCCCATTTCTAATCAATAAAATTACTAAGCTTCCCCCTCTGCAGGTCTATTGTGATATTGAAATTCTATTTTTATGGGTAATAATCTCGGAAAAATTAGTCACTCTCCACTTTTTTGAATTTTACATATTTTTCGTTATTTTACTCCAACTGTATTTAAAAAAGAAAAATTTCTGCAAGTCCAGAGTTCAACCTAATTAAATGCAGAAAAATCTTTATGCAATATACCCATCACTAAACAAAAATGTCACATTCCAAAAATAACATTAAGTAGTTATATATATATATGAGCAGTTCAGCCCGGCTTTGCTCGGGCCCTATGTACTGTTCATAACTTTGTGTGTGGAGATATATATATATGTGCGTGTGTGTGTGTATATATGTATATATATATTAAAGTTTGACTCTTGTCCGGGTAACCTACATCTAAGATGTCAAGTGTTTAGACACAAAATTGGTGGATTTTGGTAGTTGGAAAAGGTCAACTCTTTCAACTTTGACCTCTTAGCAGCCAAATTTTCGCCCCAAAACTGATTAAAATGCTTGCTCTATGCCTGAATACCCTTTATGTAAAATTTCAAATGTTTAGACCAGAAATTGGTTGAGTAATTTGGTAGAGATCGCAGAGGTCAAATTGTTTTAACTTTGACCCTAATTTTGACCCCTTAACATTTATTGTTTTGGGATCAATTCAAATTAAAGTTTGGTCCATGTCCAAGTAACCTACAGCTAAAATTTCAAGTGTTTAGACCCAAAATTGGCAGTGGAGTTTGGTAGAGTTTTCGAAGGTCAAATCGTTAAACTTTGACCCCTTGACAGCCTAATTTCAGGCTGAAAACCGATTAAAAAGATTCTCTCAAATCTCAATACCCCTTATGTCAAATCTCGAGTCTGTAGACTGAAAATTGACAGTAGTTTGGTAGATAGATATAAATTAAAAAAATTTTTTTATTTTAGTTTTAGCGATTCGTAGTCTATCCGACATTAAGGTTAATTCTAAAATCTGCAGTTTGAATTATCTCCCTTTATTAAACATGAAAGACCAAATCAATATTTCATTTCCTCATAAAATTTGATTTTCTTAAAAACAAAAAAATTACTTGATCAGTTTATGATTTTTGGAATATATTTTCATTCAGTGATGGTTACATATCAAAGATTTGTCTGCATTTTTGTGTTTTAATTAGATTGAATTAGGGACAAAAGCCAAAAACTTGATATACTCTTAATTTTTGTTTTTAATTTTACCTTTTTAATATAAAGTCTCTAAAACCCATTCAAAGCAGTTGGTTCGTCTCTGAAGTCTTGAATTTAATTGCTTATTTGATCTTATTTTTTTATTTTTTATTTTTTTTTTTAGTTTTTCTCTTAAGTAAGGATTTTTAATATTTTTATTCCAACTAGAATGACTTTGATATCCTGAAACTTGATGTAATGTTTGATAAATAGTTAAAACACTACTAAAAATTTAGTCCCCATTTTGGCAGCTTTCAATTTGATATAAACTAAACATTTGTGTTTATAGAAGTCCAGATTAACACTGTATTTGTAGGATAAAATTGAACAGAATTTCCACCGGGTTTATAAAATAGTGCTCAATAACAAACGGACCTATTTATATTAATATTTATTTATACAGACGTGTACGGGCTTTGCTACATTGGCATGATAAATGTTTTAATCTGTAGTTATTAATAACTAAGATCTCATTGGGCAAAAAGTCTTTCATTTGTCTTTTCATATCGAAAAGACGGACTTTAGTTATTAATAACTACAGATCGAAACATTATCATGCCAGTGTAGTGAAGCTTGTGTGTGTTTCTAATACACATGCTAAATTATAAGGACCATGAATAATTATACATGGTGAGAGGAAGGGCCAATAAGTGGGGATTGGATTAAATGTAAATAATTAAGAGGAGGCATTTATCTATTACAGCACAATGTATTCTGAAATACTTTTCCTTTGAAAATTTGACCTTAAAACCTGGGTGTTTTGTCTATTGGTTTTGTTATCATTGTTTAAAACATACTGTTGAGGTGGTGTAAACTGTAACTTTTCTTTGCCTTTTTATCTAATGTACAATTTACCAATGTTGACCCAACTGGTTATCTATTGTGTACCGTAAGCACTGTTCTGCTGATTCACAGTTCTTTAGTGTAGCTAGGCAGGCAAGTGCTAAAAGGTGGGATGGAAACTCCCTTAACCCCGTTTTCTTTTATTACAATCTAAAAAAAAATCTTAATGCTTACATAAACACTATCAGCTACCAAATAGAGCTTAATCTGTCTTTATGAATAGCTTTGCATTATTGCAATTGGTTTGATAAATGTTATTGATTTTCTGTTTCATGTTTCTTTGTGCAATCTTATATTTGCGAAACTGAATCGTTTTTATCTGGTATTCAAATCCTCTTGAATCATTGAGATTCAGTCAAATGAAATACGATGTCTGCTTAAAAGTTTCAACATATTTTCATATTTACATTTTGATGCCAAGTCATTGCTCCTTAGTTTCTCTTTCTGTATAGTCTTCATTCAACTGAAACTTCCTTTTTAAGTTTTCTCTAAGCCATCACCATATCATATAAATCTGATGATTCTATTGTTGGCATTGGTTTCTCTGATATTTTTGTACCCTGATTTCTTTCCAGAAAGATATCAGGGTACTTACAGGAGGAACTAAGATGAAAGTGATTTTTGTGGAAAGAACTGGATTCGCACTTGGAGCATCCAGATTCTGTCATTAACCATTTGACCACCATCGCCTCCCTTCTTAGGTCGTTGTGTTCAACTTTTTTTTAATTTATTTATGTATTTTTTTAAAAATTTTTATTTTTTATTAATATAATTTAAAAAGTTAAATTCATAAAAAAAAATATTTTACTTAAAACACAAGTTTTATATAAAAAAAAAATATTCTAGCCTACATGAGAAAAGGCAGAAAGTATTTAAGAAAAAAAGAATCTATTCTTGATCAGAATTTCCTTTGTATTAAGACAAAAAAAACAAAAAAACTGTCCATACCTGTGACGAAACAAAATATACTTACAAAAAAAATCATGTAAATTGATCGTTTTATTTTTAATCATAAAATCAAATTTTATGAATAACAAAAAAGCGACTGTTTTGTTTGCCATTTTTTTTGAAAAATAATCTTTAAGAAAGGGGAGATAACTTGCTAATTCAAACTTTCAAGATTTGTTGTAATATCAAGAATTCCCATTCATCACTTAAAAGTGATTTTCTGTAAGTTGTATTTGAAATATAGACCTGACCTAATCAATAAGTATGAATAAATACTCAAAGTAATATTATGCTACATAATTCAATACAAATAATAAAATCACATTGTAAAAGACTATTTAATTTACTGCTTCAGTCCAGCACCTCTTGGACAATGCACCTCCCCCCCCTCCGTTTCTTTCGAATGTTCCCTTTTTTATGTAACGTTTTGCTGACTTTCTTTGAATGTTGCCATGTCAAAATTACGAGTTCCTTTCTCACACCATTATAACAATAATCATATAATGCTATTTGAAAACAAGGCTACATAAAAGGAAAGTCGCTCTCATATTTGTTCAGAGTTAGCCTTTTGAAGCCAAATTTTGTGAAATTAGGATTTTTTTTTTTTTTAAGCAGTTTCATCTCCAAAAAGTTGTATTTGCTTATTTTCCAAGTGTAATTGTACAGACTAAAGAAGGAACAAACACAATATTATATAGATGTTATTTCTTCTTTATTTGAAGAGCATATTTTTACATAAATCTTAACTTTCTTTTAATTCAAAGTTAATCCACTTAATACACCTTAAATTATTCCTTATGTTTTCGATTACCTAAATCTTAATTCAATTTTTAAGAGATCTAAAATATTCTTACGTAGGGTTTTATTTGATAGGGGGCCTATCTTTTGATAATCTTGAAAAAAAAAAAAAAATTGGTTCTTGTACTGAATTCCTTCCATATTATATATAAAAAAAAAAATCTGACCAAATGAAATGATAATTCTAAAAATCATGTAAATTGATCAAGTAGTCTTATTTAATAAGCAAATCAAAGTATCTCGCCGGCCATTTTGAAAAAAAATCTAAATATACAAGGGAAGTAACTAGGTTTATACTTAGATTTATGTTGTAATGCCTATGAATTTCCATTAATTGCTTTCTATTTTTTATAAAAATAGAACTACTTGATCAATTTGTGATTTTTGGAATATATTTTCATTTCATCACATATGCATACATAGTTTTGTTTTTTAATATAGGGGAAATTCTGTAAAAGAGTAAAATTTTATTAGATTACTATTGCGTAAGCACCAAGTATTTAGATTGTGGAAACTAATTATTTGATTGGAAAAATGTGGATGTTTTATTCGATCTATACTTGAATATAAATATGCAGTGCTTTTGTAAATGTGTTTAATAGCATAAAAGAAACTTTAATAATCAACTATTTGGTGAAAATGTTTTTGTTCAATTAGTTAATATGCACTTATTAAGTTAAGTGTTTATTTACTTTGTCTTAAATTGTCTGCAACAATGCCAGATTTCGATAAATACAAGATTATTCAGTTTACGGTGCTCCTCCTAATCTTCTGTATTCCCAACTAAAACAAAATTGTATTTCACTCTAGAGAAAAGCAAATGATGATAATCCGACAATTTTAGACATGGGATGTTATGGAAAAAAAAAAAAAAAAAAAAATTCTAGAGCTTCAAAGGTTCATCAAAAATTTGTTTCCCAGTTTTTTGTTAAATAAGATGACACTTTTTTTTTTTTTTTTTTTTTTTTTTTTTTTTTTTTTTTTTTTTTTTACAACTTTTACTTTGTGGCCATTGAATCTAAAAAAAATTATCCTAGTTTTATTCTATAACATTAACTTTTCTAACAATAAATTATCTCCTTTATCTCTCTCATATATATATATATATATACACACACACACACACACACACAATTGCTGTTTTTTCTAGATGTTAATCTAATAAGACTCGAAGTGTTAATAAAATGGTGCCTGATAACAAGTAGTTGTATTATTGCATAATTTTTATTTTATTCATGCAAACATAATTGGCTACATATGTGCATACATTTGAATTTTGAAAGAAATTGCAGCTGAAATGTGCATGCACTTATGCAGCCAATAATGTTTGTATAAATAAAATAATTAATATGTACTGCATCTAACGATTCTTTTTATAGCATTTTACAAAAATGTATATATAATATAAAAATGAAACCGTGCTTGGACTTAAAAATTTTTATTATATAAGCTATTGTTGATGTAGGTCAGATTGTGTGCAAATAGTTTATAGCAAAAATGTAAGCTTATTGCTTTCGTTTGTGGTGGTTCAATTTATGAATTTAAAAAAAAAAAAAAGTTTTTTTTTTTTTTTTTTTTTTTTTTTTTTTTTTTTTTTTTTCGTCCAAGATTTCTTGTTAGCAATAAATAGTAAAATAATAAAGGCCTTTGGGATGACTAGTAATTTTACTTAGACTCCCCCCCCCAAAAAAAAAGGTTGTGCTTATTAATAGAGAAAATTTGTGTTAGAAACACTAGGTTCAATTTTGAAATCTCCCAATTCAAAAGAAAAATGGAGTTCAACCACGTTAAAAATTGTGCCTATTTTAAGAGCAATGTGTATGTAAGGCAACAAGTCGCTTTTATTTTTTCAAGTTATCTTAGTAAGCCACCATTTATTAAGGCCAAAAGCCACTCGATAAGGATTAATGAAATGGGATGATTGTCAATTGATAGATGAATAATATTATGAGAGGATTGAAAATAATTAATGGAATGAATTAAGTTTGGTTACTTAGAGATGGCTTATCAAAAATATGAAAACTTTCCGGCATTGTCTAAACAAAAGTAGTTATGCATTAATCACTCATAACTAATTTCTACGCATTAACATTGAAATGGAATGAGTCTAGCTACCATTTTGAAGACAAAATTTAGTCTAATCAAAGTTTTTATTTTGCTAATTATTATTTAATTAAATTTCTTTGTCTTTTGTAAACATTTGTATAAATTTGAAAATCTTTGTGGGTAGACAACTACTTTTTGCTAAAACTTGAAATGCCACTACACAATAAGTTTGCATAATGTAAAATTAGAATCAAATTTAACAAAGAATGTTTTTAATTTTAAAATAAGTTCATAGACAAATTACATTTGAAAACATTTCAAACATTTTGTAAATACTATTAAAAAAAAAAATCTTACAAAGGTGATTCTTAAATTTATAAGATAACACTGAATTTAATTGATTTTCATTTATGATTTAACTTGAACACTTCCAGCAGATGATTAAAAAGGCCAAAACTTTTGTCAAGAAATATCAAAATTTATTTAATGTTTATAATATCTTTACTGTTTGATTAGACAATATGATGCCAAAGCCTTATGTTGTCATCAGGAATACAAACAACACTTCCGATCAATAAGGTTTTGGGGAAAGTATCTGTTCTAATAGTATACTTTGTCTTTTGTTTTGTCTGAAGAATGAATTCTTCTAGACTGAGGCAATTTTAAGTTTTGTTCCAATCTAACTTGCTCCCCATTTTGGAGAGGTGGATTTTCTTCACATTTAAAACCAACCTTGTATCTTGCTTTGCTCCCTTCAAGGGCAGAGTAAGTAGACATTGGGTTAAATTAATGTATTTAATTTAACTTTTGCAATAATTAGTTTTTGTAAGATATTTAAAAAAGAAAAAAAATGAGTTTTTTTTTTGTTTTTTTTTTTGAACTTGAAAATTGACTTGAGGTGTAAAATTGGTGTCATGAATTTTTACCCCCACCTTCTCTTCCTGCAATATCATGACTTGGTCATGAATCACATGTCCCGTTCCTTTATTTTTATTTTATTTTTATTTTTTTAACCATTTTCTTTCTTAAGGATTTTTCTTTCCCAACTCCTGTTCTTGGACGTTATTTTTAACTTATTTTTATTTCTGGAGTACTATTTTTGATAATTGCATTTTTATTTATTTTTCTAAATTATAGGGAACTACGCCATTACTTGTTAAAAAAAATTTCTGTAGCCCATTGTCATTTTCATCTTTCTGTATTTTTTTTTTCATTTTGTTTTTTAAATCTTGTCCTTTGTCAACCCCTTTCACTCATAAAAGTTATAAACCAAAACAAACAAAAAAAAAAACATTAAAAATGCTGGTTACCCAAGTGTTTTACAATAATTTACAATTTGTTTTATCATTGAATGTTTCTTGTATGTGGAGAGAAAACATCAACAATACAAGCAAAAACGCTTAAAATAAACAAAACAAAAGGGAGGGGGGGTTCAAACAAAATTTTTTTTTGTATTATTTTTATTACTTTTTATTGCATTAAAGTTACTGAGCAAAACCTTATTCGTATTTGTTTATTCTGCATGTATCAAATTCTTTCATTTTAATTTTTTGTGTGGATGGTATGTTTTGTCAAAATGAAGGGTTGGCTCTCTGCCTCAACTGGAATCGGTTCTTATCTTTGATACAAAGGGCATGAGTCGTCCTTACAGAATGTTCTCAATGAAATGAGATCACACAGATAAGGTTCACTAGTTTATTGAAACTCTTTAGAAAAACAAATTCAGTGAAACATGGTTGTTTTAATATGAAACTTTGAATAAAACGTTAATAATTTAGAAGCAAATTAATTATATAATAGGTTATCCAACGTTGCTTGGGACAAAAGTGTAACCTATTTTGGTAATGTGTAGACACACCAGTCTAGACAGAAAAACTTATAAAAATTGAAACTTTAAAAAAATCCTAACTTCACAATTCTATAGATAATTGTTTGTAAGGAAAGTTTGCTTTGCTCAAAGATAAATTTTTTTGGTTCCCTGACAAAAGAAGGGTGGACCTGTAAACTCCCCTTGTTCGTTCGTCTGTTCGCACTTTTATCGATAACTACGCCTTGGAATTTTTTGAAATTTTGCACAAAAATTAAACATGATATGAGTAAAAAAAAAAAAAAAAAAAAAAAAGTAACAGATTTTCCGGGAAAACTCCAGTTGCCCCCCCTAGGGGTGCCTTTTGGATTAAAATGACTAAAATTGACACTTTCGTGCTTATTAAAAAATATTGATGCCTTAGATTTTTATAAAACTTTCTGACTGAAAAGTTAACTGATTTCTATATAAATGCTGAACTTAGCCCCCCCCCCCTTTTTTTTTTTTTACATGCTTCATTCATTATGCACTCATGGAGGGCCATGCCTGCTTCACTTGTGGTTTTTTTTTTTTTTCTTATATTGAATGACGAAATTCATCTTTTTCAACATTTCCATCTCCAACCATCAATTGACTTAACGTGTTCAGTGTGCATAGTAAATTGGCTATTAACGCTTGGCAATCCATTTAACCATTTCAAAATTGTCAGACAGTTTCATGACTAGTTAGAATATTGCTATTTATTCAGCCCTCAGAAAATCATTGTCATAAACATGATTTGTTGGCTGTGTTCTAAGAGCTCTGCGGCCATTTTCTTTCTCGGTCGCGGTGTTCACACATTACCCATTTTCCTCCACTCCACTCTTTCTCTGAACATAAATATAAACTGGAGAAATGGGTCAGTATAAGGGGATTAAATCATTAAAAATAATCAGTTACTTCCCATTTAGGTAGTGGCTTGGAAATGCCCCCTCTCCTTCCTCTACGAAATTTGCCAGATTAATGAATAATTTTTTAATTTTAGATGTTCATCCATGGCAATGCTGATTTAAAAACAAAAAAAAACTTTTTTTTTTTTTTTTTTGTAGTTTGAATTTTAGTTGTACATATACATAATGGAAACTGCCTTTATATAATACAGGGTGTCCCCAAAAGGATGTATACACACTTTAAATAATTTTAAACATAAACATATCTACTTAAGGAAGATAGTGAGAATTAATGCTGATATTATGCTTGAAATCAAATGGTGAATTGCGTTTGGATGGACAATTCAGTGTTCTAATACTTTTTTTTTTTTTTTTTTTTTTTTTTTGTAATGCAGCTTATTATTCCATTAGCTTCTTTCCAAGAACATCAAGATTGTGGAACTCTCTTCCTGCTTATTGTTTTCCTCCTATCTACAGATTTAGTCTCGAAGATACTAAGGTCAATAGACATCTCCTGTCTTTGCGATAATCATTGACTGCGGAGGAATTGAGTATGGGTTCACAAGTATAAAAATGAAAACAACGCAAATCACAAACTCAAGAACCAAAAGACTCCAACACATTCTGTATATATCACTTGGATTCTGAGTGCGTGTGCGACATAACGTTGCAGTCAGCATTTCTTGTTTGAGTGGGGTGGCACACATGATTCTGTAACATGGTGCATAGGAGCACGTATGAAAATTAGTTGAAGGATGGATGACAAGCAGTTATGTTAGCAGCAGTAGCAGCGTCTGAATACGTATGCAAATTGGCAAGTGTGCTTGGATTTGTGCGTGAAAAAAAAAAAAACTAGGATACCACGTAGTTGGAGAAAAGTCGACGCTGAAGGAGGTGGATGTGTAAAGTGGAGACTGTGGCTGGCGTGTAGTCCAAAGAACAAGAAACGCATGCTAGGTTAGATGGACATGTGGCAGCAAGATATTTTTATTAATAAATAATATTTATTACTACTTATTAATAAATAATGCTAAACAACAATAATATTATTAATAAATAATAATATTAATAAACAATAAATGCTAATAAAAAAAAAAAAAATGACAACCCGAATTTACATTTCTTTCTTTTGTTTCTGCAACATTAGTTTTACATTGGGATATACAGGGTGAACCCCCCCCCAAAAAAAAACAAAAAAAACAAAAGTTAAATGGAGGCCATCTAGAACATATGCTGTAGAACGGAGAAAAAAAAAAGGTCAACGACCCTAGTGTTTTGATGTGATGTTTTGAATATAAACTAGTCATGACGAAAGTTTCATTTCATTCAAACAAAACACTAAGGAATGGGGCCTAATTACAGTTGGGGCCCGTTTTTTGGAGGGGGTCACCCTATATATATATATATATATATATATATATACTTTTAGCCAGAAATCTTCTTTTTTCTCAGCCATCCCCACTTGTCCACTCAGAAGGACCACCCAGATATCTATTAACGGCCAACCAGTATCCATTCAAAAGGCTTCATCCGCAGATAATCTAGGAACATTACTTTTTTCAAGTAGGTTTCTATTAGCATGAACCCCTGCTTAATGAGACTTTTATTTCAAATGACTTTTCAACAATTTGAATATTGAAATTTAAAAAGGGCAAAATGATATGCACTTTTTAAGCTCCTCGGTCGGTCGGTCTGTCTGTAACACTTTTGTGCTTGGCCTTTTTGGTTAAAATCAAAGGTTTGTTGTTAATAGATGCTGTTCTTAGCTTTTCTTGGCCTTTTGGCCAAGATACTACATGCTGTACTTATGTTTGTAACTTTGTGATATAAAGTGGGGGATCACTTTTCTGTATTAATTTAATGTAAAATGATCACCCACTTTACAACCAGTCTCAAAGTCATTCAAGTTGTTTTTGAAGGATTCCAGTCATTTTTTAAGCATTCAAGTCATTCTTAAGGTCATTCAATTCATCCTTAAGTTCATTAGTCATTCTAAGTCATTTACTTTTTATTTAAGTCCTTTCAGCCTATTTTTCAGTCATTTTAGTTTATCTTTAAGAATTTCATGTCAATCCTACATTCATTCATTACACGAGAGCACGCGGCTAATGGCTATCGGCCTTGTTCTTTCTTCGAGTGACTTTTATTTTTTTTTTTATCAATCATTGCGTTTTTTTTTTTTTCTCTTCTTTCTTAGAGATATAAGACTTCACAAGGAGATTTTTATATTGCTAAGGAACATAAAAAAGAAATGATTAATAAAAAGTCATTTAATAAGAGTGTTGGATTGAAAGCTTGCTTATCTTGAAGGTAAATGAATGTTTATTTTAATGTGAAAAAAGAAGCAAGGACCCTTGGTGCAGTGAATAACATACTTGGTAAAATTCAGTTGTAAACCTCTTCAATTATTGCTAATTTCTAATGGTTGATGAAATAAAGCGTTCCATTCAAAATTTTGTGCAGATTCCTGAGTTCAACAGAAAGATTCCCAAAGGTTAGAAATTACATCAACCGAAACGTGATAATAACACTAAAGATGACATACAAATCATTAATCCTCAGCTCAAATATTCAGAACCGTAAAAAAAACAAAAAAAACGCACGTATTGCTTTGCGTTTGCTTAAAGTTCAAATTTGTAACAATATTTAAAAAAAGAAAAAGAAAAAAAGCCATTCTATTTCTTAAAAAAACAATTTCTGGGTGGCTGATTTCATAATCAGATATTTTCAATTTCTTCTCTGCACTCACATAGCCTAACATCTCTTATCCACAGCAAGTCTGTTATTTGCATGTCAATAGTTATCAAGTCAGCTAGTGGGGATTTTGACAAGGGTTACATTGAGTACATGTTATGATGACTGAAACCTGCAAAACAGAATTATTCACAAGGGTGAATAAAAGATAGGTAACATCCGAGGTCAAAGCAAAACAAGAGGTCAGATCAGTTAGACAAAGAAGAGATACTAATCGAGATGATACGAAAATTAATTCAGTAGAAAAATAATTACAAGTAAAAATAGAATTTATCGAATTATCAAGTTTTATTGTATGTTTTACTGTGGGAGAATTGTACAACCAATTCAGTATGTCAAACTGATTAGTCTCCCTTGACTTATATTGACTCAAGTTAAATTAAGGATCCACCATTTTTAAACCAATGCATTTCAGAGTGTAATTGTGAATGATTTTTTTAAAAAATACATCCATCACATCTTCTACTGGGTCATTTTTCGCAATTTTTTAAATTTATACTAATTTCGTCATGACACGTAAGTCTGTAATAATGTTTTCACCTGAAATGCGTTGGTTTAAAAGATCACAAATGTAAATCAGTACCCAAAATACTTTTAGGTTCATCTGAGAGCTGTAGTAAATGTAATGGACTGAATTGAGACCTAGTAGCATGTTCATATTAATATATAGGTTACGTATAAATTTCTGCCGTAAATTGAAAAATTGTTCTTCTCCTTTAAAATGGATCTTTGAGACTTCAGGTAATCTTCAATATATAAAGGGCAATTGTCTGTATGTATGTTTGTATGTATGAATGAACCCTTTTTCGTGGTCAATGGCCAATTAGCACCGTGTGTGTTGGGGTGAAGAGGGCTCCCGTAAGCCGTGGTGAAGGCAAGCTTTCTAGGAGAAGCAAATCTCTGATTTAAAAAAAAACCATAAAGTGGGAAACTACCTGCATTAAGCTGGTCTGCAGTTTATCTTGTTGCTGGCTATCTTGCCCTTGCTTGTTGCTGGATCTCAACATTTTGAACCGAGAAAGACTTAGCTGTCGTACAAAGCTAAGACTCTGTAACATCATCTGTGTATAGATACTCCCTCAGGGATTTGTCTATAAAAATGGTCCTGTCGCGATGGAAGCCATTTTTGGGCTCATGGACTTTACGTGTCTGAGGGAGTGGCACTCGTCTGACAAGACGTTGCAATCATCATGTACAAGTGTGTATGTTCATCTAAAAGGAAAAAAAACGAAGAAAATAAAAAATACACTACAAAATAAAAATCCACAAAGTTGGAATATTTTTGATTGGCATTGCTCTGGATGAATAATGTCTAAAATCAATGTTTCTTCTGACATTGTTTCTCATCATCTTGAACTTCTTGCTACTGGATTCAAGCAATACTGATTCAGAAGAGGTATGGTTGGAGATTACATCACCTTTGCTTTACAATAGACTCCCAGTGTAGACACCCTTACAGAGGTTATCTATTGTCTCTTGAGACTAAAGCCAGGTACAGCCAATGATAGATTACTGTTGCCACATCTGGGCAGGAGTTGCTAGAAGTAGCTTATCCTGCTTTGACAGAGTTCAAAATAGACTTTGTAACTTAGTGGGGGATGCTTTACCTCTTCCCTGCAACCTCTTTCCCACAGAAGAGACGTTACAAGCCTGTCTCAGCTTTATCGTTATTTACATGGCAAATGCTCAGCTGAGCTTCAATCTATGGTTCCCCCCTCCCTCACCAAACTTTCCCGAAAAACACACGTCTAGCCAAAACCACTATCAACAATTTCCCACACTGTTTATCTCTGCCTAAACCTAAATGTGCATTCCACAAACAAAGCTTCTTTCTTAGACCTGCACGCCTGTGGAACTTGCTTCCGATTGCCTGCTTTCCAGCTGACTACAATTCTATTGTCTTCAAGTCCAACGTGAACAAGTTCTTGATGAACCGTCTCCCTAAGTAATCCAATTTACAAAATTCCCACTACTTATGTTTACTACGCTATAATCACATTGACTAATGTATACCCATTAACCCTTATCCTCGAGTGGCCTCCGGGCCTTGATAAGTGGTGATTCATGTGTAAAAAAAAAAAAAAAAAAAAAAAGTATCATATTAATATATAGATTATGTATAAATAAAAATTATCGCTTCCTCTTCAAAAATGGATCTTTAAGTCTTAAGTCAAATCCACGGAGGAGTGTAGAATATGGTCATTATTGTAGACAACATTTGCTAGTGTCCTCTGGTGGTCAAAAATGTCAAACTTTGACCCTAAACACATTTCATATTGTTGCGGAGTCAAAGATGTTGAACAGGATTTGTTATGATAAACATGGACTAAACCCGGATCTGGTGCACGGAATACTGTCAGTTTTTTCAGTGTATCTTCGTAAAAGCGAATATCTTCTTGGCCCCAACCTTTGATACGTAAATCATAGCCGCCAATCGCTAGAAAGTCTTGTTTGTATATGGCAGCCATTCCGAAACCAAAATATCTCCATAAGCCGTCAGTCGGCTTGAAACTGAATGCGGAATTGTTCCTCCAAGATTTGGACTTGGCGGCTGAGTTGTACTGACTGAAATAAATAGGAAAATAAACTTGCTGACCAAGTACTGTGTTAAGTCGCACACGATTCAAAAAGGCATTAGTAAAGACCATATCAACATCAACAAATAAGAGGATGACCCCTTCCCGTGTGTGGGTGACACCAGTTTGTAGGGCGTTTGCTCGGGCGAATAATTCTTGTTTAACAATGATTTTAATTTTGATGTTTTGGTGCTTATTGCGAAGGGATTCGATGATTGAGATTGCTTGCTGGTTCGTGCTTATTTTGGAAATTACAAATATAATGTCGATATTGGTTTCATCATGAAAAATGCGTGTCAGTGTCTGTAAAAAGTGGACAAATGCTTCATGTCTGCCAGCAATGGGCACAATCAGTGAAATATGTTCCTTATTTGGTTCTGTTGATTGGTCGTTAATTTTGCTTATAGGTGGCCATTGGTATTTCTGGTATGAATAGAATGTTACATTACATAGGCGTGGTTTTATTGTGGGGTACTTTTGCAATAAAGTTGCTCCAAATCGTAAGAGGTGACGGGCACCAAGCACAGGGTGTACATGTCGGTAAGAATACCGAAATTGGAGTCTTGACACGTACTGGTCAAACATTTGCCAAATACCGACCAGAGCTTCCTTACTTGTAGTCAAGAGTTGAGAAGAATTTCTAACTGAGAGTTTCTGCGTGGGACTTTTATGTAAATTATGCGTTGTGTAAATATATCGGTCATTCATGTAATGCCATGGCGATGTCTCAAAAGAGTCGGAAAATGGGAGATTTTGAGGGAAGGTTTGGCTAGTTGACCATTGTTGGTGGAAGTGTCTTTGATGTGCAACCAGAGACCGATTGTGGTGGATGAACTCAATCATGCTTGCGACGGCTGAAAACGTTAATGATAAATGAGTGGACCTTTGCTGGAGGAAATGAATCTCGTGATTTTTGGTGATGAGAATATCCATTGGGAAATGACTAGATTTCGAGTTTGGGTATCTACCTTCTTCGGAATAAACAGGAGGCTCTGCAATGGATGAACACTTGTAGCCTAAACGGAATATTCTGCGAACCTGGAACCAGAAAACAAAAGCAACTTGGATAAAAAAAAATATTAAGTCATACATAGACAAGTACATAACCATAAAATAAAAAATTATTTTTTATTTGACATGAATTGGAACAAATACACTGAACACATTGCCAAGACTGCTGCAAAGAAGATGGGCTCTCTCTACTGTGCTAGAAAATTACTCATAAGAGAGTATCCTATATCTCTACAAAACCACCATTTGCCCATACATGGAGTATTGCTGTCACATCTGGGCTTGTGCATGTACCACTAGTCTCTCACTCTTTGACAGGGTCCAAAACAGAGTCAAATCTAAAAGGCTAAGCTCCAACTTTTGTCCCTTTTCCACAATGTTGCATCCTTGTGCCTGTCTTATAAGTACCTTAATGGAATGTGCTCTGATGAACTCATGACACTTGTGCCTCCTTGATACACATACTCCTCACCAACCCAACCCAACAAGCAGCAAAATCCTACCCTCTTCAATGTTAAGGTCCCTAGATACTGGAAAGCCTTATACTTTAATAGTTTCTTTCCTTGGATTGAAATTTAAATGTAATGTGAACAAATATCTTGCTACTCAACTCCCCACAATCGATCGTTAGACATGATCCAAACTAGTCTAATGTAAACAAATACTTCTTGAGTCGTTCTCTTGGATAATCAATTTCTCTTAATAATATTCTGCCATTCCCATCCATTGTCCTCGTGTGGCGGTGATCATTGTTCAACCAATGACCTATTTAACCCTTAAAGTTGAGCGACACCCTGGATGATAGATGATACTCGATCAATAAGAAAAAAATGAAGCCGATAAGAGATTTATAATTCTCCCCCACCACAAGAACTGTTATGCCAGGTCGGAAAGTGGAATTGAGAAGTCAGTGCCCCTGAAGATGGGCACTTTCACTTGCAAAAAGTGCCAGAGTAGCCTCGTCAGCATTGTCTGGTTAGGGCGCTTCAGGTGATTAGCAATAAACTAACTCCTTCTCAAAGAGAAATGGTAAAGCCTGGGAGAGTGGACTTCCTAGAACTGCACAGAACCGACAGGGGTCAGATCATCATACGAATTTGGGGGATCAGAGGATAAAAATCGCTAAGGTAAGCTGTTTATCCTAAACAACAATATCTCCTTTTGTCTGTTCGCTTAATAGTGAGTTTCTGCTACTCCTACTGTTTTATCTTTCGTTATTTCCAGTTAGAGCAGATTGCGTACTCACATAAGGATTCTTATGACAGTTTTTTAAGCTTTACTACTTCCATGCTGGCTAATGAAAAATTGGAAACAAGTATTTTGTTTGTGACACCATCACTAAAAGATTGCCATATAGGGCCAATGGGTTCCCTGTATCCAGTTTAGCTTTTCAACAGATCCATCCTTTCCTAGATGTGTAATATCACTGGAGCTACCGCTCTGATACTCAGGACACACAAAACATGCATGATCCTTAATCCATGTGGCAATATCTTTTTCACTCCGGTCAACCATTCTTTGGTTTGATGTCATGCTCCTTTTGTAGAGACTCTAGTGTCGCTGGTATATCGCTTTTCTCAGTGCAGTCTAGGTTAGTTGTGAGCACTGTAATTGACTGGGTTTTAAATCAAAACAATTTAATAATAACTTAGAGATCATTTTTTTATAAACGAGAATAATTAATCATAAGATAATCAGGGTACATTTTGTGCAAAGCAAAGTTAATTCTTCGGGTTCTTAATGGCTTCATGATGCAGGATGTTTTCAACTTAGGTTTGTTCAGACAGTCCGGAGCAACAGCTTTTCAACTTAGCTTTTCTGGAGAAGTTTCTGGCCACTGGGCAGAAGCCCAAGGCGATGCATACTGTTTGATGCCAGCCAACAAATCTCTTTCAGATTAGCATTTCCTCCTCTGTCGTTTGGAAATTACTCTTTTATCTTCTCTATCGTTTTTCTTTTCTCTTTTCTTCTTAATTTCTTTTCTTTCTCTATCTTAATCTTATTAGTCTTTAATTCTCTTTTTCCTTTTTCTTTCTGTCTCTCTCTTTCAACTCATTTTTCTCTTTGATTCTCTTTCTTTTTTCTTTCCTTCTCTTTCTCGAGCACATTTGCTCCAAAGAAACTATTATCAGCTATGCCCTTCCGTCTTTCAGTTTAATTCCCCTCACTTACATGGTGGTCTGACACTTAAAATAAAACACATGGCCAAATGAAAATATCTTCCTAGATATCAGGGCAGACTTCACATTGTCAATGTCAAGTCACTTTGCTGAGAAATTTCTTTTCTATCAACTTTATCAGCTAAAATATATATTCCAAGGTTTTGGAGAAAGGAATGAATTTCTTAAACCTCATGTCCAACACCTCCACTTTACCTTTATCCCATAAGCAAGGTGAATTGGTGTTACCCGAGCATGTAACATTGTTACAGATGGATTAGTCTTCATCATGTTGAAATATGACACTATCGTTTCCGGGGAGTGTTATTTGGTTGAGAAAACCAGCTCCCTGGGTGTTAGACACGATATTAAACGATAGGCACATAAAAACATCAATGGGTGGATATGTCGTCGGCTCTAACCGGCTGGCATGGGTCGCTTCTCAAGTCTTCATTGAGTTGTTACAAGCAGCATCTCCATCATCGGTATTAATGGCAGTATAAAAATAGTGAACAAATGCGTTTTTATAAAAATATATAATTTATTTTACATTTAGCACTGGCGGAGCATATTTAAAAGAAAGCCTAGTTGAAACCAGACGCGTGCAGCCAAAAACTGATATGTGCGTCCATCAGTACATGATGAAAGCTTCAACTGTTTAAAAACGATACAATTATATATTCAATTCTCTCTTTCTTCAGAGAGAGAGAGAGAGAGAGAGAGAAAGAGAGAGAGAAATATATGATTCAGTGCCGATATTTTGTTTTTCAAAATCAAATGTCAACATAACTTATTCTGTGCACCAAATTCATAAACAGCTGCCAATCTTCGTGTGCTGGCAGTGTCAACCTTTAATAATGTGTACTCACTGAAATGTGTGTATGTTTGCTGCCACACAAATATAAAACAAAGTAGGCACAAGGTTTATTAATGTAGAAGCCCCCAGCTCCTCCAAAATGGGAGCTACATCATTGTGCCACAGAGGAACTCCATCTACTCTCTGTATGTTAATTCTGTAGAATATAAGAAAGAGGATAACAGATACTATATCTTGCCTAAGAGTAACGTGGAACTGTGCATGGCAAGAGTATTCCTCTCCCTGAGGTATACCTGAATACATACCACATCTGCAAATAAAAAAACAGCTGTTTTCAAGAAAGTGGACGATTACCAATAGTAGAGTAGAAAATAGTATGGCAGGCCAGCACATGTAGAAACTTAGACGACCCTTGTAGACTATGTTTCAGTGAGAAATTAGCTATCCTAAACTTTAAAGGAACCTCCCAAAATTTATTAAACTGCAGCAGTGAAATAGTAAATATATGTATACACAAAAAAAAACTTCACCTTAGGATAACAACACACACAATAGAAAACTTTAATAAAATAATGATAACAGCAATAACAGAAATGATAATTATAGTAATAACTAACTAGCGGAACCTGTGGAAATTCCACAGTGGACTCATTCATATGTAATATATTGATGTTGGCATTCTGTAGATGTTCAGTATAAATGGAGATGCTCTGATATTATTGTAGCTCTTTTGTTAAAACTGCAAAAGTATTTATCTAAGCTAGCAGGGATGGCCGGAATAGCCCAGTCGTAAAGTACGCTGAAATATATTTTAATTCTTGCAGATTTCATATATATTATTAGAGAGTAAATATTCTATCGCTTTTTATATATTATAAAGTTGCGATTTCGAAAATAAAAAAAATATATCCATATGACTTGGGTTCATCAGCTTGAATCGAAACTTAAACCAAAATTTATGAAAAAAAAAATACACACATATTTATATATATATATATATATATAAATATATATAAAAAACTTGAGTTTCTTCCGCTATAATCGAAACTTAAACTAAAACATGGAGAATTCTTGGCAAAATTATTTATTACAAGAGATCAAAATCCATAACAATTAAACAATAGTCACTCGGATGTAAGCGTGACAAAAAATAAATAACACACGTGCTATCATATTAATATATAGATAAATAAACAAAACATAAACAAATAAGCTAGTATAAAATAAAAAAGTGAAAAACATCCAGATTAAAACTAAGAAAAGAAAGACCATATCCCCACCAAAAAGGACAAAGAAACAGGTGAATTAGAGGTCAAATTACTCTTGCCTGATAAACGCAATCCCATTGGCTATGATAAATGGATGTGTGACTAACAAAGAATCTGATTGGCTGACTAGAAAACCCAGTAGTACAGGAACATATAAAAACACATTGCAACATCGACTCCATGCAACTTCAAAACTTACAGTCTAGCTCTACTTACGTATCGAGTACTGTTGAAGTAAATACTGAAAATAGATACATAAATTTTTATGTAGATACATAGAATGATATTATGTGTGTGTGTGTGTGTGTGTGTGTGTGTGTGTGTGTGTTACAGCAGATCAGAAAAATATTGGCACCATCGGGTTCAAATTCAACATGAAGGGAACCAGTCTTTGGTCATTTATGTTAGGCTCTCTTCAGTCTTTGTTTATATCTGTCTCACCAGTGGGACAGATGTAAACAATGGCTGAAGAGAGTCCATCATAAATGACCAAAGACTGCACCCCTTCTTGTTGAATTTGAACCCGACAGTACCAATGTTTTTCTGGTCTGCTGTAACACATATATAAATAAATAGTACACTCTTTCATTTGATTTTCTTTATAATCGAGCACTCTGATGTGGTTTTCTTCTACAAACCCTACACAGGCTCATAGGTTCTACAAGAGCTAATATAATATAAAGTATTTTATTTAAAAACTACAGTGTCTGTTGGGTGTACCCGGGTTTCATCAATCTTATCATGTTGGATCTGAGATTGAATCCGATTGGTAAGAAAAGATTGATATGCCGACACCATTCAATAGGCGAACACTCAAAGTAGTTCTAGCCTAATTGTTTTTTTTTTTTTCTGAATCTTTACCTACCGAAATGTGCTGACAAGTCAGTCTTTTCCTACCAGCCAGATTCTGATCCACATTTAATTAATTCTGATCCACATATATCTTGCTACTTAACTCCCCACAATCGATCGTTAGACATGATCCAAACTAGTCTAATGTAAACAAATACTTTTTGTCGTTCTCTTGAATAATCTATTTCTCTTAGTAATATTTTGCCATTTCCCTCCATTGTTTCTGGTCCTCTTGTGATGGCGATCATTGTTCAACCGATGATCTATTTAACCCTTAACGTTGAGTGGCCCCCTGGACTTTATGGATAATACCCCATCAATAAAAAAAAAATGAAGCGGATAAGAGTATTTTAATTCTCCCCCACCACAAGAACTGTTACGCCAGGGTCAGAAAGTGGAATTGAGAAGTCAGCACCCCTTAAGTGGGCACTCTGACCTGCAAAAAGTGCCAGAGCAGCCTCGTCAGCATTGTCTAGTAAGGGCGCTTCAGGCGATTAGCAATAAACTAACCTTTTCTCAAAGAGAGAAGATAAAGCCTTGGAGAGTGAACCTCCTAGAACTGTACAGAACCAGCTTTACACTGCAATCGATAGGGACCAGATCATTACAGGAATGCTCTAATCTCTGTGGATTTGAGGAGGGAGGGGGGTCAAAGGATAAAAATCGCTAAGGTAAGCTGTTTATCCTAAACAACAATATCTCCTTTTGTCTGTTCGCTTAATAGTGAGTTTCTGCTACTCTTACTGTTTTATCTTTCATTATTTTCAGTTAGAGCAGATTGCGTACTCAAATGAGCATTCTCATTTCTACAGAGATGAAACACAGACGTCTCTGTATAGCTAAATTTCTATAATTATATTTCCATAATTATTTACTACTTTGCCCTACTTATGTATTGAGCACGGTTGCAGTAAATACTGAAAATATATGCATATGTTACATCACATATTATATATGTATACGTGAATTAATATTCTAATTACTGTTAATTAGAATCAGAGTCAGAAAAACCTTTTGTGAGTATCAAAATCGGTATCGGAAAAATTTGTGCCTATTTTCCGATACCAAAAACGATTCCTTTAATTATCTTTTTTATTTGATTTTATTTAAAACAAAATCTTCCACAAGTTGGTAGTAATAATAAAATAATCAATATTTATTGATTTTTACAGTAAAATCTATAGACCGCCTCCCACAACTGTGTTTTTACGCTTGAGAAACTATATGCACATTGCACATTTAATATATGTTTTTACGATAGTCAAGACAAAATAACAACTTTATAGTTAAAATATTTAGAGATTTATAAAGAATCGAATCCAATAATTGTATCGGAATCGAGAATTTAGTACAGAATCTTCTTAATTGGGAAAAATATTGGAATCATCCCATCAATATTTCGACCTCTACTACTACTACTACTACTACTACTACTACTACTACCACTATTACTACTAATATATATATATATATATATATATATATATATATATATATGTATGACAATTAAACTACACAGCAACGTCTGTGTTTCATCTACATAGGGAATCGTCAGGATAAAATTCATGGAATTCATTTTACCAGGTTTTTCTATATATGCACACGGTAGTTTAATTTAGTCAGCCAACCAATCAAATTCATTGTTATTCCCTCCCACAGATTGATGTTTTTGGACAGTCATTATCTTTAATTTTCAGTTGAACTGGAGATTCTGTTTGGCATCAACGGTTCAAATTTCTAACAAGTTTTATGAGGCCAGTTTTAAATGAAATGCTTAAACTTCTTTATAATCAGGCATTGAAAGTCCAAACAAAAATAAATTTGATAGTTTTAAAGAAACAAATATTAAAGGGGGGAGGGAACACTCACCTTGGGTGACTCAACACATTCAAATAAGGTAGTCATGTCGGCACATTCACCAAATCTATTCTGGAAGTTTGGAACTGATTTAAGGTCTTCGGAAAACATGCAAGACTGGATAATATCTACGGCATTTTTTATTGCTGACCGACTGAGGATAATGACATCTGCCATTGAACAGTTCGATGCCAACAAACATCTAGGATGTTGAATCCTTTCTTTCAGAGTTCCATTTACAGAGTTTAATAAATATCGGAGTTTCTGATGGTCAAGTTGCACATTGTCACTTACGAAGCAGTAAAATTCATGACTGAATTCCAAATTCTCTAAAAAATGGTGGATTATCATTTTCAAACCTTGCACAAAAGTCATATTCCGCAATCCTTTTAATGGCACTAGCTGGTCAGGATCAAAGAGGTGGCCACTTTTCATCTCTCTATGGTATAAATTTTCATCTACAAAATGTAAGACGTGATTTGTAGCAACGTTTTTTGGTCTTGTTATTTGCTGCCAAATCTTGCACTTTAGTTTGAAGGTCACATGATCTTTTTCTCCAACATGGACGACTAGAATCTGCACAAGATGGCGCCGCCGTTGTTCTTTATCTTGTTGTAGGCGATGCTGAAGCAGGTGAAACAAATAAGAATGACTGCGTCCTGTCCCAGACAATTTTTCATATCGATGACGCGTGCACGTGTAAGACAAGGCAAACCCAATCACAGTACCGATAGCAAACCAAACGATGACCTTCAATAGCGAGAGAAGATGATATCTGGATAGTGTCAGACGACATCGGCCAGAATCGGATTTGAGATGCAACCCAAATGACAGTTTCCTCATTATAAAACATCCAGACTATAAAATAAAATAAAATAAATTATTACAGTTCTAAATTTTTTAAATGAACATATATAATTTGTATTATTAGGGTTATTTGGATGATTGATTTTATCGTGAGTATTATTTTCACAATGTTTCAGTCAACATAACTTCCAACCTTCTGCAGGTGTATCTTGTTTAACTCAGGAATCTTTCTGTCAAACTGACGAATCTGCATGGAATTTCAAATAGAACCCTTTATTTAATCCACAGGTGTAGCATGCTCTTGTTCTGTCAGCCATTATCAGGTAGAAGTCTTAAGTAATTTGTAATTGTATTTTATGTGTTGCCCGTACTGAGGATTGAACTTTTAACCTCCAGAAGTATATAACTTTTACAATTGAATTTTACTAAGTATTCTATCCACTATGCCATGAATTTGACAGGAAGATTCCTGTGTTCGACAATGTACACGTGAAAAATATTGGAGGTTACATGAACTAAAACATTGTGAAAATGACACTAAAAATGAGAACAGTAGTTTGAAGAATCCAAACAATACAAATAAAATTAAAACATTTGAAGAATAAAAAAAGAATGCAGAAAGAATTAAAAATATAAAAAATTAGTAAAAAATAAAGGAATTTGAATAATAAAAAAAAATGAAAAAGAATAAAAAATATAAAAATTTAGTAAAAATTAAAGGAATTTGAATAATAAAAAAGAATGCAAAAAGAATTAAAAATATAAAAAATTCAGTACAAATTAACTGATCATGTTATAGACGACAATGGCGTTCAAACTCACGTAAAAGAACGTTTGATATCACATGAGAGAAGACGATCATGTGGGTGACGTCACGGCCGTAACAACGAGGAAATAAACGATGTTGTTACAAAGAAAAAGCGAATCACAAAGTTATTTCCGCTTTTCTATTCTTTGTCTCGTTTTGCAACTGAAGCTATAACGTCCTGGTTCCCTGTGTACAACGTTTACACATCCCGCTTCCGAACTTAGTAAGACCAACAAAATAAGTGTGCATGTGTGTGTGTGTGGGGGGGGATGATAAACCACCAACAAAATAAGTGAGGGGGTGGGGTGGATGATAAAATAACAAAGTCTTTTTTGATAAAGATGGATGGTACCAAAAAAAAAAAAATAAATAAATAAATAAATAAATAATTCAAATTTTCACTGATTTTTCATTTAAGTAAAAATCATACGGCATTATTTGGTTTTCTAAAATTTTCAAATTTAACCTTACAAAACAACGCTTTTAAATATTCACACTGATACATGCAAACACATAAGATCTGACTTTGATGCATAATTTTTCTCTTCCTCAAACGTTGTGAAAATGACGCTCAAGATGAGAACAGTAGTCCGAAGATTCCAAATAATATGAATAATCAATCGCTCATATATTATTTAATTGGAATTCATTATTGAGATGAGTATTTTTTATTAATTTATTTATTGCAGACTATTATCCTCATCTTTTGGAGATGTTTTTTCATGACGTTTCGGGCAACTATTCCTCTGGACATCGTCTGGTGCTAACCGCGACAGGATTGAAAAACGTGGTGAGACGACAACAACTATGAATGGCAGTAATTGCTGAGAATGTAGTTAGGAGATTCGGAGCTCCTATCCCATTGCGATTACCACCTAACGAAGGCCAGAGGAATAGTTGGCCGAAACGCCATGAAACAACAACTAAGAAAGATGAGAATAATAGTCCGCAATAAATAAATTAATCAAGCTCTCATCTAAACATTTTTATTATATTATTAGTTATCCTGTCCTGCTTTGAGAATAAACCTGAAGTTTCCAAAAGATAATCAGTTAGAACTGATCTACTTAATGCCTTAATCCATTGCTTTATATGGTCACATGGACAATACTACTGTTTATAACTAATCTACTGTTCAAATCTACTGTTTATAATTAATCTACTGTTCAAATCTAATGTTTATAATTAATCTACTGTTCAAATCTACTGTTTATAATTAATCTACTGTTCAAATCTAATGTTTATAATTAATCTACTGTTCAAATCTAATGTTTATAATTAATCTACTGTTCAAATCTACTGTTTATAACTAATCTAGTGTTCAAATCTAATGTTTATAACTAATCTACTGTTCAAATCTACTGTTTATAACTAATCTACTGTTCAAATCTAATGTTTATAATTAATCTACTGTTCAAATCTACTGTTTACAACTAATCTACTGTTCAAATCTACTGTTTATAACTAATCTACTGTTCAAATCTACTGTTTATAATTAATCTACTGTTCAAATCTAATGTTTATAATTAATCTACTGTTCAAATCTACTGTTTATAACTAATCTACTGTTCAAATCTAATGTTTAAAACTAATCTACTGTTCAAATCTGCTGTTTACAATTAATCTACTGTTCAAATCTAATGTTTATAACTAATCTACTGTTCAAATCTAATGTTTATAATTAATCTACTGTTCAAATCTAATGTTTATAATTAATCTAGTTTTCAAATCTAATGTTTACAATTAATCTACTGTTCAAATCTAATGTTTACAATTAATCTACTGTTCAAATCTAATGTTTATAATTAATCTACTGTTCAAATCTAATGTTTACAATTAATCTACTGTTCAAATCTAATGTTTACAATTAATCTACTGTTCAAATCTAATGTTTATAATTAATCTACTGTTCAAATCTAATGTTTACAATTAATCTACTGTTCAAATCTAATGTTTACAATTAATCTACTGTTCAAATCTAATGTTTATAATTAATCTACTGTTCAAATCTAATGTTTACAATTAATCTACTGTTCAAATCTAATGTTTACAATTAATCTACTGTTCAAATCTAATGTTTACAATTAATCTACTGTTCAAATCTAATGTTTATAACTAATCTACTGTTCAAATCTAATGTTTACAATTAATCTACTGTTCAAATCTAATGTTTATAATTAATCTACTGTTCAAATCTAATGTTTACAATTAATCTACTGTTCAAATCTAATGTTTACAATTAATCTACTGTTCAAATCTAATGTTTACAATTAATCTACTGTTCAAATCTAATGTTTACAATTAATCTACTGTTCAAATCTAATGTTTACAATTAATCTACTGTTCAAATCTAATGTTTACAATTAATCTACTGTTCAAATCTAATGTTTACAATTAATCTACTGTTCAAATCTAATGTTTACAATTAATCTACTGTTCAAATCTAATGTTTACAATTAATCTACTGTTCAAATCTAATGTTTACAATTAATCTACTGTTCAAATCTACTGTTTATAACTAATCTACTGTTCAAATCTACTGTTTATAACTAATCTACTGTTCAAATCTAATGTTTATAACTAATCTACTGTTCAAATCTAATGTTTATAACTAATCTACTGTTCAAATCTACTGTTTACAATTAATCTACTGTTCAAATCTACTGTTTACAACTAATCTACTGTTCAAATCTAATGTTTATAACTAATCTACTGTTCAAATCTACTGTTTACAATCTACTGTTCAAATCTAATGTTTATAATTAATCTACTGTTCAAATCTACTGTTTATAACTAATCTACTGTTCAAATCTAATGTTTATAATTAATCTACTGTTCAAATCTACTGTTTACAACTAATCTACTGTTCAAATCTACTGTTTATAACTAATCTACTGTTCAAATCTACTGTTTATAACTAATCTACTGTTCAAATCTAATGTTTATAATTAATCTACTGTTCAAATCTGCTGTTTATAACTAATCTACTGTTCAAATCTACTGTTTATAACTAATCTACTGTTCAAATCTACTGTTTATAATTAATCTACTGTTCAAATCTAATGTTTATAATTAATCTACTGTTCAAATCTAATGTTTATAACTAATCTACTGTTCAAATCTACTGTTTATAATTAATCTACTGTTCAAATCTACTGTTTACAACTAATCTACTGTTCAAATCTACTGTTTATAACTAATCTACTGTTCAAATCTACTGTTTATAACTAATCTACTGTTCAAATCTACTGTTTATAACTAATCTACTGTTCAAATCTACTGTTTATAACTAATCTACTGTTCAAATCTAATGTTTATAACTAATCTACTGTTCAAATCTACTGTTTACAACTAATCTACTGTTCAAATCTACTGTTTATAATTAATCTACTGTTCAAATCTACCGTTTATAATTAATCTACTGTTCAAATCTACTGTTTATAATTAATCTACTGTTCAAATCTAATGTTTATAACTAATCTACTGTTCAAATCTACTGTTTATAATTAATCTACTGTTCAAATCTGCTGTTTATAACTTATCTACTGTTCAAATCTACTGTTTATAACTAATCTACTGTTCAAATCTACTGTTCATAACTAATCTACTGTTCAAATCTACTGTTTATAATTAATCTACTGTTCAAATCTACTGTTTATAACTAATCTACTGTTCAAATCTACTGTTTATAACTAATCTACTGTTCAAATCTACTGTTTATAACTAATCTACTGTTTATAACTAATCTATTGTTCAAATCTATTGGGTCCCATATTGTATTAAATTCCATACTAGGTTTCCTTAAGAGGTCATTGTCGTTGCACATATGCACTGATTATTTGAGATGTATACTCCCTGCTCTTTTCTCTGCCTATAATTTTTACTTCGTGCTACAAGGGTAGATTGTGTCATTAGGGACCCCATTTATGACTTTATACTCTTATCAAAACTGAATGTTTAATCCTTGCATATTGGAGCCTTTGTGATAGAAACCAACACAGTTTCTTCCTTTCTGCATATATCGACACTCGAGTAGACCAATTTTATAAAACGTGTTGGGTAATTGTGCATAAAACAGGAGCCTAACTTTCATACACGCCCACAGGCGGCGTCCGTGTCTGTCAGTTGAGGTATGAAAGTGTAAAATGGATACAATTTTCCGATACTTCAAAATGGATACAGTATATAAAAAATACATTTTTTTATCCATTAATTTTTTATTTTTTATTGCATATCTTATCAAATAATTATGTTTATTGGATTTAATACGTTATATATTTTATCAACATATTTAGATATTTTAAACTTTTTCATCAATTAATATTTTATTTTCTTATCGAATATCTTATCAAATAACTATGTTTATCTAAGTAAATATTTTATATATTTTGTTAAACTATTTAGATATTTTAAAAATACATTTATTTACAAAAACACGAAAACAAAAAAACATTGAATGTTTCACATTTTTTATAGTTTAAGCAGTTTAAAAAAGGTGAATGTGCAACAGAAAATAGTTTAACAGTTTAAAAATGTGAATGTTTTACATATGTTAAAAAACACACTAAATTTAAGCAATATATTAACAAAAAATATCTTATTTTGCCAAATATATAAGTAAGCAGGTTTGAGATAGCGGAAGTATTGTATCCATTTTGTACCTCCATACCTCAACTGACAGACGCGGACGCCACCTATCGGCGTGTATGAAAGTTAGGCTCCTGTTTTATGCACAATTACCAAGTGTTGTATTAGCAGTGTAACATAGTGTGTGCGAGCGTGTGGAAAGCATCAGCAACAGTGAAGAATGGCCAGCATGCGAAGAGATTAGCAGCAGCAGAAAACGCGTATATGCAAATTAGGAAGTGTGCGCGAGAAGAGGAAAGAAAAAAAGGAGAAAAATGCAACACGTGCTCAAGGGAGAAAAAAGTAGACGTTAAAGGATGTAGACTTCGTAACCTAGTAGGGGATGCCCTTTTCTCTTCCCTGCAACCTCTTTCTCACAGAAGAGACGTTGCGAGCCTGTCTCTGCTTTATCGTTATTTTCATGGCAAGTGCTCTTCTGAGTTCCAATCTATGTCCCCTCCTCGCTAAACTTTCATAAGAAACACTCATTTAGCTGAAAACATTATTAATAAATTCACCGATGTGCCTAAACGTAGATTCTATGAACAAAGTTTTTTTCTTAGAACGGCATGCCTGTGGAACTGTCTTCTGTTTGCTTTCTTTCCAGCTGACTACAAATATGGCTGTCTTCAAGTCCAATGCAAACAAGTTCTTGATGAGCCGTTCCATTTAAGTTAACAAATTTACTGAATCTCCACTAACGATTACTATGATTCTGATACTGTACACGCTGTAACTTTTATCCTTGAGTGGGCTCTGGGCCTTGATAAGTGGTGACTCCTATGTAAAAAAAAAAAAAAAAAATGGATGTGTGAATGCGAAGGTGAGAAATGGCTGGTTGTGGCTGGCATGCGGTCGGAGGAAGAAGAATCGGGTGCCATGTAAAATGGACATATGGCAGCTAGAGACGTTTTTAAGTGATGCCGAAAGTAACCATAAAAAAAACATTTTGCTAAAAAGAGAAAAATGCCAACCTGGATTTTTATTTATTTATATCTTGCCTTCACTTTTTTTGTATGGCCATGTTACAACAGCAGTTGGCAATACAGTATATAGTGGCAAGGATCCTATGCCAGTAAATAGAGATTATCTTAACTAGTATGAATTTCAACATGGGTTACATTAAATACATGTCAGGATAACCAGGTGGCAAATGGAAATCAACCCACCTGCAGGTGGCATGATTAAAACGGGAGGTCAAGTGTTACCTCCCTAGATAAAACACACTAGAAATGCAGCTGTTGAATGATATTACATAGAAGTGACATTACGTGTTCAAGGGACAGAACAAAGCTTCCAGTCAATCGGACGTGGGAAGTGAAACAGGTGACATGTGTCTGGAAATATAGAGAGAGTCTAAGTGAATGTTGCCTTGAGACTCTACCTGTGTGTTGTCCATCTCTATACACTTTAAATGCTGCTTGGTTGGCATAGGGAATCAAGATTTTGGGATAACTTGTCCATTCCATCTTCAACATTTAGTGTGTCAATACCTAATTCCAATAATGCCTTTCTCGCTTTCCCTTTCAATGTCGGTAATACGACACGCCCCTGTTTGCGTGCCTCTAAACTTGTGTTGAGTTCCCATATTTGCATTTCTTATTTCCTGGAATTATACTTGTTTTTAATAGACATTCCTTTCTTCAACTTTACAACATGGCAAGAAAGAATAAAAGAAAAACAGAAACTACATACTGAGGATGGAGTATAACTCCGAAACATATTTATGTTATAAATTTCAAACAAGTTAAGTTTTGAGACATTGTGTTGAACAAAGATGGCGGTGTAGTTCAGATCAGTAACCAAGATGGCGACCAAGAATCAAATGCGGTCCATGGCGTACTTAACCTCTTAAGTTCTGAGATATTGCGTTGACCGTTGGCGGCCAAGAATTAAATGCGGTCCGTGACGTAGTAAACGGCGAACTGAGTGAATCCAAAATTCGACAATTTTTATAATAATTTTGGGACGTTTTCATTGGTTGTTTAGCACAGCCGTTGGTTATAAAAATGATTGGTGAATCCATTCGTCTCACCCCCATCACAAGTCAAAAACATTCTACAAAAATACTGTTTATTTTTCTAATATGTCATGATTTGGCTTTCAAACACACTTGATGCATATTTTATTTTATTCAAATTAAATCAACATTTCTATATGGAGCTCACACCCTTGATGATACTTGTCAATGTTTAAGGCAGGTGGGGTAATGCACCTCGAAGCCATTTTTTTCCTGACCTTTATGCTCTGCTACCAATGTAAGTCAAATATAAAAATGAAACTGACAACAGTGTCAAGTGGAAGGCGATTTTATTGACACATGGGCATCTTGCGTGCACCTAAAATTCAAAAGTGTCCCCTTTCATAGTTTTTGGTGAAAAAAACTCTCTCCCTAGTGAAGAGCTGGTAAGGGAGACAACTGAGTAAGGTTAACACAATTAAGACTAAGAAAATTAAGTAAATGCGTAATTAGTTACATGGTCTCTGACCCCAATGAACAAAATTTCTCTTTCTAATAAAACCTTTGAAACCTTAGCAAGTCTCCATTGTGTTTCCATGCATTCGTTTTAAGTTAAACAGAAGCTCAACAACCATGAGGGGATCAACAGCTTATGCATGGAAAGCAATGATGAGAGAATGAAAACCAGCGACCACGCATGTATGTAAAAAGATTTTGTTTTGTTGATTTGTTTTTTGATTACTCTCTGGCAAAAAACACACATGTGCAAAAGGATGCATTTGTTGGAAATGATATGTGTGAACTGTTTTGTTTAATATTGTTATGACTTAGTTGTATGAATTAAGTCCCTTATTGAAAACCAGAAAAAGTTCTTATTCTTATAAATTGTTTTTAGTCTGAAAAGTCCATACGTGGCTTGTCTATGACTCCGCTGCTCTGACTCAAGATGCCCGCTCGCATGTGATATTTTGTTGTTCTTGCATGAAGATACGAGAACTGTTATCTCAGAGTTAAAGCAGGGGAGGCAACTCTGCCTTTAGAGAAAAGAGAGTATTTCCCTTTGACTATGTTATCGTCCTAACATGTTCCCTTTAAATTTTGTCGCTTGTACAAATTCAGTTGTGGGTCCACCTGCAAGCATTGTGCTGGATAGCAGGTGCAAACTGACTTCCAGATGTTCAGTTCCTGTATTTCAGTTTCTGTGTTTTGGGAAGTTCCTGGAGTTTGCTGTGGCAAGTCAGAGGTGTCCAACAAGATAGTCAGTGGAATGGTTTATTTTTTTTATTTTTTATTCCTACTGAAAGTCGATCAGAATGTTGAACCCAAATGGAATTTTGGACATTTACTTTATAAGTGACATTTCAGGTTTGTTGCATGACATCTCCTTGAACCCATGTTTCTGTATTGTTTCGGTAGTCCTTTGCCAAAACTTGTTGACCCGGTAACAATTTCATATTACAGAAACATTATTGGTAAGAAGGCCGACGGTATCTTGGCATCATTCAGCAAAACCTTTGTTAGCCACTCTCGCTCTCCAGTTACGATGCAACCACACTTCTAATTCGTAACATCAGCCGAAAGTCTATAGATGAGTGGTCTCAGCAACGACACAAGTGCAGGTTATGCCACGTAGAAGTAGTGAGTGTTAGCCCTGACATCCAGTTGTAAGATTCTGTTACTGGGGCGGGGGGAGGCTATTATACAATGTGACATAATGGAAAGTGTAAATATCTCCACTGAACCATCTGTAAAAAGTTGAATATCATATGGAGCAGTAAGTCCTGGAAACATACACCAATAAGAACAGTTGGAAATATATGTCATCCACTCTGACCATGCAATTCTTAGAGCTACATACCTAGACAATGGAGCTGTTAAAACTGACATAGTGTTATGGGACAAGAAAGAGAAAGAAGCAACCTTAGTAGAAGTTAGTGTTGCTAATAATGCACGATTAAACAGAAATATATATATATATATATAAGAGAAGAGTGTTTTGTAACTATTATGTACTTTCACCTAACAATTTAATAAATAAATATTGCGAAATCTCATCTGTCTGTTTAAATGTATGTATGTATGTTGTGAGAAATTATAGCAGTAGCAGCGGAGTTATCATTGGTTAATAATTTGTCACGCCACTCGGAAGAGATTGGGCGCGAAATTTGTGTCTGTTTGTTTTTCAGGAGAGAGCAGTTTTCGACAAGACAGCGAACGGAGGAGACGTCACCCTTCCCGCCGCACCATATGGCAGCCTTTGCCTCAAGATATTCCCCACGAGGGGATTTTAAAAACCCTAAAAAATGGGTTTAATTAATTTTCGGACTTGTTTGTCCAACAAGGCATGAGTGAACCGTTATGATGAAAAATCTAAGTTAAACATGTTTCAGCGTGCCGATGTTAACGAATCATTCTTAGACGAAAAGTCTAAGTTAAACATTTCTCAACTTGTCGACAGTGACGACTTACGTTGAAACGAGAAGGAGATGGACTTTAACTCTGGATAAACTGTTAACTCTGTAAATCGAACACTGATACTCCCAAGGGAACTTTTGGATCATAAGATCCTATTATACCCGAGCCAGTTATGTGCAGCTGAAAAAAGTGTAGCATTTTTTTTTGCAACTCGAGGATTACATTAATAAAGACGTCTGTTCAATTTTAAGGTAATTTTGTTGTTTGCTTATATTTTTTCATGCACTGCTAGGCGCCCCCAAAAAAGGGCTACATGGAGAGAATGGAAATATTTCTTCAACCCTTCGGACGACAAATATCGAAAAATTGGCTAAAAACATTAATTCCCTCACCCTCAATAGGGCACTTTTCTACTTTAATTTAAAACTTCAACACTTCCGGTTTGGCGATGGACGCAATGGCAAAGACGTCATATTTTTTATTTTATTTTTTTTCACATTCTTTCCTCCTTCGCGGTACAGGTTCAAGCCTGTTTTACCTGCCTACTGTCGTTGGTTTATGTTTGTTATTATAAGTAATTGATAACCAAGTTGTGGTTTTATTTGATATAGAACTTTATTACATATTTACATAGGAAGAGAGATTGAAGGTACGTGTGTAGAGGTCTACGCCATGTTGTCGAATACGATATGTATTAGGCGGTTTACATCAATATTCATACGCCATGATTTCATTGTTACGCGTATGAAAGTAGTTCTATGATAACACTACATCCCCCTTACCAGAAGGAAGAAAAGTAGTACACATTGTTCAGATGTTTATTGTTTAAATCTGTTTGGCCTATGGATTTCACGACCATGTCTTGTTATATTTGGTGCGTGTTTCTTAGTGTTTATTTGGTTTGAGATGCTTGTGTTAGGGAGTCCAGATTGGGATTGGGTTTGGTCACTGAAGTGAACATGTTTATGGGTTGCTTTTCCATCTGCTCTGATATGGACTCTGTTACGTTTTTTTGACGATCCATCTGGCAATTTGAGGATGTACGATCTAGGTTCTGTACATTTGCTGAGAATTGTTGCTGGTTTCCATTTTCCAGTTTGGTTATCCCACATACGTACGTGTTGTCCAGGGACAAGTGCTGGTAAGTCATGGGCTGTTTTATCGTGATAGGTTTTTTGTATATCCTGTCTGTGCTTTAGTTCTTCGTGGATATGGTCACGGTTGGGAAATCTGTGATTCGTGATTTTTGCAATCAGGTTCGATTTCATGATGCGACTGTTTAGAAGTTCAGCTGGGCTTGGAAGTTTGTGGCTGATAGGCGTTGTTCTTAAACACAGCATTGCAAGGTTAATATCTCTTCCTGCTTGCTTTGCTTTGACTATTGTTCTTTTAATGGTTTGAATCTGTCGTTCAATGAAACCATTTGATTTAGGAAACCTTGGAGATGATGTGATATGATCGAATTGCCATTGTTGAGCAAATTCTTTAAATGCTTCACTGGAGTACTGTGGTCCATTGTCACTAATAACTCTGATGGGAATACCATGTTCTGAAAATATCTGCTTCATTGTTGATATGACCATGTTGCTTGTGGCCATGCCATTTATTTTCCGTATGATTGGGAATTTACTATAATAATCAGCAATTATGAGGTATTCCTGGTCGTTACAGTGGGACAAGTCAGTGCCAACAACTTCCCATGCTCTGTTAGGGATGTTGTGTGGTTGTAACGTTTCTTTTGATTGTGCTGGGAGGTTTTCCTGGCATATTGAACACTTTTTGATCATGTTCTCAATATCAGTGTTAATTCGCTCCCAGTAGACAGTATCTCTAGCTTGCAGACGTGTCTTTTCGATACCTTGATGGCTGTAATGTAGTTGGTCCAGGATAGTTTTCTGCTGATTTTCAGGGATAATAATCCTTGAGCCTTTCATGATTATGCCATCACTGACAGATAACTCATCTCTGTATGACCAGTATGACCGAATTGTCGGTGGTACTTCCTTAATTGAGTCTGGCCATCCTGTTGTTATGGTTTCATGTAATTGGTTGAGTATTGGATCAGACTTTGTTTCCTTTTTTATTTCATTCAGGCGTTCGCTCCTGAATCTCACCAAGTCAACTCGAATATCTAAGTCGATCATGTCAGTGTTTTGAGTACTGGGGAGACGACTTAGTGTATCAGCTATAGTCATTTCTTTGCCTGGTATGTATTCTATTTGTATCTGGTATCCCTGTAATTTGGTCATCATTCGTTGTAGCCTAGGAGGTGCACTGGTCAGTGGTTTCTGTAGTATCATGACCAAGGGTTTATGGTCGGTGTGTACCTTGAACTTCCGTCCATATAGGTAGACATGATACCTGTGCACACCAAATATAATTGCTAGAAGTTCCCTTTCTATGCACGAATACCGTTGCTCGGCGTCTGTTAAAGATTTTGACGTGTATGCAATAGGTTTTTTGTTTTGCATTAATGCTGCTCCAAGTCCTTTTAAACTCGCATCAGTTTGCAGTATTGGTACTTCATTCGTGTCGAAGTATGTTAGTGTGGAGTCTTTGGTGATTATTGTTTTAAGCATCTCAAAGCATACCTTGTGATGCTCTTCCCAGAGAAAAGGTACGTCTTTTTTCAACAAGCCTCTTAATGTATGTGTCTTGTCAGCTAAATTTGGTATGAATGGTGATAAATATGTGACAAGGCCTAAGAATTCTTGTAGTTCTTTTTTGCATGTTGGATATGGCATGTCTTGTAAGTCTTTAAGTTTTTCTGGGTCTGGGCTAACACCATTTTCACTATATATCATTCCAAAGAAAGATATATTTTTTGATTTTATTTTGCATTTTGCTGAATTAAACACAAGACCATTTTTTGCAGCTACTTGCATGAGCCTGTATAAGATCTTATCATGCTCTTTGTCCGTTTTACTATAGACAACAATGTCGTCTGTAATTCCAATTGTTCCGTCAACTTGTTCGAGTATCTGGTCCATTTTCATTTGAAAAATGTCCTGGGATACACTTAACCCAAATGGTAATCTCTGGAAACAGTATCTGCCAAAAGGGGATTGGAATGTCGTTAGCAGCTGAGATTCCTGATCCAAATGTATGGACCAATAACCAGCTTTGGCATCAAGTTTAGAGAACAGCTTGGCACCTGCAAAGTGGTGTGTTAGCTCCTCCACTGTAGGGGTTGCATAGTGTGGTCTCTTTAGCGCAATGTTAAGGCGTCTTGGGTCTAGACAGATTCTCAGGCTTCCATCTTTCTTGTGTGAATAAGCTAGGCTGGAAACCCAGTCTGTTGGCTCTGTGACTTTTCTAATGATCTTGAAGCTGACCATTTTGTCTAGTTCCTGTTTTATGTTGTCCTTTAGGGCAATTGGGGTTTTTCTTGGTGGGTCAATGTGAGGTTGTACGTTTTTGCTCGTTGTTAACTTGACATGTCCAGGCATAGAGCCTATTTTGTCGAATTGATCTGGATAGATCTGTACCAAGTCTTCGATTTTGTTGATTGGTTTGACTATATTTTGTTCTTTCACCGTGCAGTGAAGAGTGACCATTTTCAGTATTTCCAGTGATGGTAATCCTAGAATTGCTGGTCCATTTACATCTACTATATAGAAGGTGCTTTCGTGCCAATCAGGGGTTTGGTAGTTGCATGGTATACTGATATTGCCATAGCACTTTATCGGTGTTCCATTGTAGGCTATTAATTTTTTGTCCTTACTTTGTTTTTTTAGTTTTGGGCAGCCATCAGTAGTTAATTTCTCAGGAAACATTCTACGGAATGTAGAAATTGGTAATGTATTACCTTGGGCTTCAGTATCGACTTTAATTCGTAGTCTGTGAGTTCCGTTTCGATTAGGTAATTTTATATTTATATAAGCGAAGGCTTCATCTCTCTGTGTTTGAGAGGGTGTGTTAATGGTGGAAAAAGTTAAATTTTCGAATTGTTCATTTAGTTCCTGGCTGTTGTTCCTGGATAATATATCAGTTTGGATGAAGTGTTTTTTCTTGGTCTGGTTCATGTTTAATGGTTTTTGTTTTCCACGGTCTCTGTTTTGCGATCTTGACCTTGATCTTCTGTTATATAAACATACTGTTGCCCAGTGGTTATATTTTCCACACGTTTTGCATTTGGAACCAAATGCTGGGCATGCTTCACGTCGACGTTCATGACTTTTTCCGCAATTAAGGCAGTTGTTTGTCTTTCTATTTTGTTTATATTTTTTAATTGCTTGTATGTCAGTATTGGCGCTATTGTCCTCCCCGTTATTGGTGTTTAACATCTCTCTAAGCTGTTTAATATGTGCGTTTGTTGCCTCATACGTTTTACCAATTCGGATGGTTTCATCCAGTGTTAGCGTATTATCTTTTCGTAATAGTTCTTTCTGGAATTCGACAATTGGGGTACTCGTAATAAATTAGTTCTTTAATTCGCTGTTCTTGTTCAGTGTCGGTTAGTGAGCATTTTAACGTAAGTTGACGACATCTATTGACGAAGTCGTCTAATGTCTCATTTTGTTTTTGTTTATAAGACATTAGTCTTAGTCTATTAATCCTAAAGTTTTCTTTAGGTTCTAAATGCTCCAAGAATTTATTAAAAATAGTGTCGGGAGAACGTTTTTCCTCATCTGTTAATTTCCAAGTGTTAAATTTTTTGAGACCTTCGTTGCCGGTCTTTAGCAGTATGTAATTCACTTGTTGGTCGGTTTTTATTTTGTTTATAGCAAAATATAGTTCTAACCTCTGTTTAAAAAGTTTAAATGTTTCCGCTGGATTTGGAATTTCCCAGTCCATAAACGGAATAATGTCAATATTGGTAGACATTATTATTAACGGCTATGTATTTTTTCAATAAACAGAAAATTCAATATGTCTGCCAATGTGCGAAAATCCACACGTGTTTACGGGAACACATACGACAACAACAGTTGACAAAAATTCAAAATGTCTGCTATTGTGCGAAAATCCACACGTGTTTACGGGAACACATACGATAACAACAGTTGGCAAAAATTCAAAATGTCTGCTATTGTGCAAAAATTCACACGTGTTTATAGCATATACGAGAATGACAGCAAAGTTTTATAAAATGCCCATTAATGGTAAATTAATGAAAATTGGTTTACATGCCTTGTTTTGTCTTCTGTAAACGTATTTTTCCTCTCGTGTCTGTTGGCGAAGTTTTTTTTTTTTTTTTTTTTTTTTTTTTTTTTTTCAACTGTTATAAATGTTCGGTATCCATTTCACTGCCACCATGTCGTTAGTTTATGTTTGTTATTATAAGTAATTGATAACCAAGTTGTGGTTTTATTTGATATAGAACTTTATTACATATTTACATAGGAAGAGAGATTGAAGGTACGTGTGTAGAGGTCTACGCCATGTTGTCGAATACGATATGTATTAGGCGGTTTACATCAATATTCATATGCCATGATTTCGTTGTTACGCGTATGAAAGTAGTTCTATGATAACACTACACCTACTACCACTTTTTTGTTTTGTTTTGTTCAACACACACCTCCAACCACCCGGGAAACGCTAGGCACCCAGGCTAGTGGTACTATATAAAAATTCGCTCGGTAGTATAAATGCATAAACACCGTTATTATTTACAAACATATTCTTATTCTTATCATGAATCAGGGAGAGGTGGGGTGGTGTGTGTGTGTGTGGGGGGGGGGGTTAAAATAACTATTTCGTACCTTCACCTAATCATTAAATAAGCAAAGAGTACCATAAAAACTGAATTTAACTGAAAAATTATATCTGAAAAATAGCATGGTTCGTATTTTGCATTAAAACCATTGTTATTTGCTTATTTAGAATTATATCTATTTTAAAAAGAAAAAAACAGAAATTCAAAAATATCACGTAAATTGATCAAGTAGTATTTATTTTAAACTAAGAAAATCAAATTATATATTTGGAATTTCAATCTATTGTTCAAAGGGAGGTAATTCTACTTTAAAGCAGTAGAATGACCTCCCTTCGAGAAATAGATTCAAATACCGAATAACCATTAAATTTTATGAGGAAACAAATTACGTTATGTTTTGATCCGCTATGTTTTATAAAATAAGGAGGGACAACTCAATTCGAACTATCGAGATTAAAGTCAACCTTAAAATGGCCACAAATTCATTAAAATCTCTATAAATCGTATGAAAATATTTTTCCATTAAGAAAAACAAACTACCTGATCAATTTACGTAATTTTCGGAATATGACATCTTCGTTCCGTGACGGATATGTTCATTATAAAAAGTTTTGGGCGCTTCTACACTATTGGAACAAAGTTTCGGAAATCATAATACTAAATTTCACATGAAAACAATGGTATCTACGTATTCCTCGTATTTTTTAAGATGACTATATAAAAAAAATTCCAAAATCGATAAGATAGAAAATTATTTATTAAAGAAAATAAAAATAGAATTTGATGAAAACGACTGTAAGACACATGAGAGTTCAAAAGGGAGGTAATTTTCCGTTTTAATTTTAAAAAGATGGCAGCAATTATTCATCTGCTAACACGATTAAAGCTGTTTTTTTTTTTTTATAATTCAGTCATATTTAGGTAATTTTAACTGCATAATTTGGAAGCTACCATTGTAACTTATTAGAATTGATAAAAATAAAATAAAAAATCGGTAGAAACCATTTTTTTTTTCTTTTTAAATCTGAAAACTCCATTTATCGACTACAAAACCTCGTTCCAATTCTATAGAAGCGCCGATTTTTTTTTAGCTATTTAGTTTTTAAAAATATGTTTAATTCTTAATAAATATACTTTTTTCTCTCTCTTTTTCGTTTGGTTGACTTCACTGGAAAATGTCCCAATTTTTTTTTATAAGAGGGGCAGGTGGGGGCAGCGTCATGCGTGCGTTTGTCAATATACTTGAAGTTTACTTACCTGGAAAGATACGATGTTAAATGTTGTGTATGTGTTATTCTGATCTATTTCCCTAATAAATATGGCAATATGAGTGTAAATATTTGCAGAAACACATTTGCATCGTTCAAGTTGTTGTTAGTGTTGTTCTCGTCAGAGGCATGCGAATGGGGGAACTTATGTATAGGTAAGTAGGTAAGAAAGTCCTGTCTTTTTTTCTTTTTTCTCTTTCCCCTTTGATGTCTTTCGTTGGCTACATTAGTGAATGTAAATCTACGTTTTACTGACTTGTGACTTGCTTATTTTTATTCATAAAAAAAACTGGCGGACCTGTACGAGCACCCCCTAAAAATACGCGTTTTACACCACTTTTAAGTTGTTTTTTTTTTTTTTCGACGATTATCATAGATTAAAGACTTAAGTATCATATTAGCAGAAAAAATTTTAAAAGAAAAAAAAAAAATGAATGACTTTTAAAAAGGGGTGTTCAGTTTCTCGTTATAACGTCCAACTTCCTTGCTACCTGACTTACTGTCCATTTCTTCACTGACGTGTCACGTGATTAGAACGTGATAACAAGAAAGTGAATCCCCTTCATAACCGTCATTAATTTTTTTTTTTTTCAATTTTTTTATTTCTGCTAATATGATTATTATGTCTGTAATCTATAATAATCGCCGGAAAAAACTTAAAAAAAAAAACAAACAAACAAAAAAAGGTGGAAAACACGCATTTTTTAGGGGGTAAACACCCTCGTACAGGTCCACCAAAAACTATACAAAGTCACAATTCGCTCATGCATGGTGCAATGGTGTATTGTTGCCACATTCAAACAGGTGCATCTACAACCAGTCTTCCTTGTAGACATTTAACATTGATTACTGAAATACACCTGAAGTTTGTTTATAGACAGAACAGAAGCTTGCGTGTTTAAATCACGTTGTGGTAATCATTTTAGGGGTTTGCTTGTTGGTGTGTTTGTATGTCTGCCAAAAATTTCCGACACATGCAACGAACACTGACAAAATTGTTATCGTTAGAAAGAATGATCTCCCGGACGACAAATATATAAAAATTGTCCCAAAATATTAATTCTGTACTGGTCAACTGGACTGCCTTTTGCAAGGAAGGGTGAGTTTTTGCGGCGACTTTTTTGCAGATCATTTACGCCTAGCGATCTCAACGTACGTATAAAACACGTTATTTCAAAGGCTCTTGACGTCACAAGTGCGCCAGGGGTGAGACAGCTAATGCGTTTGCTTTTTTCACCTCCTTTTTCTTTTTTGTGTTACAAGTTCAAACCTGGCTATTGCGGCTATTTTTTTTTTTTTTTTACTCACATGAGTACTCGCTGTTATTTTGTATTTTAATTGAAACATTTTTTTTTTTTTTTTAGGGGTTTCGTTGCTCAATAGGCTTACTATATCACCTCTTCACACCCGGGCAACGTCAGGTACCCATGCTAGTAAACAATAAAACCTCTTTTAAAATAAAACGGGAGAAAGTTGAAGGTTGGACTGTGCCCAGGTTGAAAAAAAAAAAAAAAAAGGAGAAAGTTTTTTGGGATGTGTCGATCAGGCAGCAGTTCTTTGTGTAGTCCCAGGTTGGCCAACAGTTATCTTCAGGGACGTGCAGAGGAGGGGGTACCAGGGAGTGACCAAACTTCTGCCCATTTTTTTCATGTCCCTTTCAGATGAATGTATTGTAAACTTGTACCTCACTATTACTATATTTTTGCCGTTTTTGTTTTCACTTGAGTACGTTACTGATTAAATTTAATGAAAATTGTTGATGCTGGAATGCCCAGTGGACATGGGACGAGAGGAAAAAGGAGAGTGTCTTTGTTGCTTACCGGATTCTTTTTGCTCACTGACCAAGATTTCCAAACAGGCTAAGAAAGTTCCTTAAGTGACAGATGAATCAATGCACTCTCCCAGCTGGATAGTCAGTGTGTGGTCGAATCACTCAGGGGAGGGGGCGGGAGGATTGATTCACAAGAGAAAATAGATCTTTATTTGTGACTTCTACAGTTGAAACATAAAAAAAATTTATCTAGGTAGGTAGAAGAGTAAATTAGCTTACCTTTGGTAACATTTACTTGTATATTTATTTTTTACCCCCTATTTTTGTTGGCTATTATAAAAATGACCAAAAAAACTTGATTAAAAAATATTCGTAAACATCACCACAAGTTTAAAATTAGAATAATTCCTTTAAAAGGGGGGGGGCTTTTGTAGTAAAGACAACAAAACAAAAAAGTGAAAAAAAAAAATATATATATAAGAAATAAATGTTACCAAAGGCAAGATAAATCGCTCTTCTACATATCTGGATAGTGTTTTGTATTTTAACTTATTTTGAAGAGTTTATTTACTCCAAAATACAAGTAGTACCAAGTCTTATGTTAGAACAAGAAAAAAATGCCTAACATTAGATGGTAATCGAAAATCTGGGGAGTCTCTAGTGATTATCGAGACTCCCCAGATCTTCGACTTTTGAGCGATTATCAAAGGTCCAAGTGACTGTAACGTTCTAAATCAACAGACTTGATACTACTTTTGTTTCAAAGTAAATAAACGCTTTAAAATAAGTTTAAAAAAAAAGACTTATCCAGGTAATGTTCCTTAGCCTTTTGATTAGAAACAGAGTGTAGTATCTGTCTGGAGCTACACTTATTCTATTCTGTCCTCGGTCAGTGAAAGAGAAGTCCTTCTAGACTGAGTCAATTTAAATTTTTGTTCCAAAATGCCCTTTTTTGGGGAGTTGGATTTTCCCCACATTAAAATCCGACCTTGTGTCAAACTTTTTCCTTGTGGGGAGGCAAGTAAATAGGAACTAAGGTCGGTATAAAAGTAACTTATCTTGCCTTTGGTAACATTTTTTTGGTGCTTGTTTAGACTGACAAATCAATTTAAAAAAAAAAAATGTGGTTTTTAAGCAAAAACACCATCACTTAATTAATTGCCATGTGTTCGAACATGTTTTCCCACACATATACACACCCACACGTACACACGCACACACACACACACGCATATACACATCCTCATACACACACTCACATTCATGCGCATACACACACACACGCTAACGTGCACACACACACACCCGAGCTGTGATGTCACTTCCTTTAAAGTGAAAGCCAGACATGCGCAGTCAGAACACTAACTCCAGTATAAAAGTCAACAAAACCTGTCAACTTCCCTTTTTCATCTGGACCAGCATTCAAGCTGCTTAGTTGACGAACCGACCACACACTCTAACGTCACTTTCCCTGCTACTGTAATGTGGGGCAAGCGCAAGCACACTTTATACGCTTTCTCTCTCCATGAACTGGATTGACTTTTCTCACTCTATCTCCCCTTTGCTTTGGCCCATCGACACAGACATGTGCGCGACGCTCTACTGAGCTTAACCCTCTCTTTCTACAGGCCGGCTTGCCACTTCGCGTTTCTCTATTTCATTCCCCCTTTCCTTCCACGCGCATAGTCGTCAATGGCTGAATGAACACGTGTACACCGAAGACTTTCATTTCTCAACAGAAAATAAACGACATGTTTATTTTATTCCAGCATTTGAGTACTTTGTTTTCTTCATTCAATTCGTTTCATTAATTTTTTCTTGTAGCGAGTTAGGGTATTTTATATCGTGGTCCGCAACACATGTTGAAAATAATAATATATCCAAAAATTATGGAAAGTAATTGAGTAGAACAACTGCTATTGTGTTTTATAGTAAAAAAAAGTCTATCCCTATGGTCTAAAACAGTAAGTCAGCCATTAAAGTGATGAAAGGGAGATAAGTATGTCCTTTGTATTCGCAATCTTCAAGGTGTTCACATCTAGGGGAAAATGCAATTTCTCCCAATATTCTGTAAAAATTACTTTTAACTATAAATAATTTTCTACTCCATGAATTATCGTAATTTTTGCATATATTATTATTAGGTTGAGAAGAAACTTCTTGCGGAATTTATAATTTTGATTTCAAATGATGCATTTTCTAATAAGTTTTTGTTATAATACCTTTACTTTATATATGATTTTAAAGAGCGTTTTTCGCTTTATCTAATCATTTAAATTACAATCATTTTAAAACAATTATTTCTTCTTTTCAGAATGCTGAATACAAGATGGGGAAAAAAGCAAATTCGCACAATTTTCTTGAAACAGCTCAGAATATCAACGAAATGTTTAGACCAGGAACCACTACTGAATGCATAGCACAATGGTTGTTTAAGAAATTTCGTGGCGGCGACAAAAGTCTTGAAGATGATGAGTGTAGTGGGTGGCCATCAGATGTTGACAACAACGCACAACTTGCTTCGGAATTAAACATAACGTATACGATGATTTCCAACATATTGAGAAAGCTTGGGGGGGGGGGAACAAAAAACAAAAAAAACTTGATAATGGGTGCCTCATGAATTGAACTACAACAACAAAAAAAAAACGCCATTATAAAATATGATGTTCCCTTCTTTTATGCAACAAGAACGACCCGTTTCTTGACCGGGTTGTGATTTACGATGAAAAGTAGGTTTTTTACGACAACTGGCGACGCTCAGCTCAGCAGTGGTGATGTTTACTGTCCGAAGGCCTTACCTTGCAAAGTAACAACGACTGCTGAAATTAAAAAAAAGGAAAAAGAAAAAGAAAAGCCATTTTAACTCGGTGCAATAAAGAAGAAAACAGTTTTTCTCCCTCAAGCATAGATTAGATTAAGTTACTTTTTTTTTTTTTTTTTGTACTTGACAAATTTATAGGTCAATTATTTTGAGATACTCAGAAGAAGTGGGGAGAAGCGAACACACCTTAAAATTTAGGAAATTCATTCATAGTCTGTCAAAATCACAATTCCTACACGAGTATGTGTGTCACCACGGCGGGAAAAATGTTACCACAAAGTGGGGCTTGAAAAGTGAGCGCCTTAAAGGAAGAGCAATTTGGTATATAAAAAAACAAACAAATAAAACAAACAAAAAAAAAACAAAAAACAAACAAACAAAAACAAACAAAACAAAAACAAACAAAACAGAACAAAAACAAATAAACAAACAAAAAACAAAACAAAAAAAGCAAAAAACAAAAAAACAAAAAAAAACAAAAAACAACAACACAAAAACAAACAAAACAGAACAAAAACAAATAAACAAACAAAAAAAAAACAAAACAAAAAAGCAAAAAACAAAACAAAAACAAACAAACAAAAAAATGTGAATAATTTTCCAGAATAGGCAAGAAAGCAAAAATGGATTGAAAATAAATAAATATATAAACATACAGCAAATGAATGTTACCAAAAGCAAGCTAAGTTACTCTTCTACCTAATGGAGAAGTTTTTTTTTTTGTTGTTTTAACTTATTTTAAAGTATTTTTATTTAAAACTAAAGGCAGCACAAAACCTGTCATGTTTAAGAATAAAAAGCAAATATGATGGTCTCGTTTGAGCCATAGTTGAGTTGTTTTAACTCAACAAGCTTTCTTTACACTACCCTTATTTTTAAGTAAAAATAAACACTTTAAAATAAGTTCAAACACAAAAACACTTATCTACGTAGATAAAAGGCTTTTGGTAACATGTATTTGTTGTATTTTTTTTTTTTTTTTCACCTCTTTATTTTGCTTTGTTAGTTATTCTGGACATTCATCAAAATGCCTGAACAGCTCAGACGGCATTTCCCGGTAGCGACACTTCATGTGGTTATCAATAAATTAATCCTTCTCAAAGGGTGAGCCTGGGAGGGTGGACCTCCTAGATTTGCACAGGACCAGAACAGTCCCTCAGTCAACAAGGAAAAGCCATCTTAACAATGGCCTAGATTCTGGCGGCTTTAGAGGTGAATTGAGGAGAAGGTAAGTGTCAGCTTAAAGAATATGAACACTGTGCAGTTGCGCTGAGAACCCAAATCTATCCCATGCAGGTACAAAGCCAGACACAAAGTCGGTTTTTAGCATGAGGGCAAAATCCAGCTCACCAAAAAGGGCTACTCTAGACTTTGGAGAGAGGGGGATGCCTCAGAATAGAAGGATTTCTCTTTCACTGACTGAAAACAGAAAAGATGAAGTAGAATATCAGAACCGATATTACACTTTGCACCAAGCCATAAAAATTTAAAAAAAAAAAGAAGAAAAGCAATTTGTGTTTAACTCTGTACTTGTGGGGAGACAAATAAACAGGGACAGTCAGAACCCCACCCCTCTGTAAAAGGAAGGATAAAGCTTGGTATGATTTGTTATCTGCCTTTCACAAGGTCAAGGTTAGCTACAAGGTCAGTTTACAATGGTGGAATCAACCCCTTCACATCTCTGGAGAAGGCACAAGCCCGGCCTGAAAAAATAGCCTGGTTTGAGTCCATCGAGAGTTTCAATCTATGATCTCCTAATCCTGCGAAACATCTACAACAAACAATCATCTAACTGAAACCATTGTCAACAATCCCACCTCCACTCTCTATCTGTACCTGAATCTAAACGAAAATTCTATGAACAAAGTTTTTTTCCTAGAACTGCTCGCCTGTGGAACTCTGTACTATGGAGCTGCTTACCGGCTGACTACAACATGGTTGTTTTCAAGTCCAGTATGAACAAGTTCTTGTTGATCCATCCTCTTAAATAATCAAATTCTAACCAATTTCCACTACTACTCATCACTATGGTGTTGTCTCACTGAACACACAAATTAACTTTTATCCTCAAGTTGCCCTGAGGCCTTAATAAGTGGTGATTCCCTTGTAAAAAAAACAAAAAAAACAAATTCGCTTATGGCAACACCAATCAAAAAAATACCAACTTTGTGAGTGTTCATTTTGTAGTTTTTGGCTGTACCCTATTTTCCTACTATGACATCTAGTGAGTGGCATCACCAAATTTGTCCATCTGCATCCAGGTTGGTCACTCAGTATCTGGCAGTCACTCTGGTGAAGATTCTGGGTGTTGAAGAGTTTTATTTGCATAACTTTGAATAAATTTGAATAACTTTGAATAAATTTGAATCACCAAAGGTTATTTCAAGCCAAAAGAAGAAGGAATAACACATCCACAACTGGTCTTTTCGGATAAAATAACAATAATTATTCATTGAAAAAATATACACTCTTATTATGAAGCCTAGCTGACAGTATGGGATCTATTAGGTTGGCAACTCTCTTTTGAACCCTGCCTAAGAGTGACAGACTAGTAGCAGATGCACCAGCCCAAATGTGGAAACAATACTGCATTGCTTTTGCACCATATGAGTCTACTGTTGTGATACTGTCAACATCCCTTTATACATGTGAGGAAGTAAAGAAAAGTAGAATAAGTTTATCAGCAGAACAAAGGCATAGGAAGTTGTTCACAAAGGCACACAAGCGGCAGTTAGAATAGGATTGTTAATCAACGTATGGAAGTGATTTGGGACAAAAGAACTGGACAATAGAGGTCAATATATTTAAAGTTAGTTTACAAGCAAAATATGAGGAAATAAGTTTACTGTATCCCTTCCCCCTTACAATGATGTCCAGTGAATGGTGTCGCCAAATTCGGCCATTCTGAGTCCCTGTTGGTCACTTCGTATTTCGCAGTCACTCTGGTAGGACCCCTGGGTGTTGAAAGGTCTTGTCCGATGAATCATCACTTCCCCTACATTGTGAAAAGACTGGAAGTGCAAATCATTCCAGCATTGGTCAGCAAAGTCTGTATCACTGGGGAGCAAAAGTCATTTCAAGCCAAACGAATAACACTCCAACAACTGGTCAACAATTGGATAAAGTAACAATAAATATTAATTAAAAAATTATGCACTCTGATTCTTCACAAGTCTTTGACTTAGGCTCTTAACATTTGTGAATGGCCGGCACTCTTTGATAAAATCTGGCCGATTTTCTAGTTTAGTCATATCAACCAGATGTCCAAGGGTCAGTCTCTTAATGTCATGGAATCAGCAAGGACCAAAACTGAGTCTCTAGCTCACTTATACCTTAACTTATATGGAGAATTCACCGAGGGATGTCTCCACCCCCTCCACTAATTCAACTCACAATTCTCGACAAAACACTGCTGTCTCAAGTTACCAGTACAAATCCCGATTCTGCAAGACCATGAGTAGCCAATGGTTCATTAGATCTGCCACTTTTTTCTTATTTTTCATGGACTCAATCTATCACTATTACTCTAATGGGGGCGGGAGGGGTCATCTCTCCCTGTTAACATGGATGGGAGATTCCTCCTACCTTTTGAGATGGTTCCAATATCACAATTCTTTTTTATTCAATGCTCTCATCAAAATTCCAACCATGGTAAAAGGGAGTTATCAGTAGGTAATTTAATTAACAGTCATCGAAATGGATGTGTGTGACCTTTACAGTTTTTGATGAGCAATTTTTTACTCTTCAGCAGCGAAGGATTTCTTCAGTCATTTAAAAATTATCAGTTATGCATTCACAATTAAGTCATATTCTTTTCCCACTTGAAGAATATTCCCAAATATTTGCCTTATAAAAGATACACATTTCACTGTATCATGAATGGACTCCAATTCTTTTAATTTTCCACATTTGGGGAGACAAAGTACATTCAAGAAAACTTTGACTTGCACCTCTAGCACACAAAAAATGATTTTCTTCTGGTTCTTAAAAATTGTTATTTTAAACGTTTGCAATTGTTCCAGTGTTTGCTGACATATTTTTTTATTTATTTTGTTTTTTTGTTTTTTAAAGAAAAGTGTTTCAACCCACACTCTTGACTTCGTCATGAATTCAGAGACTGGTCGATCCCATCTTCCCTCTATAAGAGAAAGAACAAGCGATTTTGACCAAAGCTAACATCTACCACAAGGTCTGAAATATAAAGTCAACGGTAGGTTCTTTAATATGACAGGGGCGCATTTGAAATGAATGTTTCTGTTTAGAGCACAATTGAACTATGATACTTGACTTTTTCATTTTAAACTTTCATTCAAGCCATTATAAAATCCATGGTAGGTTCTCTATTGTGCAATGTAGACTACAATGTATCGTGGACTAAGCCACTGCGGGGAGGCATGTGAAGTTTCCTTAGAGCAGGCAATCAACTGATTTGATCAAAAAAGAGGCGATTTCACTGATTTGGGAGTGTTAAACATTTGTTGATCATCATTACATTCCGGGCAATGTTGGGTCTCCTTGCTAGTAAAAAATAAAGTGGATGCTATGACTGGAAACAGAAACCTTGAGATCTTCAATGTTAGGCTCTTCCAACTGATCTATTTGAACTTTCTTATAAATAGAGATTAAAAAATTATCGTAACAAAATAAGTATAGTTTTAGCATGACGTCATAAATTTATGATACACGTCATGTTTCAAAACATGAATTCAAACAAAAACGATGATAATAAGTAATGGGTAACCATTATCAATAGTGTTGGGAATTATTTTAATAGTCCAAAACAATTTATTTTACTTTAACTTCGTACTGCATGTAGTTTCAACACAGCTATATGATATTCCTAGCCTATAAAGATATGCGCCCGAAGGGAACATATATTTTCTAGTGATGCAAATTTCAACAATGCTTTCATTCATTTTTATCTCATCATGCATAGTCTTGTGGCAAAAAAAAGAAGAAAAAAAAAACACAGATGTATTTTATTGTTAGAAGTTGTTCATTTATAAAATAAGACTAAGAGCCACAGAATCACTTGTTATAAATCTAACTCCCAGATTTAGCACTGACTCTCTGAGTCTAATTTTATTTTTTTATTGATCGATTATGCTAAACAAAGTAAACATTCTAGAGTTCACGTTCCTATTTCCTGAGCTAACCTTTTATGTGCCTATTTGCCAAACGTTTCTATAACAGGAAGTTCACAGTTGATTATTGAAAGATTTAAAATGCTCTGGACAAGTTTTTCAATTTCGTGGGCGTTGGGTTGACACTCGTTGTCTGGTCATCCGCTTCTTCTGGAATAATGAATGTTTTAATGTATTTTTTTTTCACTTTAAACAAAAGTGAAAGATAAAAATCTTACAATGAGTTTATAAAAATCTTGGATAAAATACAAAAAGGGAAAACATTTAGAAGTTTGTCGAATTAAAAAATAAATTATATTTACATTTAAACGTACCCTACACCGCCTCCCTCAAAGGAGATATTTTTTGTCCTGTTCGTGATCACCGGCCGTTTTGATTATCCAGTGATGCTACATGAGATAGAACTGCTGCAAAAGCTAAAATCAAACTAATTTTAAGTAAGTCCAACCATACTTTGAAATGAATAAAACTCCAATATTAATGAATAAAACTCTAATGGCTGAACAGTTGATTTGAAGTTTTACATATGGCAGATACAGTGGAGGGGGGAGGTGCAAAAGAATCAAACTCATACTGGCTACTGGTTTATGAGCCCATATTAATTTTTGTGTTTTTAGAGTTGGAGGAGTGTTTAGCATTGGAAGAAAGTCACTGGTACATGTGGTTGAATTTTATAGACTTAGGGGAGATAACTCCTGCCTGCTTCCGGTTAGTCCAAGGAGCATAACTCTCACTTATACAGTGTTCAACTCTTCTGGTCTATGATTTAGCAATCTCTTTCTTCCTTACCTGATGGCATTATTCTCCATATGGTTATCTTTATTCAGTTCCACGTTTGTCAGTAATCTGACTCTTGACCCTGCCAGACAGCATGTCCTTAAACAAAAGTACTACAAAATGGAAAATCATTTAAAACTAGCTAATTTTTCAGAGAATCAATATATTACAATTTTTCACTAACAATAAAAAATATATGCAATGTTGTCTGTTTACCTATTAACCTGAAATCAAAAAAGTGATATAAAAAGCAATTTTTAAAAAAATATTTTATTCTGGAGTGCCTATTGTATATATGATCCATGTCGTGATTGCTAGAGATAAGTAGATTATAAAACTTAAAAATTTTTTTTTTATTTAATTCATTTCGTTTTATTGTTTTTAACATACCATAAAGTTTTTCTTTTCTCCCCCTTTGTTAAGGATGGAGCTTCGCTGTGTTATTGCAGTCATCAGGCATGGAGACAGAACACCTAAACAGAAGATGAAAATAGAGGTCAAGCACAAAAAGTAAATTCATCTGTGAGGTGTTTTTTGATTGACACTGTTTTAGTAAAATATTTCCCTATTCTTCTCTTTCGTATTTTTTCTTCAAATATTTAACTAAAATTGATCAAAAGGTACTCCTTATTGAGTGATGGTTTCATAAGACATAACTAATGACCAATTTTTATTTTTTACATGCCCAAATAGTGGCCATTTATGTTTTTATTTTTTGATATAAAATGAATTTTGAAATGCGATTGTGCATTTATTTCCTTTTTTGTTCACAAAGTCATTTTACTATGATGCCCTCAGAGGCATAAATCTCAATGGTTTTCTTTTTTCTCATTTATTTGTTTTTTTACTAGGTTTTTCGAGCTTTTTGAAAAATACCAAGGTTATAAACTATATACTACCATTTAATCATTTAAAACTAGTTAATAAATCAGACAATAAAGCAATTTTTTTATTATCTCAATAAAAAAAAGCATTTTTTTTTTATTATCTCATTCTGGATTGCCTATTGTATATATGATCCCAATATTAAGATAAGCAAATTATAAATCTTTTTAAAAAATATTTTTATTTAATTCATTTAACAGTTCTTTTCTCCCCTTTGTTAAGGATGGAGCTTCGCTGTGTCATTGCAGTCATCAGGCATGGAGACAGAACACCTAAACAGAAGATGAAAATGGAGGTCAAGCACAAAAAGTAAGTTCATCTGTGAGGTGTTTTTGATTAACACTGTTTTGGTAAAATAATCCCCCTTTTTTCTCTTCATATTTTTTCCTCAAATATTGAACGAAAATTGATCCAAATGTACTCCCTATTGGGTGACAGATTTCTCTTTCAATCAGTAGCTGTGGAGGCGGTTCAACTCATTCCACTATTCAGTTACAAAGATCAAAAAGTTGAACAATGCAATAACTAAATGATTATCATGTCTGTTTGTAACAGATCTGACTTGTTTCTTTTTAGTATTAACTTTAAAAATTATATTTATGTTTATTTACTTATATATTGCAAAATTTTATTGTTTTTAATATTGTTTTTGTTTTCAATATTGCAAATAGTTTTATCATTATTTTTATTATTGTTTCAAGCAGTAGTCCAGAGAACACATGTCAGTAATAGGTAAAAATTTCTCAACAATTGCGTCCATGATGTGTAAAAGACAAGTGATAGATTAAATAAAGGGGATTTCAGAAGTATAACTTTCTATTTAACAGTTTAAATGTTTCCAAATTCCTTTCAGCTTTTCTTCAACTTCAGTTTTCAACGATTGTAATAGATTGCGCAGGTTTTTCTATTCATTATTTTGGAAAAAACAAATAAAAGTAAATAATTATTTAAAGACAATATATTTTGATAATTATTTAAAGAAAATATATATATATATTACCCACAGAAGGTGGAACGATAAAGTTGTCGTCCTAAAGAAAACAACACTACAGCTTTATTTTAAAACTTTTATTGAAAAAAATCAATTCAGGTAACTTTATTATGTAGAAGAGCTGACAACTATTAAGTGTAGCCGCCTTCAGCCTCAATCACCACTTTGATACAGGCCCGGAATTGGGAGCCAGCCTTTTCCATAAGTGCCAGCGGGAGCTTGGCAGATGGCAGCGATCAGGTTGGCTTTGCTGTTGTGGGAGGTCATGTTGGTGATGTTCTCAATGAAGTCCAGCAGGTTCAAGTCAGGGGAGGAGAAGGGCCCAGTCAGAGAAGGGTACAAAGTTGTAGCACTCCTTTTGAAGCCAATCTTGAGTCTTTTTGAACTTGTGCGCCGGCACTGAGTCCTGCTGCCTAGGGTCTGCCAGCAGCCACCTGATCACACCAGGGGATCATCACACTCTTCAGCACATCCAGGTACACTTTGGTATTGACTTTCAAACTGACTTCGAAGATGTGAGGTGGCATAATGTGGCCCCTACTTGAAACCATACCAAAAACCATAATCATGGTCGGAAACTGTTTTCATCACCCTGGCCACATCCTTGTTATTCATGGTAATCGAGCGATTCATTTTGAGGGTGCTGGCAATACTGTTGTTATAACTTGGATTGGTAGAGAGCATAAGTTGTATAGTGGTGCACCTCTGATTTCACTTGTTAAAAATTGTGTCACTTTCAGGCATGATAGAAGGTTCTTATCGCTCTTGGGATTTGTACACAACTGGCCAACTAGTAGATGATCTGCAACAAAACAAGAAAACAAATTTTCATCAAACGGAAATGGAATCATGTTTTTTCTAGAGCCACAATTTTATCGTTCCACCCCGTAAGTAAAGTCAATACTGAAAGGAAACAAGTTTGAAAAAAAAAAAAAAAACCAAGTCGGAACTGTTTTGAACAGGGCTGATAATCATTCAGTCATCTGTTGTATGAGTTTTTGGTCTTCGTTACTGAAGAGTACAATGAGTTAAACTACCATAAATACTCTTAATTAATTAGCAACCAATTTTTATTTTTTGCATACCCTAAATGGTGGCCATTTATCTTTTCTTTATTTTTTAATACAAAATTAATGTTGAAATGAAATTGCGCATTTATTTTCTTTTTCATTTGCAAAGTGATTTTACCACGATGTCCTGAGAGACTTCTGGAATAATGTGTCTTTTGACTCAGCCATTCCTGCAGGATGTTCTTCATGCAAAGCATTTGATAGTTGATACCAGACAGGCAAAGTTGTTGTTTCAAAGAATTTTATTCACCATTATTACCATTTTTTCCCCCAATTCTTCATTGATATTTCTAAATAATGTAACCCTTTCTACATTATTTTTGGACCACATAGTATAGGACATAATTAAAAAATTTATTTTTTGCATAATCAAAATGGTGGTCATTTATTTATTTATTTTTTTTTTTTGAACTTTTTCAAAAATACCAAGGTTATAAAAGTGGCCACTTGAAGCTAAAGAAACCTAGACAACTGCAGGAAGTATTGGATATTGTTAGATTCTTATTGAATGAGAATAAGATTTAAAAAAATACAGTTATTGAAGAAAAAAAAGCAAAGTTGGAGCAGCTGAAACTTATATTGGAAATGTAAGTATATTGCTCATTAGAAGTTAAAAAATTTTTTTTTAATTTTAAATTTATTTTTGAATTAAAGAATTATTGTATTTTGGGTTTTAAATTGTGTAAAATAATTATAGATTCTTAAATGGTAATAAAAAAAAAAGAATTATAAATGTTGATGATTAAAAAAAAGTCTAAAATATAATTATTTACATTTTCTAGAGCAGAGATTACCAAACTCATAATGTCAAGACATTTTCTTGATTTTATATTTAAACTAAATTTTTTATTTCATCAAATCTTAACCTTAAGAATTTGGTTTATTTCTCGAGTAGAAAATATAGTCAGGTTGAAACATTGTAAAAAGATTAAAAACAATTGATCTCGAATGCAACCAGGTTTTTCATGAAGCTGTCAGATAAAGACTAACTTTAATGATAAGATTCAAACTAGTCATTTGTGTAAAGATAGGATGAGATCTAGACTGATATATTTTTTTTATTCAAACTTAAAAAAAAAAAATGTAAGGTCACTTTATAGCTTTGTTTTGTCATAAATTTATTATTTATAAACTCCTGTTAGAAAGAGTATACGAGGGGCGTGCAATTAGTAATGCCTCTGACCCACTTCCAGTTGTCTGATCTAGCTGAAATTTTGCATGTGCAATGATTTATATCTCCCTAGGTAATGTGGCAAATTACAGCTCTGAACTAATTGTGGTTTCTGTTTTACAGGTATTTGAACTGAGTCAGGTGTGAAATGGAGCCTGTTGAATGTTGAGCAGTGATCCGGTTTTTGTATTTGAAAGGACGCACACTACAGGAGACTTTTGATGAAATGAAAGAAACTTATGGTGATAATGACCCATCATATGTCCTTGTAAAACGCTGGCATCGTGAATTTAAACATGGCCAGAAGGCTATGGAAACAGCTCCCAGACCTGGTTGCCCCCCTTCTGCCATTGATGAGGCATCTATCCGTCAAGTTGAGACTGCCATTTTGGAAGATCAGGGTCTGTGGAAACTATCATTCATGACCATTTGCATATGCATAAGGTGTCTGCCAGATGGATTCCCAGGTTGCTCACACCATTCCAGAAGCGAGAACGCGTTGAGTGCTCGAGGATGAATTTGGAGATGTGCCAAGAAGATGAGTCAAAGTTTTTCAAAAGACTGATTACACAAGATGAAACCTGGGTCCATCACTATGATCCAGAGACCAAAGCCCAGTCAATGTAGTGGAAGCACTTGGACTCACCACCTCCAAAGAAGGCAAGGGTGCATCCCTCTGCTGGCAAGGTCATGCTCACAGTCTTCTGGGACCAAGATGGAGTAGTGATGACAGATTTCCTGGCAAAGGGTACCACAATTACAGGAGCCTATTATGCTTCACTTTTGAGGAAATTAAGGGAAGCTATCAAAATCAAGAGGCGGGGCAAGATCAGCAAATGTACCCTCCTTCTACAGGACAACGCTCTGGTTCACAACTCGCATGTCGCCAGATGAGAAGCACGGGCGTGTGGTTATGAAATGACCCCATCCTCCCTACTCTCCTGACCTTGCACCCTCTGACTTTCACCTCTTCCCAGCCATGAAATTGTTTTTGAAAGGAAAGCCTTTCCTAGATGATGCAGCCTTGATTTCTGAAGTCACATCATGGTTGGAGGACCAACCTGGGGTGTTCTACAAAAACGGTCTCCAGAGCTGCATCAAACGATGGAAGAAATACATAACTCTGGGTGGTTCCTATGCAGAGAAAGACTAATAACTGTGCCACTCATACCATTGTAGCATGTTGTTCTGAACCGTTTGGACACTATATTTCTGTTTCATATCATAGATGGACAGATATGGAAGATGATAATAGGACTTATTTATGGACACTTTTGCTGCATATTCCATATACCTCCATTCTAATTTGCATATTTCGTTGGTGTTCATTTTGAATACATAATGTGGTTATTCGATTCAACTACTTTTCTTCGGTTATTTTATATGACAATAATGATAAACAATTATTTTTCAAATTTCAGTTTGGATAAAAGATTTTTTTTGTTACTTTTGTATTAGATATGAATAAAGTGGAGTATAGGTTTATTAATTGTAACTTTTGGCACTCTAATTCATGAGGGAATGTTGATATACAGGTAATTGAATTATTTGTAAAATTTCAGTAATTTTGATGAAAGGTTTCTTTTTACCCTGTGCGTGTATGTGTACTGAAATTTTGATATGCTGATAGAACTGTTTGGTAAAAAAAATAAATATTTGGAACTTGGAATGTAACTATACTGTTATTCTTTTATATATGCTCTGTTGTTAGATTTAACTGACATTGAGCTTCTAAACAGAAAGGATTGGTATACATAAAGAGTGAAATATAATTGAAAAAGCATATTTTACCAAAACAACGTATAAACACACACACACACACACACACACCAGACGCACACACGTATGGACACATACACACACTTTTATTCACCATTATTGCCTTCTTTTTTTTTTGTTATTTGTCGATATTTAAAAAAAAAAAAAAAAAAAAAAAGCGACCACGTATTGTAGAACATAATTTGCAACCAATTTTTACTTTTTGCATATCCAAAATAGTGATCGTTTATCTTTTTATTTTTTAATATAAAATTAATGTTGAAATGAGATTGTGCATTTATTTTTTTCCGCAAAATGATTTTACCATGATGCCCTTAGAGGCATATGCTGTAAAAAATATATATATAATTCCTATACTCTGAAATATTTTAAACATCAATGGAAGAATTTGTCAAAAAAAAAAAAAAAAAGAAAAAAAAGAAAAAATAAAGAAGACAAAAATTCAGAAATACTTTTCAAATATAAATAAAACAAAAATACGTAAAATTAAACCTTGGTTTTCACCTTAAATTGATATTACCAGGCAAATATTTGAAATAAATTTAACAATTTATTCACATAATATCATATTTTACAGTTAAATTAAAAATTGTCTTTATTTTCCCCAAAAGAAGAAATCTGCAAAATATGTTGAATGCAGTGGGAAGAGGAAGATTTAGCAGAGTCTTCCAAGGAAGTAGGGCTATTACATTTTAATTGTTTACTTTTTTTTGTATTAGAATCACCGGTTACCAAAGACAAGTGTAACTCGAGGATAAGAGTTAATGAGATCGAAATGATTGTGTCAGCGAAAAGATGAGGAGTACTATGGGCATACCAACATTGATCAATGATATAAACTGCATTTGATTACTTATGTAGACAGTCCAAAACAGCAAGTTGTTTATATTGGATTTAACGAAGGCCAAGTTGTAATCAGCAGGGAAGCAGTCTTGCAGTAACGTGTTCCACACTTGGGTTGTTGGTTGGTTGGTTGTTTTTGTTTTACGGTATATCAACCCTTTTCAGGTTATTTAATGCCATATCCAGTGATTTTGAAGAAAATTCTTTTAATAGAATATATATATATATATATATTTTTTTTTTTCAAATTGGTTTCTATTTAACCCATAGTTGGGACTCTAACAGGTACTACCACTCCAGGTCAGAATGGACCTGGTAGCTATGGTAATTAAGGGGTGGCTCCACAATCCCCAAAGCCCACAAGCTGGGGGCCTCACCATTGGATATAGTTTAAGGTCATATCCAGGACCATCCACATTTGGGAAGAAACTCTGTCCAGGTAAAACAAGAATTTGTTGGATTTGAAAGAAGAGTAAGTTGTAATCAGCAGGGAAGAATTCCAGCAGTAACGTGTTCCACTTTTCTTTGTATGTAGCATTAGACATCTTGTGCATATTTATGTATCATTTTATTTGTCAAGTTTATGTTTTTTGCCATTTCATCTGGCGGCATAAACCAAATGTGAAATGAACAGAAGTTAGAAGTCATTCAAAAATCGTCTAATCTCAGTATTAGATATGAAGCTGAATAATAATAATAATAATAATAATAATAATAGATCAGTGGTAAATGGCTGTTGTGATAACACGAATTTATTTGCAAAAGTTATTGAAACAGGTTGAGAGTACTGGAAATCTGGGGAGACCTCTTGTCAAGTGGACTCCAGGTTGTTTTCAACGAGAAATCCTTGATGATGGCTTGTGTGAAAACTCCTAGTGAGTAATAATAATACCAATAATAGAACAAAAGAAAAAATACTGAAAGCGAAAAATTATAAGTTAATTACCCCCCACTCAAAAATCGACACCAAATAGTTAAGAAAGGTCAAAGAGGATGGAAAGACCGGGGAGAGAAAGCACTAACCAGACCTTCAATGGATGAGTACAATGAAGACTGCAACCTTGGGAAGGCTTGTTGCCAACCAAATTCCAGTGAAGACTAAGTGTTGTTGCTGTCAAGAAGTCAATGGCAAGCGACTGTTGCGATAATGCAAATTCATTTGTAAAGGTTATGGATAGAAGTGTAGAGAACTGAAAATCTGAGGAAGCTTGCTGTTACCCAGAGTCCAGGGAACCTCATTAATTGTTATCAGTGATTAATCTCTGATGATTGCCCATGTGAGAAATCCTAGTGAGTACAAATAATAATAATAATAATGATGATGATAATAAAGCAACAGAAATAAAAGAAAATCGGAAAGGTATATCTTAGACGAACAAGGAATTTCTTCGAAACTAAACTATATAGTAGAAACCTAATAAAAAGTATAAATGCATGGGTTGTATGACTAATAAGAAACTTTGGACCATTTATAGACTGAACCAAAGAAAAACTAAGGCATCTCAACCAGAAGACCAGGAAACTTATGACCATGCACAATGCACTATATACCCAAACGAGCTGAAAAAGGATCGACAGAGGAAGAGTGCTAGTTTGTATAGGAGACAGTGTGGATGACACAAAAAAAAAGATTAGAAAAATGCATAACACAGAACTCAGCAAGGATAATTACTGCAACAAATGATACTGAAAAAATGAACAACACAGAAAACAGTCAAGAGATAAGACGAGATGGGAAGAGAAACAACTACACAGATGGTTCATAAGGATGACAAAAGATCAGATTCACGAAAACACATGGACATGGCTAAGAAAAGAACACCTAAACAAAGAAACTGATTCCCTACTAACAGTTGCATAAGATAACACAATTAGAACCAACTACATTAAAGCAAAGATCAACAAAACAAAGAAACAGCAAATGCAGACTGCGAACAAAGAAACAAAATAATAAACCACATAATAAGCGAATGCAGCAAACTAGCTCAAAAAGAATACAAGAACAGACACGATCAAGTGGGGGAGGCAGTATACTGGGAATTATGCAAACAACTGCATTTTGAACAACCAGAAAAATGGTGCAAGCATAAGCCGGCAGCAGTACTAGAAAATAAAAATCACAAAATCCTATGGGATATGGATGTACAAACAAATAAACTCATTCAAGCAAGAAGACCAGATGTTATAATAGTTAACAAGAACAAAAAATTATCCCAGATCATAGATTTTGCCATTTCAGCAGACCACAGAGTGAATATCAAGGAGATAGAGAAGGAGAGCAAATACACGGAACTGGCCAGAGAATTGAAAGGGAAGATGAAGAAAGTCAAGATAATACCTATAATAGTAGGAGCACTAGGAACAATACCTAAAAACTTTGAAAAAAGAATGGGAGAGATTGGAATCAGGGGGATGACTGAGAATATACAATGGGTAACAATATGGAAAACCCTTAAATGCAGAGACTAATACACATAAGCTACAAACGCTAACTGGACATATAGAAACTTCAACAAAAGTAAAACTATAAAACAAAAACAAAGAAGCACCACATGGAATAACCAAGACTGAAATTATAAGCCTCCCCCCCCCCAAAAAAAAAACTAGTGTCAGCATCAATTGGCACCACACTTAATAGTCATGGAGGGTCAAGGAGGATTGAACGACTGAGGAGCGAAAGCACTAACCAGACCTCCACTAGATGAGTGCAAAGAAAACTAGGACCATAGGGAGGCTTATTGCCACCCGAATTCCAGTGAAGATCAACAATTGTTGCTAGCGAGAAATCAATGCTAAATGGCTGTTGCAATAGCGCAAATTCATTTGCAAAGGTTATCGAAAGAGGTGGACAATATTGAAAATCTAGAGAAAATTGTTGTCATTAGACCTCCAGGGACCACAACAGTTGTTCTTGAAAAGAAATCTTTGATGATGGCCTGTGTGAAAACTCCTACTGAGTAGTAGTATTATTATTATTATTATTATTATTATTATTATTATTATTATTATTATTATTAATAATAATAATAATAATAATAATAATAATATTAATATTAATAATAATAATAATAATAATAGAGATCTCTAAAACTGCCGTGGTGTGCATTCCTCACATAAAACTACCATGAATTCGACTGAGATGTCCATAACAATCTGAATCTGACTTGAACGTTTCCATGCATCGCCAGCAAATATGAATGCCACACATCGAGCAAGCGACGTGCTGGCATCCACCATCCTTCTCAATCACTTTATTGCAATTTGGACATTGCCGGCGATTTTCAGGATCTTCTTGCATCCACTTCTGAATATCTTCCTCTGAGTTTTTACCGCTTTCAAACATTTTGCAGGTAAGACCAAAGTGGTAGTCAATGTGACATGTTGTACAGGTGGTCACCAGACACTGATAGCAAGTGTACGGATCACCAGTGGTCGTGATTTGATAGACAGTACAGCAGTCAGGTGTAATACAATAGCGATACTTATCGGAATTGTTATTCATAAAATTTGAAAGAGAACTGAAAATTAGCTTCTTCTGCGTAGTCATCGCCATTTTGTAAATATTTTCCAAATCTTTCCAACACATTTTCATATCGCATTCATCCTGTGAACATTCCAATGGAAAAGCTCTTTCTTTCAGTGCCAAATGTACCATTTGTTTAAAGCACTCCAGACAATAAGGATGGCCACAAGACTCAATTCGATAGAATGATTCCAATTTCACAGGACAAAAGCAGACAACACAATCAATTTCATCCTTATCCACCTCAGAGCTCAAACCTGTTATTTCGTATAAAAAACTATCCAATTTCTGTAGGTTTTCCTCAGAACCCCGGGCTTCTATAGTGTTGCGATACAGTTGAATTTGAATAAGGTTTAGTTCAGTTCTCAGTTTCTCCAAATCCACTCCGTAACGTAAGATCAACTCGCGTTTGAGGCCTTTCGGACGTCCATTATCATTAAGGTTAAATTTTTTGCTTGCTGTTGTGAACATCTGCTCAATGAAATGATTTACTTCTGACTTGAGTCTAGTTCGAACTGACTCAGTACCTTGCAATGTCAAAGTCATGAGACGATAATCAAGGAATACAGAAGAACCTGGAATTTTTTTTTCTAGATCTTCAAGGAAGAGTCGACCTTCTCTACTGAAAAGCACACGAGTTGCTATGATGACCCCAATCTCTATTTTATCCCCCATGATAATCTCGTTCAGGCAATTCTTAGCCCAATTTAGTTCCTCAGCTGAATTACTATTCAAAATTAAACAGTAATCCATGCGCAATTTCTTTATTTCCAATTCAAGCGCATCTCCCTTCTGAATTTTTAGCTGATTAATTTGGTTTGCAAGTTCATCCTTAAGAATGTCATGAAGCTTTGATTTGAGGATGATCTGACAGCTGAACCTTGGTGTAAATTTGATACTGTCTTCTCCCAAAAGTAGATACATGCTGTTTGAAGGGATAACTTGGTTGCTTGGAAATCTTACCCGGGCATTATAATAAAAATCTTTTGGTTTGATGTTTTTAAGCTCTACATCGTATAGATGAAAGTGTTTCTTTAACTGTTGGTCGAGTTTGTTTTTAACTTGGTTCTCTTCATCTGGGGAATAGTCTACATGTTTTCGCGGCAAGATTACCCGGACATCTCCAATTAAAGTAAAAGATGTTGTGATTTTCTTTTTAATTTCTTCTTCGGTCGTGCCTTTTGAAACCTTCGGCAAAAAGAGACTATTTTCTCTTTTCTTGTCTATCTTAATGGACAAATCTATATTATAAAGATTCCGTGATACGCTTAAGAAGTCTTCAATATCTGTAAACTCAATGAAGCCGATTCCCTTAATTGGTCTTCGTGTCCATGTTAGCTCACCAGAACACTTGGAAAAGTGGTTCACATGTGATTTGCAGGCAGCTGCAGTGATAGCATCATCCGAGGAAGTTGATGCTATACATTGCTTTGCCGAGTCTAATGTATCAAATGTAACGCACCCCCATCGGTTATTATTTCCCGAGGAATTGAAGGGTTTTAAAGAGACTATCTTCCCAAATTGTTCCAGTTTCTTTTGAACTGTCTCAATTTCAGTTGTTTCTGGGACATTTTTGACAATCACTGTACGTGATTCACTTGGCATGATGATGCCTTTCACACAACCTCCGCTCTGTATGACAACCTTAGGTGCTAGATTATCACTATCGATTTTAATCTCTTTAATCTCCTCTTGCTGTTTGTTGACAAGCCGCAAGATATTTTCCTCAACTAATTGCTTCACTTTGGCAGAAATATTCTCCTTGGAATATACTCTCAGTTCGGAATTACCTCTGGAGAAGTCAACATAGACAGATTGATCATTCACTTCTTGACGAATTTCTTTTTCCATCTGCTTTAAGCCGGTATATTTAGGCCTGACCAGGCATCGTCCAAAATTCTCTCCCAAACCTCTGTTCACAACGATTTTCAGTATTTGAGCTTCAACTTCAGCAATCTTCTTTGCGAGAAATGGGCTCAAATCCTCTAACCAAGCTTCCTCGACAGAGAGGACAGTAAAAGCAAAATCACGGGACGTACACAATAAATTTTGAAAAACAATTAAGTTTGGATTTAAACCTAGACTTTGAAGAGATGAAGATGGATGGACATAGACTTGTTTGTTCAGATTTAAAGCCAGGTAGCCTGCATGCGGATAGCCCAGGTAAATACAGGTGTTGTCCTTGAAGCACTTGAAGAGAATTTTTGCAATGGAGTCTGAATTGAAAGCTAGCTTCCACTGAAAATCCGCATTGCATTTCAGCTTAACTCTCAGTATTTCAAACACTTCTTTCATCTTCTCGCAAACTGACTTGAGGGTTTTTTCATTTATGGCATTGCTGAGACACCAGTTTTTCCGTGCAGTTTTAGATTGGTCAAGGTAGCCTTGAAGCACCAGGAGCAAAGAGATAATATCCCCGTGTTTGTCATGGAAGCGTGAATGCTTCTTCCTATTATTTTCCATCTCTTCATCATTTCTTCCTCGAAAAAAGACATTACCACTGAAGCTATTCAGGCAAGCTATGCTCACAGCTTCTATTGTCATCTTATGCTCCATTGCTTCGACAATGAAAAGACTCATTTGCGGCTCAAATGGCAACTCTGCAATCTGATTGCCAAGAGGTGTGATCTTTTTGTCTAAAATAGCTCCTATGTTTGTTAAGTAATTGACCGTATCAGACAGGGTGCTCGCTGGAGGAGCTTCAAGGAAATCGAACTGTGATGGATCAGCTCCCATTTGAAAAAGCTTCAGAGCTGCCTTTGCTGGATGAATCCGAAGAATTTCTGGCTTTGTGGATGCACACATGTTGTTGTAGTCATCCTCCATATATAGACGGAAGCATTTTCCCTCGGAAGTACGGCCGGCTCTTCCTTTTCTTTGATCAGCTGAACTACGGCTGATAAGTCGCACAGACAGCGTGTCTATCTTGCTGACTTCATCAAAGAAGACTTCTTTTGCATATCCTGTGTCAATTACATACTTTATATTGGGGATTGTGATTGAGGTCTCGGCACAGTTTGTGGCAAACACAATTTTTCTTTTACCTCTTGGTGCTGGTTCAAAAACCTTCTGCTGGTCGTCACTGTCTAACCGCCCATGCAATGATAGGCATACATAATCACTTCTATGTGATAAGGAATTGCTGAATTTAGCACTGCAGAGTTCTGTTTCCTTGGGAGTTGGTAAGAATACAAGAACGTCTCCTTCTTTTTCTTTTTTATGAACCTCAATAGCTTTTTCTATGGCATTATCTGCATAGTCACTTTTAGGATCTGTTAATTTCTTCCATATTACAGTGACAGGATATGTGCGACCAGGAACCTTTATCACATTACTATGTGGGAAATAAGCCTGGAAGAGGCCAGGATCAATAGTTGCTGACATAACGATGAGCCTGAGTTCTGGACGCTGGCCAAGGCATAACTTTATCATTGCAAGCAGAAGGTCTGTATAAATACTTCTCTCATGCACTTCGTCGACAATTAGGCATGAATATGCGGAAAGTTTTCTATCTTTTTGAAATTCACAAAACATCTCATAATCACTCATGAATATTATCCTTGTCTGCTGGCTCATTATTTTCTTGTAGCCTCCACGGAAGCCAATATCTTTCCCTAGGGTAGAACCCAATTCAGTGGCAACATATTTTGCTACGCTAAGTGCTGCAATCTTTCTCGGTTGGGTGCAGGCAATTAAACCATACTGGCTAAAGCCAGCCCCATCAAGGTACTGAACTAACTGTGTACTTTTCCCTGATCCTGTCTCTCCCATAAATATAGTTACTTGGTAATTTTCTACTGATTTCACAATGTCAAAGCGATGGCTATAGATTGGATGTGCAGTTCTAAGGCGCAAGCATTCAATTGCAAATTCTTTATCAATAGCTGGCACTATTGCTTTAAATCTGCTTAATGTTTTCAGACCATTTAGTCTTGATTCTAGGTTTTGAAAATGTATGCTGAATTGCGTTTGTTGAGAACTGAGTTCCTGTTCTTTATTAACAAACATTTCCATGTCCTTGCAGTTTTCTAAACAACCACTGAAAAACTGTTCTCTCAAACATTTCACTTTAAGCATGTGATCTTTGATGACTTCGTCTCTTCGGTCCTTCAATTTTTTCAGTTTTTCTTTGATCTGGAAGGCGAGCTGATGCTGTTCTTGTTGCTGATTGGATGGGATTAGAACATTTTTGTTTGTAATAGAATTTCGCTCCATGTTTTTGTTTCAAATTTTAGTTTTAGAAGCTTCCAAGATATCAGACGGGAATTGTAGAAGATTCCAGGATATTAGACAAGACTTTCAGAAATTTACAAGATATCAGTCATTAGCTTTAGAACTTTGCAAGATATCAAATGTGAGTCGTAGAAACTTTAAGGGATATCAGACTTGAATCATAGAAGTTTTTGAGATATCAAACGTGAGTTGTAGAAGCTTCCAAAATATCAAACATCAGTCGTAGAAGTTTCCAGGATATTTATCTGAAAGGATATAAACATTTTTATGAATAATGCTCAATGAAAGTTTCTTTTAAATATATTAAATTTAAATTTGCATGAATATAATAAAAGTGAACATACGATGTGTCTGGCTTGCTTAGTAGTATGAGATAGAGAGAGAGAGAGAGAGAGAGAGAGAGAGAGAGAGAGAGAGAGAGAGAGAGAGAGAGAGAGAGAAGGGCGCTTATGTTTGAGGTAATAATAGCATTGGCTTTATCTTCTTATCGATTAGTTTTGTCTTTTTCCTTATCGGTTAGTTTGTTTTCTTTTCCTTATCGATTAGTTTTGTCTATTTTTCTTAGTCATTAGTTTTGCCTTTTTATATTGTTTAATTTTTTGTCTTATATCTTAACAATTAGTTTTGTCTTTTTTTTTATTACTGATTAATTTTGTCTTTTTTTTACCGATTAGTTTTGTCTATTTTTCTTAGTGATTAGTTTTGTTTTTTATCAATTAGTTTTGTCTTCTTATCGATTAGTTTGTCTTATATCTTAATGAATAGTTTTGTCATCTTATTGATTAGTTCTGTTTTTTTTTCTTATCGATTAATTTTGTTTTTTTCTAATCAATTAGTTTTGTCTTTTTATAAATTACTTGTAGCGTTTTTCTTATGGTTAGCTTTGTTTTTTTCTTATTGATTAATTTTGGCTTTTTTCTTATCTATTAGATTTTTTTTTTCTTATTGATTAGTTTTGTCGGGTTTGTTTTACTATACACATAGGTTCGAAAAAGTTGTCAAAAACAAATGTAAAATGCTGCCCGCAAACAAGAAAAGATGGCTGCAATGTCTGAAGACTCGATAATCATTTCAAAATAAGAAATTAAACAAAATGGTGTTAGAAACCTACCCACTAAATGTCACTGTAACATTTATTGGGTGGGTTTCTAACACCACTTTGTTTTATTTCTTATTTTGAAGTGAATATCGAATCTTCAAAGACATCGCAACCATCTTTTTTTGTTCGCCAGCAACCTTCAACCTTACTTGTTTTTCGAACGGAATAAACATTTAACATTAAATAAAAACACTAAAAACTTATCCAGTTACGTAGAAAAAGTAACTTATCTTGCCTTTGATAATATTTATTTGTTATATATTTGTTTTTGACAACTTTTTCGAATCTTCGTGTATAGTAAAACAAATCCAGACAAAACTAACCGATCAGAAAAAAAGACAAAAGGGTTTGTTTTACTATACACTTCTTATCGATTAGTTTTGTCTTTTTCTTATCAATTAGTTTTGTCTTTTTCTTATCAATTAGTTTTGTCTTTTGCTTATATTAGTTTTGTCTTTTTCTTATCAATTAGTTTTGTCTTTTTTTTCTTATCAATTAGTTTTGTCTTTTTCTTATCAATTAGTTTTGTCTTTTTCTTATCAATTAGTTTTGCATTTTCTTATCAATTAGTTTTCTTTTTCTTATCAATTAGTTTTGCCTTTTTTTTCTTATCAATTAGTTTTCTTTTTCTTATCAATTAGTTTTGTCTTTTTTTTCTTATCAATTAGTTTTCTTTTTCTTATCAATTAGTTTTGTCTTTTTTTTCTTATCAATTAGTTTTCTTTTTCTTATCAATTAGTTTTGTCTTTTTTTTCTTATCAATTAGTTTTCTTTTTCTTATCAATTAGTTTTGTCTTTTTCTTATCAATTAGTTTTGTCTTTTTCTAATCAATTAGTTTTGTCTTTTTCTTATCAATTAGTTTTGTCTTTTTCTTATCAATTAGTTTTGTCTTTTTCTTATCAATTAGTTTTGCATTTTTTTTCTTATCAATTAGTTTTGTCTTTTTTTCTTATCAATTAGTTTTCTTTTTCTTATCAATTAGTTTTGCCTTTTTTTTCTTATCAATTAGTTTTCTTTTTCTTATCAATTAGTTTTGTCTTTTTCTTATCAATTAGTTTTGCCTTTTTTTTCTTATCAATTAGTTTTCATTTTCTTATCAATCAGTTTTCATTTTCGTATCAATTAGTTTAGTCCTTTTCTTATCAATTAGTTTTTTTTCTTATCAATTAGTTTTGTCTTTTTTCCTTATCGATTAGTTTTGTCTTTTTTTGTCCTTATCGATTAGTTTTGTTATTTTTTCTTTATTGATTAATCTTGTTTCCATGAGTTCAAATAGCGAAAAGGTATTAAACTGCAAATTAAATATATGACGGTATTATATATATATATATATATATATATATATACTAGCAAAGATACCCGTGCTTCGCACGGAGCTTTGTTGCGCACTCAGGTACCGATTTGGAGAAGCAATTTTGAGAAGTCTGCTGTAGCTGTGTTATCAGAGATATAGGCTCTCATATTAGTAGTCAGTCTCTTCACTATAACGTGCCTCCAGAGATAGGATTGTTTCAAACTTGCATTGACAATGTTAGCCCTTGTGCGATTTTTAACCACTGGGAGGATTTGACGGAAATCACCGCAAAATAAGGTTGGAATGCCACCCATGGGATTCTTGTTTCCTGTGATGTCTTGCAGTGTTCGGTCAATTGCTTCATAAGCACTCTTGTGCGTCATTGGAGCTTCGTCTACAATGATTGCAGAGGTGTCTCTAATTACATTTGCCAAGGCTGAGTTACCAGTAATTTTGCAAACTGGCTGATCCATTCGATGAGTATCCAAGGGTACTTTAAAAGTGCTGTGAAGAGTGCGGCCACCTTGTAGTAGAGTAGCAGCAATGCCACTGGATGCTGTTGCAAGCACAATCTTTCTCATGGATCTAATCTTTGCAAGGATCAAATTGATTACAAAAGTCTTGCCCGTACCACCTGGAGCATCAAGAAACATCATGTTTTTGTTCATTTCACCTTGTGCTTCCAACATTGCCATGAATGAATTGTAAACTTCTCTTTGAGAATCGGTCAGTTTTTCTTGCATATTTTCTGCTTGTAGGGAAAGTTCTTCAAGATTATAAGTAACTTCACGTTGATACTCTCTCGCGAGTCTTTCATCTCTCCCTTGCGTTGGTGCAGGTAATCCATAGCTTGCCAATGGTTGACCGCACATAAGGAGAACTTTTTCTTCAATTAGACAAAGAGTTTTATTGTAGATGTCCTCATTAAAATCTGCTTCTGGATTGTTAACTTCTTGCCTGTATCTGTGAAGAATGTCTTCAGATATTACATCACGAAAAGCCATCCAGATCTCAAGAGGATTTCTTGGCTCACAGGCTGTTAAAATTATCACAAATAGGCTTCGCAAATTTGAAGGTGATTGAGTGGCACTTGCCTCTCCTACTGCTTGATGCAAGTGATGGTCATTTTCTAGAAGGCCTCGAGCAAGGCACGCTGCTCTGTATGTTTCAAACACCTGACCATTGTATGCTCGCAAATTTTGAGAAAAAGTTGGACCAGCAACCTCATTGAGCAACAGGCGTAAGAAATAACACTCCCCTGCTTTTGGACTAATCGTGTAGATTCTCCCAATGCATGGTGCCTTCCATACATCATCATTTTCAGCACCTTCAACTTGTACCCCACGCATTCTTCTCATCCATTTCTTTGTCGATTTGTTCCAAGTGTAAAACTCAGGGACTTCTACGTATTTGAGACCCCTTGCAAAGTCATCCTCATGGCAGAGTTGAAAAAATGGTGTCAAAGTTGTGGCAGGCGGTGGACCTTGGGCTCGTTCCAGAGCAGTATCAGCTGAGAACATGACATTCTGCCCATTTTCAAGATGAACAGAAAGTTGTACAATTGGGGGGAAATGTTCATGGATGGGATGTTCCAATATCCTCCAGGCCGCCTCTGAACTGCCGACATACCTTGCATTCTGGAACTGCTGGATCTCATCCACAATGTGACTTTGTACTTGGCCTTGTTGGTTAGCTGCTCCATCAGTTCTTTGTAGTTCAAACACTGCTTGATCACATCCTTTATTCACGTATTTGAGGACATATTTGATGCTTTGGATCGAGCTGCAAATTTCTACGTTAATGTGAGCGTTGAACTGCTGAAGGAGGACCTTGTTGTACGGAACAATCCACTGGTTTGTTATTTCTTGATTAACATACCGACCATTTCTCTTCATCCTTATTGTACCAGTCTGGCTTCCATCTTCTGGTTTTCTTCGCCTGTACTTGGGGTAAGAGTCTTGGCCTTGCTCGGTACACTGAAGAAATTCTTTTGGGTATTTTTTGGAACATTTGTTGTCAATCGTACATGGACAATTTGGATTAAATGGTCCACAAGGTCCATGCACCATATGTGCCATCACTTTAGCATGAAGATCAGGATCTTCCTCTTTGTCAGGGATCTCTGCAGATATGCAGAGATCCATTTTTTCTGGTAGAAGTTTGTCCTCTGGGGCCTGCCAGGTGAGGATGTGTGCATGCGGCAGTCCTCTTTTTTGATATTCAATACTGTACAGGAAAGCCCTCAACCTGCCAAATCCTCCCTTTTTAATAAATTCAAGTAACTTTTTTAGCTTCTGCCTGAAAACCCTGGCAACAATATCTGGACGATCCTGAGGGTCTTGCCCTTGAAGACAATTTTCTGTAATTTCTGTCCACTTTGGATTTGTTGTGAACGTGATGAAGAGGTCGGCTCGGCCCATTCCCCGAACATATGCCATGGCATCACTTTGACGCTCAAACATGTATCGAGGGCCTCCTGTATAAGTTGCCGGAAGAACAACTCGTTGACCAAACTGTTCTGGATTCCCATCCTCCCTAAGAATTGAATCTCTCAAGTTGCTATAATTGTCAGCTCTCAGGGTCTGTTGCTCACGCCTCAGGAACTGTAAACGTTCTGTTTCAATCTTGCAGTACACATCCACCAGCCATTGTTGAAATAGCCTTCGGTACCAGAGAAAATAGTTTCCAGGCCGAGTCATTAAATGGTACGAATAAAATTGCTGTTGGGTAACTTTTCGCCCATTGGATGCCTTCATGTAGATGTTGTAAAATGGAGAACCATAGGGGTACATTAACGGGTACATTAAAGTATCGTAGAGGGGATGTAGTTCGGAGATCCATTTTAATGTATCATTTCTAAAACGCAAGACAATATCCCGGTTAGCTGTTGGTTCATTCTCCATTAATATTCCAATCTCATACGTTGTTGTTGGAGCATTGAATCGCCGTGGATGCTCTTCTTGCGGCCTTCGGTCTTCCCTTATGACAACTTTATGTTCTACCAAGTGTTCTTCTTCAATCCTCTCCTTTGTTGTTTTCAGCTGACAAATGAAGCTGTTGTTCTCATGTAAAAATTCAGTCAGACTTTGGAGAATGTCTCTATTGAGTCTACTGTCACGTCCCCGATTATGTAGTTCCTCTTCCAGACTATCCAAGAAGTAGACTTGAATAAACTTTGCTGTTTCATCTTCAGGTGGTAAAAGACTCCCAATCTGGTGGCAAACCTGGCCTCGAATTCTAAAAGAAGGATTCCACCCATGTACTGCCACAATTTTGTGACCAAATGATGTCATTGCAAAACAATTGTTATAACCGCGTAGATTTTGCAGAAAATCTTTAGAGATGGGACCATTGCCGGAGAGCAAATCTTGAAGCAACTGAGGCAGTGGTGGAAAGCTATCAAGCACAACTTTGCCAGAAGAACAACAACAACCAGGGGTTTCTCCTTTAAATTTTACAGCTGAGCAATGTTGACATACTTTGTCCATTTTTCCTATATCAGCTGTAGTGAGAGAGTCATTTTTGTTGTAGAGCAATCCTTTTCTATTGCAGTGTTCTATTTCATGGTGTCTCAAAGCAGTCATTCGTTGTCTAGCTGCCTCGTTTTCTGTCAATTGCTGGGGCAAAGTCATACTCTCTCTCCATGCAGCCTCTCGTTGTTGCCCTTGGTATAGGCGAAAGCTTCGTTGGGTTTCCGATTCATTCTGATGTCGTTGAGCCACTCTCAACTGACCTTGTGTACGTCTACTTACCTCATATAATTCATTCGATCGTAATATTGCTTCTCTTTCCAGTGCATATCTTTGCCTTTCTTGAATTTCATCTTGTGATGAATTTAACCGCCTTACAGCATGTCTAGTTCTGTCAGCTTCACGTTGGGTTTCTCTTTCCAAATCTGACAGTCTTGCTCTCCTTTCTCTTTGACGTATCCTGTTAAGTTCTAGACGTCTTTCTCTATCTGAATTGTTTTCATTGGAGCGAACTGCAGCAACTCTTAGTCTATTAGCTTCCAATCTTTCCATTCTTTCTTCCTCACTTTCGTTTCTACTTCGTTTGGGTGGCATAATTTCGGTTTTAAACGGAATTGTTTAACGATATTAATGATTGTAAATTAATTAAGCGTAAAGGAAATGTATACTAACTGAAATGGACGAACTATAAATAATATTTCTGAATAGTACAATTATAAACAATTATATTGTACCTATTTACTATGCCTCCCCACGGGACAGAGTTAGACACCAGGGTCGTTTTTTAACGTGGAGAAAAGGTACAAAAATAAAAATTGTCTCAGTCGTGAAGGATTTCTCCTCCACCGAAAGAGAACAAGAAAATGAAGTGCAGCATCTGAAGAACAGATACTACACTTTGATCTTGACCAAAAGGAATGAATAAAAGCGACCTACGTGTGACTCATTACTTCCGGGTGTAAACGTCACAGTCTAAAAGTAATAATTAAAAAAAAAAAGTAAATGTAAAATAAATGTAATACCAACTTAGGTTAACTAAGTAAACAGTACAATTAAAACAGTTCTATTAAAACAAATAATTACTAAGATCTAGGTAATTGTTAGTCTCATTGTTATGGTTTTAAAGAAAAAAATGTGTAAAAAAAGTTCTGCTTTTGTGAGTACGTGTATTTCTTTTAAATTACATAACCTTTTTATTTTATTATTTATATCTCTTTTAAATTTATATATTTTGTTAGTAAACTGGAAGAAATTCAGTTGAATAAAACCTTGTTCGTGTTCTTTACGTTAAACTCATATTTTTATAAAAGGTTCATCCGGTTTAAAGAAAGCACTAAGTTTAAATAAGACTGGAAATAACTAATTCAATATATAAATAGAAAAATGAAATAAATATAAGCTTTAAGTCTTAAGATAGTAATAATCAAAATGTAATAAATTATTTGTAGTTCAAATCTATGATAAGACAGGCTTTCGAAATAGGCTCGACCAGAAAGATTAAATTGGAACGAAATTATAATCTCCGTGCCATTTTCAAAACAACCCCACAAAAGTAACGATATCCTGCAGTTGGTTAAAATGACAACGTTGGTTGTAAGAAAAATGTAAAAGAAAATGCGCTTATCTGTTTATTTTTACCTGTTTTATTTAATTAAAAAAAAATTGGCTATAACTGGAAGAGAGCGTTATGTTTTGGGGGTTGTTTAAAAAATAGAATGGAAATAAAGTTAGTTCCGTTTTAATTGTGTTTAATTGCGGCAAGCGCTAACAAAATCGAAAAATCACTGTTTACATTCGAAATGTTAACTTTTATAGGTTTACAGGTTTGCTGACAAGGCTGGGGGTGTTTAATACAATTATTTTACTAAATTGATTTTTTTCATTTAAAAATAAAATTATTTCTTTTTTAATAAAGTTTTATTTTAAAATATTTGTTTTTGTTTATTTATATAAAATTACGATAGTTGAATTGTATTCTTTCAATAATATTGGCAAGTAAAATATAAAAGATTAAAACGGAACGAAATTGAAATTTCCATTACATTTTCAATACAATCCCAAAATATAAAGCTTTGCTCGCCAATGAATTGTTTTGATAATATACGTAAAGTGAAATAAATCGAATATAAAATTAAATGAAAATATATTAAATGATTAAATGTTAAATAGATTTTGTAAATAGTACAGTTGAAATGATTAGAATATTTCCAATATGTAATAAGGTCGAGGTAATTAGTTAAAGAGATTTAATATAATGTGATATGCAAATGAGCATAAGTCATTCGATATGGGGGTGGTTTGTAGACTAGTATATAAAGAAATTAGGCATAGATTCTTATGTCTCCTATAACAGAAACATCCTAAAATGGGTTCTAATGTTTCTCTACCAGGAGAGATCTACCCTCTTACCTCCTTTATATTTCGTTGATGATGGAGAGCTGTACACACAGACAGAAACACACGAACCCTATTACTTTATAAAAATATATATATATATATATATATATATATATATATATATATATATATCTAAAAGCATGGTGGAGCAGTCTTGTGGGTTTGGCTTTAAATCCCATCACTGTCACCACTACAAAGTTATATAGTAATCATTGAACATGATAAGAGTTTAATAATAGCTTCTTAAAATAAATCAGTTTTTACAACAGGAAATAAGCTTCAAAGTGATTTTTCTGGAACAAACTGGATCTGAACTTGGGACTCCGAGATTGTTAGTCTGTGCCGTTAACAACTGAACCATCGTCACCTCCCACTAAGAAGATGATCACCGATCTCTCAATTGGATGCTTTTGACGACAACTCACGTGAGAACAACTGCTGTACCTTTATTTAAATTATTTAAGTAAGAGTAATCTCAAGGGAGACAACCCTTTATCTTATTATTGGGTTTTCACTTAATAAGATTTAGAGAGTGAAGGCTAATGAGACAAAAAGGATTGTTAGCATAGATGTAGAACACTATGGGAGTATTAACATTTATATGCATAAAGATATTTGCAATAAACAATTTGCCTGGCCAATAAGGTCCACTTAGGAATTGTATAAAATAAAACAAAAAAAAACAACAAAAAACAAAAAAAAAAAAACAAGCCTAATCTGAAACACAGGCAGTATAATTATCTTAAATGTATAACTCTTTGAGAATGTGGTGAAATCAGAAGAACTCTCCCATCAACATCCGTTGATTATCTCCCTTTTCCTACTTCCTGTACAGCCCCCCTCCCTTTACCTGATTCCTCCTTTTTCGAGAGTCTCCTCGTGGTACGCACGCTTCTCTCATGGACTCCTCATGTGAGGATTTAGTTCAATAAAGCCCACTTGAGCAGTTACTCCACTCTTTGCCTTATTCTGTTCTCGTTGGTCTCTCCTTTCATCACAATTTATTGAACTATATCCTCTCCTCACTATGGAGAAATATTTAAAACCAGAACGGCTACATCTAGATCCCAGCCAACCCGACGCCGCAGATATCTGGACACATTGGAAAAAATCGTTTGCCATCTTTCTCGACGCTGCCGGTGAAACTCAACAAACTCCTCTGACTGACAGGCTTAAATTCAGCCTCCTCGTTAATCTTGTCTCTCCAACTATCTTCAAGAATATTTCTGACGTGGACTGTTTTAATTCCGCGATGGACATACTGGACACCATTTTTATTCAGCCTAAAAATAGCATCTTTTGTAGGCATCTTTTGGCCACTCGCCGTCAACAAACGGACGAAAGCATCGACCAATATTTACAGTCGTTAAAAACCCTTGCCAAGGATTGTGAATTTCGTGCCGTCTCGGAGACGCAAGCGAGAGATGAATACGTTCGAGACGCATTTATAAATGGAATGTCATCGAACTATATTCGACAAAGACTTTTAGAGAATGGGTCGCTGGACTTAAAAGCCGCTTACAACCAGGCACTCGTTATGGAAACGGCTCAGAAACAATTAGCGTCCTATTCTCGAACGAATGCCGTAAGCGCGTCTACCCGAGCCGAGGAAACAAACATCACCGCAACCGCACCCTCCACACCCGAACGGATAGTAGCCGCTGTCGCATGCTGTTACTTCTGTGGAAGAGGGAAGCACAACAGATCTGAGTGTCCCGCGCGAAACGCCTTCTGTAAGAACTGTAATAAAAAAGGGCATTTCGCACGTGTTTGCAAATCGTCCGCCGTTGTCGCCGCCGCCGCTGCTACCAACCCCGGTAAGTCTATTATCGCTTCTCTCTCTACTCATAATTTTTCGGAAAGCCTGTCTCGTTCGACATTATGTGGGAGAATAAGGGGTAAAACGGTAAAAATACTCATAGACACCGGTAGCACTGAAAACTTTATACACCCGGACCAAGTTAAGAAGCTGGGGCTCGCTATCTCGCCAAGTACTGAACGAATCTTCATGGCTAGCAGTTCCCATTCATCCAGTACCTTAGGACATTGTATAGCATCCCTCCGTTTGAAAGATAGAGAATACCATAAGGTGAGGCTTACTGTTATGCCAGACTTGTGCTGCGATGTCATTCTCGGGCATGATTTTCTATGTCGACTTTCTTCAATAGAAATACCTTTTGGGGGATCACTTACTCCCCTTACTGTGTGTGGACTTACTGCTATGAACAACATTGGCTATCCCTCCCTTTTTGCGAATCTAACTTCAGACTGCCGTCCGGTAGCTATAAAATCCAGAAGACATAGCCTACCTGACTCGAAATTCATTCAGTCAGAAGTAAAACGTATGCTGAAAGAAGGCATTATAGAACCCTCGCAATCCCCTTGGCGAGCCCAATCACTAGTAATATCGCCTGAAAATCACAAGAAAAGACTTGTCGTCGACTATTCGCAGACAATAAACCGCTTTACGTTATTGGATGCTTACCCCCTTCCGCGGATAGAGGACATGGTGAACGAGATTGCCAGCTACCAAGTATTTAGCACATTAGACCTGACAAGTGCTTATCATCAAGTCGCGATAAAACCCGAAGAGCGGAAATATACAGCCTTTGAAGCTGCTGGGTCCCTGTATCAGTTTCGTCGAATCCCTTTCGGAGTGACCAATGGTGTGGCGAGTTTCCAGCGAGTGATGGATGACATGATAAAGCGTGAAAACCTTCTAGGTACCTACGCTTATATTGATAATGTCACTATATGTGGACGAAACCAGGCGGACCATGACAACAATTTGAAAAGATTCCTGGATAGTGTGGCAAAGTATGGCTTAACTTTGAATGCAAGTAAATGCTACTATTCACTCGGCTCCGTGAATTTGCTTGGGTATAGCATAAGTAAAGGGTCAGTAAAACCCGACCCTGACAGACTTAAAGGATTGATGGACCTACCAGTACCAAAAAACCTCTCTTCCCTCCGTCGAGCGATGGGAATGTTCTCCCACTATTCAAGGTGGATACCCAATTTTTCTGAGAAATTACATCCCCTGACTAGAGTAACTAGTTTTCCCCTCTCTGAGAGACAGTCGGATGCTTTCTTCCACCTAAAAAAAGAAATTGCCAAATCCTCGCTGACTAGTATAGACTCGGACTCCCCCCTTGAAATTGAAACGGATGCTTCCGAACATGCTATTGCTGCTTCACTAACCCAAAACGGTCGGCCCGCGGCTTTCTTTTCAAGAACCCTAACGCCTACAGAACAAAAGCATTCTGCTGTAGAAAAAGAAGCCTATGCCATTGTAGAAGCGATCAGAAAATGGCGACACTTGCTACTCGGGAAGCATTTCAAGCTCATCACCGACCAAAAATCTGTCTCCTTCATGCTAAACCCTAAAGGTAAAAGTAAAATAAAAAATGAGAAAATTACTAGGTGGAAATTAGAGCTTGCCTGCTTCAGCTACGATATAGTGTATCGCCCCGGAAAACAAAACGCGGCCGCCGATGCACTGTCTCGAATTTGTTCATCCACAAAAATGAATAACAAATTGTTCGATCTACACAGGAGCTTATGTCACCCTGGAGTGACTCGAATGCTGCATTTCATTCGAAGTAAGAACTTGCCCTACTCGGTGGAAGACATAAGGGCTATGACTAGGTCTTGCCAGGTGTGTTCCGAGATAAAACCAAGATTTATTAAAGTGTCCTCCCAACCCCTCATAAAGGCGAGCAAACCGTTCGAGAGACTAAGTATGGATTTCAAAGGACCTCTACCTTCCAACTCTCGCAACAGGTACATACTGACCGTTGTGGATGAATATTCTTGTTTCCCGTTCGCCTACCCTTGCGCAGACGTCTCAGCAGCTACGGTAAAGAAGCATTTGACCAACCTATTCTCCGTTTTTGGAAATCCATCTTTTGTGCACTCTGACCGGGGCACGGCCTTCATGTCGGATGAACTAAAGGAATTCCTAAATTCCCGGCGAATTGCCACGAGCAGAACTACCGCCTTCAATCCTCAAGGTAATGGTCAAGTGGAAAGATACAATGGAATTATCTGGCAAACAGTGAACTTAGCACTGCGGTCAAATAACCTTCATGTTAGTAGTTGGGAAAAAGTTCTAGACGTGGCCCTCCATTGTATACGTTCGTTGCTCTCCACTGCTACTAATTGTACCCCTCACGAACGCATGTTTACCTTCCCAAGAAAATCGTCTACAGGTGAATCTATACCGACATGGATGACAAAATCTAAATCTGCTCTCCTGAAGCGACACGTGCTGGGTAGTAAATATGAGCCCTCGGTGGAAACAGTTGAGATCCTGGATGTGAATCCGAACTATGCCCACGTACGGCTTAATAATGGAAGAGAAACTACTGTATCTCTTCGTCATATTGCTCCCTTAGCAGAAGAAGCAATTCATTCCCAGCCACTTCTGGAATTAGATTCCACCCTTTCTGACCCACCATGTGCTCTGCCAAATGACCAACCCAACATACTCCCTTCGACACTCGAGGAACCTGAACACCTTCTTATGGTAAACCCTACTGACACCGCTAACTCTATCGTGGAGAATCTCGCTCCTCCTTGTCCTCAATCAACCTTCCAAGACGATAATTCGAGGCCCTCTCCGATCCTATATGATGCAACCAATCCGCGACGCTCCTCTAGAGTTCGTCGGAAACCTCGGTACCTAGATGAAAATTACCAACCTTGAACTCTTTTTATCTTTTCTCTTTGTTTCCTATTTCAGCCGAAATAGACTACTGCAGCGACCTGGTCCCTAAGAAGCTGACTGACCTGGACTTTCCCTGAGCGGCGGAAAATGTGGTGAAATCAGAAGAACTCTCCCATCAACATCCGTTGATTATCTCCCTCTCCTACTTCCTGTACAGGCCCCCTCCCTTTACCTGATTCCTCCTTTTTTGAGAGTCTCGTCGTGGTACGCACGCTTCTCTCATGGACTCCTCATGTGAGGATTTAGTTCAATAAAGCCCACTTGAGCAGTTACTCCACTCTTTGCCTTATTCTGTTCTCGTTGGTCTCTCCTTTCATCACAGAGAATATACATTATTTTAATTCACAGCTTATGCATTAAACATGTATTACAAACATATCCATCATCAGAACAAAAGGCTGAAACTAAAATTATGGTTAACATATTTATTTACAGTTAACAATCATAAAAGAGAAGCAATATACATTATACAAAACAATAAAAAGTTATTTAGTTCTTGCACTACTTTTAAGATAGAAATAATGCTTACTGGAGAGACCTCCTAGATTCTTAATTTTGGGGAAGCCCAACAGGAAAGGTTTGAAGTAATTAATAATTAGTTCTTAATACTCTCAGGGTTTTTTTTCATGCAAAAACAAGGGAAGCCACTCGGTGCTGCTCAAAGCAATAGGGAGGTAATAGTGGCTAAGTGGTTAATGACACACACTGACAATCTAGTTTGCTGTACAGTAAAGAATTCCCACCTCATCTATATACATATATATTATACTAGCTGGCCACCTGGCATTGCACGGCTGTAAAATATGGGTGCCTCATGAATTGAACTACAACCAAAAGAAACGCCATTACAAAATATGATCTTCCCTTCTTTTATGCAATAAGAATGACCTGTTTCTTGACCGGGTTGTGATTTACGATGAAAAGTAGGTTTTTTACGACAACTGGCGACGCTCAGCTCAGTGGTGATGTTTACTGTCCGAAGGCCTTACCTTGCAAAGTAACAACGACTGCTGAAATTAAAAAAAAGGAAAAAGAAAAAGAAAAGCCATTTTAACTCGGTGCAATAAAGAAGAAAACTGGTCCCTTATTGAAACAATTTTAAAAAATATTAAACTTTATTATTTTCTTTTTAAAACCAAATCTCCCTCAGTAATATCAATACCCCTAAGATGTGATATACCGGACATTATTTCTCGTTCTCACGTAACACTCGACATGTTTTTTATTTGTTTTCTGTGTTTTTTTTTTTCTTTACCGAATAAACGATTTCAACCATAGTCGGCGAGGTAGAAAAATCGATTTTACCCTTTTATAAAAAACACTAAATAAGTAAATTCTTTTTATATTAATATAAAAAATATGCGGTCTCGTTTATGAACATAATAAACGCTTTAAAATAAGTGAAACCACCAGCCAGTTAGGTAGAAAACGGACACTTAGAAAATCGATTTTATTTTAAAAAAAAAAACATTAAACAAGTAAAAATATTTTTAAAAAAATATTATGGGGGGCTATAGTCTATTTTAAAAACCAATATCACCTTCAAGAACGATCATAAAATGTGTTTTCAATCGATATTTATTCAATAAGGGACCAGTTTTCCTACCTAGCGAAAGGGGTCGAGTTTTCCAGAGACGAGTTTTCCGGAGACGAGTTTCCCCGAGACGAGTTTTCCTAAATTCAAAACAAATATATAACAAATAAATGTTATCAAAGGCAAGATAAATTACTTTTCTACCAAACGGGATAGAATTTTCGTTTTTATTCAATTTAACATGTTTATTCAGCTCAAAAAGCATACAGTGTTTACCGATGTATTGGAAAATTCAAAATGGCGGCCGACTCTCTCTTTAACATGGTAAGTTCGGGAAAAGGTGTTATAAATAATAAACTAGACAAAATACTATTAAAAAACCACCGAATATATGTCAAGTTATGTCACGGTAACATATATTGAGCAAATTTCTAACGGTATTTTGTCTAGTTTATTATTTATTACACCTTTTTCCGAACTTACCGTGTTAAAGAGAGAGTCGGCCGCCATTTTAAATTTTCCAATACATCGGTAAACACTGTATGCTTTTCGAGCTGAATAAACATGTTAAATTGAATAAAAACACGAAAATTATATCCAGTTTGGTAGAAAAGTAATTTATCTTGCCTTTGATAACATTTATTTGTTATATATTTGTTTTTTGACAACTTTTTTGAATCTATGTGTACAGTAATACAAACCCGTAAATTCTTTTTATATTAATATAAAAAAAAGCGGTCTCGTTTATGAACATAATAACCGCTTTAAAATAAGTGAAACCACTAAAAACTTAACCAGTTACGTAGAAAACGACACTTAGAAAATCGATTTTATTTAAAAAAAACCCATTAAACAAGTAAAAATATTTTTTTTTAATATTATGGGGTTTATAGTCTATTTTAAAAAACAATATCTCCTTCAAGAACGATCATAAAATGTGTTTTCAATCGACATTTATTCAATAAGGGACCAGTTTTCCTACCTAGCGAAAGGGGACGAGTTTTCCGGAGACGAGTTTTCCCGGGACGAGTTTTCCGGGCACCCAAATACTTATTAAAAAAATACTCTAGTTTTAATACTTTTTCGTGTCATTACGAAACAAAAATAAAGAAAGAAAACACGTATTATAAAAGAAAGCAATTATTTTATTTAGAAGAATTAATTCAGTTTAAATAATTCGTGTGTTATTACAAAACAAAAAAGAAAACACGGTCTTATGTAATTTTGGTATCGCGCTGAAATAATAACGTTATTATTTCGAAAGCCATTCTTAACATCGAGAGAGGAGGGTACCGTTTAAAAGTCATTTTAGGGGCACTTGTTTGTGCAGTACTTAAAAATATACAAATTTATTTTCTTTTGGAGGTGGGGGAGGCTCGTTTTAAAACTATATCTACCTCAGTATTTTCTTTAAGTTTCGAACATTTTTTTGTTAAAAATCATTTACTCAGTAATGTCGAGTCTGACATTATTTGTTATTTCTTTTTAATTAAATAAACTCTTTAAAATAAGTTTAAACACCGAAAACTTACAAAGCTAGGTAGAAAACGAAAACTTAGAAAAATCAATTTAATTTTTTGAAAACAATAAACATGTAAAAATATTTTTAAAAATATTATGGGATGTGCATTATTACCTAAAAATATACAAATTTATTTTCTTTTTACTTTCGTTTTAAACCTATATCTACCTTAATATTTTCTTTAATTTTCTATTTTTGAGCAATTATCCTCTTAAGACGTGATTCTCTTATGTTGGACATTTTTTGTTCATAAGTAACACTCGACATTAATTTTTTTTTTTTAAACTAAATAAACTCTTTAAAATAATTTGAAAGACCAAAAACTTTCAAAGCTAGGTAGAAAACTAAAACTTAGAAAAATTAATTTTATTTTTTTAAAACAACAGTAAACAAGTAAAAATATTTTTTTTTTAAATACTATGGGATGTGTATTCTCTTTTAAAGACAATATCTTCTTCAAGAACGGTCATAAAATGTGTTTTCAATCGATATTTATTCAATAAGGGACAAGTTTTCTTACCTAGCAAAAGGGGATGAGTTTTCCGGGGACGAGTTTTCCGGAAAACTCGTCCTCTTTTGCTAGGTAGGAAAACTGGTCCCTTATTGATTGAAAACACATTTTATGACCGTTCTTGAAGAAGATATTGTCTTTAAAAGAGAATACACATCCCATAATATTTAAAAAAAAAATATTTTTACTTGTTTACTGTTGTTTTAAAAAAATAAAATTAATTTTTCTAAGTTTTAGTTTTCTACCTAGCTTTGAAAGTTTTTGGTCTTTCAACTTATTTTAAAGAGTTTATTTAGTTAAAAAAAAAAAGTAATGTCGAGTGTTACTTATGAACAAATGTCAGACATAACAGGATCACGTCACGTCTTAGGGGGATAATTGCTCAAAAATAGAAAATTAAAGAAAATATTAAGGTAGATATAGTTTTAAAACGAGCCCCCCCCCAAAAAAAAGAAAATACATTTGTATATTTTTAGGTAATAATGCACATCCCATAATATTTTAAAAAATATTTTTACATGTTTATTGTTTAAAAAAAAAAAATTAAATTGATTTTTCTAAGTTTTCGTTTTCTACCTAGCTTTGTAAGTTTTTGGTGTTTAAACTTATTTTATTTTTGACTCAACATTACTTAGTAAATAATTTTTAACAAAAAAATGTCCGAAAATTAAAGAAAATACGAAGGTAGATACAGTTTTAAAACGAGCTTCCCCCACCTCCAAAAGAAAATGTATTGGTATAGGTGCCCGGAAAACTCGTCCACGGAAAACTCGTCTCCGGAAAACTCGTACCCGGAAAACCCAACCCTTTTCGCTAGGTAGGAAAACTCGTCCCTTATTGAATAAATATTGATCGAAAACACATTTTATGATCGTTCTTGAAGGAGATATTGTTTTTTAAAATAGACTATAGCCCCCCCCCCTAATATTTAAAAAAAATATTTTTACTTGTTTAATGGTTTTTTTTTTTTTACACAGAGATCACCACTTATCAAGGCCTGGAAGCCACTCAGGGATAAGGGTTATTGCAAGTACATTATGTTAGTGTGGAGATTTGATGAAGTGTTTAATTAAGGGGGCGGTTCATTAGGAATTTGTTAACATTGGACTTGAAGACATCCAGGTTGTAGTCCGGAGGGAAGCAGGCAGACGGAACAGAGTTCCACAGGTGCGCAGTTCTAAGAAAGAAGTTTTGTTCATGGAATCCGCATTTTGATTTAGGCACAGATATAGAGTGGGGGAAATTTTTCACAGTGGATTCAGCTAGACAGGTGTTTTTCGTGAAAGATTGGCGAGGGGGGACCAGAGATTGAAGTTCAGACGAGCACCTGCCATGGAAATAACGATAAAACAAGGATAGGCTCGTAACGTCTCTTCTGTGGGAGAGAGGTTGCAGGGTAGAGAAAAGGGCATTCCCCACTAAGCCACGAAGTCTATTTTGTACTCTGTCAAGGCAGAATAGGCTGTTTTTAGCAGCTCCTGCCCAGATATGGCAAGAGTACTCCATCCTTGGACGTACTTGGCTTTTATATAGATAGAGAATTGCATCAGTAGTGAGATATCTTCTGGAGCGGTAGAAGGATCCCACCATCTTTCCAGCGACCTTGGCAACAGACTTGATGTACGTGTTCCATTTCAGATCAGGAGTAAAGGTCAAACCCAGAAGCTTGTCAAAACACGGGGCCTCACCCAGACGAGAGCCATCCATCACAATTGATGCCAGATGGGGATCAGAGCATTGATGATGTAAGGATAGGAGTTTGGTTTTGGATGCATTAAAGGTAACCAGCCACATCTTCCCCCACTGAACCACGCGCTCGAGATCAGAGGAGAGAGAATCCGAGAGAACTTTGTCATTTACAGCCTTTGATGTGTTGCCGTAGATGGTCATGTCATCAGCATAGATGTCAACGAATGATTTAAGTATGTGTTTAGGGAGGTCATTGATGTAGATCAGGAAGAGAGTTGGGCCCAGGATTGACCCCTGAGGGACTCCAGCATTTATATTGCAGGCCTCCGATTTTTGTCCATCTACCACTACTCTTATGAGCCTATCGGAGAGAAATGATTTAATGATTGAGAAAACATTTCCAGTTATACCGTAGATGGAAATCTTGTGAAGTAGACCCTTATGCCATACCTTGTCGAAGGCTTTTGATATGTCAAGAGCAATTGCCCTAGAAAGGAAGCCTTTGTCAAGAGATTCACTAATCCTGTGGGATATAACTGTCAGCACATCTGCGGTAGATCTTGCAGAGCGGAAACCATATTGTGTGTCACTAAGAAGGTTATTCCTGCTGAGGTGGTTGACTATTTCTCTATTTAATATGGATTCCAGCAACTTACTCATGACACACAGGAGACTTATTGGTCTGTACTGAGAGGGAGATGACTTATCACCTGAATTCTTAAATACAGGGCAAACTGATGAGGTCTTCCAGGGAGTCGGAAAGCACTTCTCCTTAAGGCAGCGCTTAAATAGTTTCGGAAGTATTGGAGCAAGTTCTGGTTGAAGCTTTTTTAACACTATAATTGGGATGCCATCAGGGCCAGTTGCTTTACTGGAATCTAGGTTCTTGATTAGCTTGGTGACTTCATGCACAAATATTTGTATGTTACCTAGCTTGTTCTGTGTTATAGGAGGAAATATGGGGAGTTGATGGCCTCCGTCGCATAGGGTAGAATTAGCTGCAAAGTTCTTTGCAAATAGTTTGGCTTTGTCTGACGCTGACGAGATGACCTCTGGTCCATTGATAATGGTTGGGATAGAATGCACACTTCTGTTCAGGATCCTATTTGTTATTTGCCAAAACTGGTGGGAACCAAGCCGCTGATCAGCTACCTTGGATTTAACAGACTGGGCATATAGTTCTCTTGCATCTTTTATTACTCTTTTACAGTGGTTGCTGGCGTTCCTGAAAGCAGCTTTAGTCTCAGTGCATCTATTACGTTGGTAGCTATGGAAAAAGTGATTTCTGTGCGCGATAGCAGCAGCACATTCTGGGGAGAACCATGGCTGGCTGTTAGGTTTTTGTTGGAATTTTGTAGATGGTATGAATTGGTCTATGCCTACAATTAACCATTCGGTCAGATCTGATACTATAGAGGACACTTCCTTTTTAAGCATGGAGTGCAGAGGTAAATCAGATATGAATGTACGGAAGCTATCCCAGTCAGCCATAGAGTATCGGTATACAGTGCGGTGGAGGGGTACGTCTGGGGGCTTTTTACATTTCGTTTTTATCTTAACTGATACGACGGAGTGGTCGGAGGATCCTAGAGGAGAATGAACGGAACATGAACATAGCTCAGGGGAAGTTGAAAGAAAAAGGTCTAGGAGGCTTGCATATTGATCGGGTGTATCGGGCACACGGTTGGGTTCGTGAACAATCTGAGTGAGGTCATAAGCAATGGCAAAATCATGACAAAACCTCCCCTCATCATCTGTCTTATTTGAATGGGTCAGCAATTCCACGTTATGGATGTTGAAGTCACCACAGATGTGGATGTTAGCCGAGGGATGTGAAGACAGTATAAAAACTGTATTATCTACTCTCCATAAAAGATAAAAAAAATTTTATTTTAAAAAATAAAATCGATTTTCTAAGTGTCCGTTTTCTAAGTAACTGGCTAAGTTCTTAGTGGTTTCACTTATTTTAAAGCGTTTATTATGTTCATAAACGAGACCGCATATTTTTTTATATTAATATAAAAAGAATTTACTTATTTACTGTTTATAAAAGGGTAAAATCGATTTTTCTACCTCGCCGACTATGTTGTTTGTTGTTTAATTTATTTGGAATCGTTTATTCGATAAAGAAAAAAAACAAAAACACAGTGTCGCGGCTTGGCCGCTAACAACAACAACAACAACAACGACAGCACAACAGACGACCAGCCATTAACAGCCTCCGCCGAAATCAGCAGTAGCAGTAATGTCGGCAGCCGTCACGTGATTCCAGAGCCCCGTTGTAGGAAAGAAATTTAAAAAAGACATCTTTTCTACAACAAAACAAAAACAACAAACTTTAATTTCCTGGAAAAACTTCGTGAAATACAAACAACGAACTCCTTCAGCATCGACTGTTTGTAAAGAACACATCCGAGAATTAATATTAACTGTTCAAAGACCAGATGTGGGGGCAGCCCCACATGCCTGATCTTTAACCAGCTCCCATTTCCCACCTCTCGGGAGCTGGTCCCCTTTTCCCCTTCCCCCTCCCTTCATTCCTCACATTAAAAATCGGCCTTGTGCCTAATTTGCTCGGTGGGGGAGCAAATAAATAAGAGCTTGGTTTTTCGGCAAAGCTCTGCACTTGCTCACGGTTCCCTAACCGTTCGATGCTCGCGCAATTACTGTCACTCCAGTCTTTTCACTGTAGCAGTCCAGTCCACCACCACTACCGTGGCTCCGGTCTCCACGCCGTAGAAGTCCACCACCACTACCGTGGCTCCGGTCTCCATGCCGTAGAAGTCCACCACCACTACCGTGGCTCCGGTCTCCACGCCGTAGAAGTCCACCACCACTACCGTGGCTCCGGTCTCCACGCCGTAGAAGTCCACCACCACTACCGTGGCTCCGGTCTCCATGCCGTAGAAGTCCACCACCACTACCGTGGCTCCAGTCTCCATGCCGTAGAAGTCCACCACCACTACCGTGGCTCCGGTCTCCATGCCGTAGAAGTCCACCACCACTACCGTGGCTCCGGTCTCCACGCCGTAGAAGTCCACCTCATCACCACGACTCCGTCCTCCATGTCGTCCGTACCTCTCATACACTGACACCTTCCTCAGTGTCTGTCCGATCCGAGCGCCCGTCCGTACCTGATGAACACTGAACCCTCAGTGTTGCCAATTCGTTCGTCCGTACCTCTCATACACTGACACCTTTCTCAGTGACTGTCCGATCCGAGCGCCCGTCCGTACCTAATGAATACTGAACCCTCAGCGTTGCCAAGTGTCCGTCCATTCCTCTCTTAACCTGAGGCTAACGTATCAGTACTATCCCAGTCGGACCCAAGCCGACCAATCACCCGCACCAGTTACCACGCCGACTTCTCCGACGTCATCTCAGCATTCCAGCTTACGGCGAACCGACAAGCATCCCCCTGACAGAATACACCGGCGACGGATCCCGGACCAACGTCGCCCAGTGAGAAAATTCGCATTTGCCACCCTTTCGTTTGCTTAAATAAAAGGCGAATCTTCGTCTTTAAACTAAACTACCCGAGTTTGTCATTCTTCTTTGTTCTGTTGTTTTCTTCCTTGTCCTTGTGTCTGATGTTATTTAGTTGCACGGTCAGTTGGCTAACCACCTTCAGGCCTCACTGCAACAACAGAAAACAAACAAAAAACATGTCGAGTGTTACGTGAGAACGAGAAATAATGTCCGACATGAGAGTATATCACATCTTAGGGGTCTTGATAATCGCTAAAAAATAGAAAATTTAAGAAATTACTGAGGGAGATTTGGTTTTAAAAAGAAAATAATAAATTTTAATATTTTTAAAAATATAATTTAGAGAGAGAGAGAGAGGGTAAAACTATCTCTCCCTCCGAAAAACAACCAACAAAAAATGAAATTAAAAAGATTCTTGATAAACGACAGCGGAGTTTTCAATAAAATTGATTAATAAATTTATTTAGTGATTACTTTTTCTCTTAATGATTGATTTTAGAATTTTGAAGTAAAAATTAAAAATGAGTTAACGAGAGATTGTTAGCACATGGCATGCATCTCTCGTGGCAAAAAAATATTTCGCTTTTAGTTTATTAGTAATAGTTTTTTGTTGTTATGTTTTTGTTTTCTCTCATACCAAATGCTCTCATGCGTTATTTAAAATTATAATTTTGCAAAATTTGACAGGACGACAATAAATGGTGATAATTGATAAAATTATAATTTTAAATAACGCCTGAGTGCATTTGGTATGAGAGAAAACAAAAAACATAACAACAACAACAACAACAACAACAACAAAAACTATCAAAATTAAAAAACCCAAACAAAAAAGTAACGAAGAATCGAATCGCTCCATGTTTTTTTTAATTTTTTTGCTTTGTTTTTATTATTGTTTTTATTACTCCAAAAAACATCGTTAAAATAAGAACAAAAAAAAATTGTAATTTACTAATATATTAAAAGCAAAATAATTTTAATTTCATTTTTTGTTGGTTGTTTTTTACCAGCCCCCCTCTCTCTAAATTATATTTAAAAAAATATTAAAATTTATTATTTTCTTTTTAAAACCAAATCTCCTTCAGTAATTTCTTTAATTTTCTATTTTTTAAAACGAGCCCCTCCCCCCGAAAAAAGAACATAAATTTGTATATGTTTAGGTAATAATGAATGCACATCCCATAATATTTAAAAAAATATTTTTACATGTTTGTTTTCAAAAAATTAAATTGATTTTTCTAAGTTTTCGTTTTCTACCTAGCTTTGTAAGTTTTTGGTGTTTAAACTTATTTTAAAGAGTTTATTTAATTAAAAATAAATAATAAGTAATGTCAGACTCGACATTACTTAGTAAATGATTTTTAACAAAAAAAAAAAAAATGTCCCAAAATTAAAGAAAATACTGACTGAGGTAGATATAGTTTTAAAACGAGCCTTCCCCACCTCCAAAAAAAAATAATTTTGTATATTTTTAAGTACTGCACAAACAAGTGCCCCCGAAATGACTTTTAAACGATACCCTCCTCTCCCGATGTTAAGAATGGCTTTCGAAATAACGTTATTATTTCAGCGCGATACCAAAATTACATAAGACCGTGTTTTCTTTTTTGTTGTTTTGTAATAACACACGAATTATTTAAACTGAATTAATTCTTCTAAATAAAATAATTGCTTTCTTTGATAATACGTGTTTTCTTTCTTTATTTTTGTTTCGTAATGACACAAAAGTGTTAAAACTAGAGTATTTTTTAAAATAAATATTTGGTTTCGTTTTTCGTATCTTAACTCCGTGCTCAAGTTTATTTTTTTTAAGCAAGAGTTAAAAATAATTTTTAAAAATATTATGGTGGTGCATGGTGCAATGCATAGTCTCTTTTAGAAACAATATCTCCTTGAAGAACGGTAATATAAAATGTGTTTTCAATCGATATTTATTCAATAAGGGACCAGTTTTCCTACCTAGCGAAAGGGGTCGAGTTTTCCGGGTACCGAAAAAAGACCCTAACAAAACAACGTGGTCGTGGACCCTAAGAAAACGGAATGTCTGCTCCCTGAGGTTTTCTTTCATTTTCTTCGACTATACCTCCTACACTTTCTTTTTTAATCGAGTGTGTATTTATTTTATTTTTTTTAAACTTTAAAATTTTTTTTTATTTCTTTAATTAAATTTGATTCATACGCTTATTTCGTACTTGTTTTTTCTATCTTTTTAAAAATTTTATTGGTATTTTTTTTTAGTTTACCGACCCCTCGGCATTCATCTTTTAATTTGTCGACTTTTCGAAGTTTTCGGGTACGTTGAGAATGAATATCGTGTTCATTTTTTGCGCAAATCACTATTGTTTTTGCTGGTGGCCATCTTGTTTTCCAACGAAAAACACGTTGGATACTGAATGTCTTCAAATACGGATAACTACTTGTTTACGCAAAAAATGAATGTGATATTCGTCCTTAGCGTACCCGAAAACCTTTTGAAGTCGACAAATTAAAAGGTAAATGCTGAGGGGTCGGTAAACTAAAAATTTACCATTTTATTATTTTATTAAATATTTTTCCCACTAAATGTTTTTATTTTGGCAAGACTGTAGTTTAGGTGGAAAAATAATCTCGAACCCTTTATCACATAAAAGGAACTAATTTCCCTAATCACCGGTGGTACGTTACTATGTCAATAATATAGGTATTTCAGAAGTTGTTTTTGAAAACAACTTATAGAAGCCCAACTTCTTACTTATTTATTTTAAAACGTTTCACGATCTTTTTTTCACGATATCTTTCTTCTCTCATTTTTTACTTCTTTATTTTAAACAACATTTTTTAATTTTAAACAGAACGTTTATCTTAACGATATCTTTATCGAAGCACCCTTTTTTTAGCACGGTAACAAAAATACATAAGTACCGAAGGTTTTATAATTAATAAATTTAAATTTGAAATAGAGAAATAATAAATTGCAAGAGATTACGCGTGTTTAATATTAATTTGTATCGTTTATAACTACTCACGTAATTTAATAATAATCACGCGATTCAATTTTTAATTAAAAAACTATTGTTTAAACTTAAACTTTAAAAAGTCTGATAATTTATTATTTCTATTTATGTATTGTTTATCACTAAGGTACTAGTGCATAGTCTATGCATGCACTGCCCACTGCATAGAGCGATCCGGACGTAAATAATAACGTTATATTTAAAAAGCCATTCTTAATATGGGGAGGGGAGAGTGTTTTATACATATTCTATACTTCAACCTTACAATTGAATAAAAAACATATCATAAAACTTTAATTAAACTTGGAAATACGATTTAAAAAATAGCGCGGATCACTCTCTGCTGCAGTGCTGTGCTGTGGCTGCTGTGCTGCACTGCTGCACTAGCACCTTCATTAAAAAGGTATTCATTGTGTAAAAAAAAAAAACACGGAACATATAAGACATTTAAATATGAATAGAACTTTTCATAATTGTAACCTACGAAAAACTTTTTTATTTTAATTAAAAGCAATATAAAAAGAATTTTTTTTTTTTTTTAAAGTTGTTTTCAAAAAAACTTCTGAAATACCAATATTGTTTATATATTATTGACATAAGTAACGTACCGGTGATTAGGGAAATTAGTTCCTTTTATGTGATAAAGGGTTCGAGATTATTTTTCCACCTAAACTTCAGTCTTGCCTTTATTTTTTGTTACATTTAGTTTTTCATACATATTCAAATAATGCTTTTGGCTTTTTTTTTTTTGCCTCAAATAATATTTAAAAAAAAAATTCGTTATTAAATAAAATGAAAATAAATTAAAATAAAAACAAGCACGAAATAAAAGTAGAATTTAGGAAAACTCGTCCCGGGAAAACTCGTCTCGGGAAAACTCGTCTCGGGAAAACTCGTCTCCGGAAAACTCGTCTCGGGAAAACTCGTCCCCATTCGCTAGGTAGGAAAACTGGTCCCGTATTGAATAAATATCGATTGAAAACACATTTTATGATCGTTCTTGAAGGAGATATTGCTTTTTAAAATAGACTATAGCCCCCCCCCCATAATATTTTTAAAAAATATTTTTATTTGTTTAATGTTTTTTTTTGTTTTTTTTTCTACCTAACTGGCTAAGTTCTTAGTGGTTTCACTTATTTTAAAGCGTTTATTATGTTCATACAAAGTTAATTAAAAAAATTTTTGGTTCTTATTTTAACGATGTTTTTTTGGAGTCATAAAAACAATAATAAAAACAAAACACAAAAATTAAAAACTGGGAGCGTTACTTTTTTGTTTTGGTTTTTTAATTATGATAGTTTTTTGTTGTTATGTTTTCGTTTTCTCTCATACCAAATACAATGCACTCATGCGTTATTTAAAATTATAATTCTATCAATTATCAACATTTATTGTCGTCCTGTCAAATTTTGCAAAAATTAACTAATAAATCAAAAGCGAAATATTTTTTTGGCGCGAGAGATGCCATGTGCTAACAATCTCTCGTTAACTCATTTTTAATTTTTTTAATTTTTACTTCAAAATTCTAAAATCAATCATTCAGAGAAAAAGTAATCACTAAATAAATTTATTAATCAATTTTATTGAAAACTCCGCTATCGTTTATCAAGAATCTTTTTAATTTCATTTTTTGTTGGTTGTTTTTCCGAGGGAGATATAACCCCCCCCCCTCTCTAAACTATATTTCAAAAAATATTAAAATTTTGGTTTGTATTACTGTACACATAGATTCGAAAAATAATAAACTAGACAAAATACTGTTAGAAATTCGCTCAATATATATTACCGTGACATAGGTTGTTTAAGAGAGAGTCGGCCGCTATTTTGAATGTTCCAATACGAATTTAGGAAAACTCGTCCCGGGAAAACTCGTCTCGGGAAAACTCGTCTCGGGAAAACTCGTCTCGGGAAAACTCGTCTCGGGAAAACTCGTCCCCTTTCGCTAGGTAGGAAAACTGGTCCCTTATTGAATAAATATCGATTGAAAAAACATTTTATGATCGTTCTTGAAGGAGATATTGCTTTTTAAAATAGACTATAGCCCCCCCCCCATAATATTTTTTTTAAAATATTTTTATTTGTTTAATGATTTTTTTTTTTTTTTTTTTAAATAAAATCGATTGCCCGTTTTCTACCTAACTGGCTAAGTTCTTAGTGGTTTCACTTATTTTAAAGCGTTTAATATGTTCATACAAAGTTAATTACAATTTTTTTGTTTCTTATTTTAACGATGTTTTTTGGAGTCATAAAAACAATAATAAAAAACAAAACCAAAAAATTAAAAACTGGGAGCGTTACTTTTTTGTTTTGGTTTTTTAATTATGATAGTTTTTTGTTGTTATGTTTTTGTTTTCTCTCATACCAAATGCACTCATGCGTTATTTAAAATTATAATTTTATCCATTATCAACATTTATTGTCGTCCTGTCAAATTTTGCAAAAATTAACTAATAAATTAAAAGCGAAATATTTTTTTGGCGCGATAGATGCCATGTGCTTACAATCTCTCGTTAACTTATTTTTAATTTTTTAAATTTTTACTTCAAAATTCTAAAATCAATCATTCAGAGAAAAAGTAATCACTAGATAAATTTATTAATCAATTTTATTGAAAACTCCGCTATCGTTTATCAAGAATCTTTTTAATTTCATTTTTTGTTGGTTGTTTTTCGGAGGGAGATATAGTTTTAACCCCCCCTCTCTAAATTATATTTTAAAAAATATTAAAATTTGGGTTTGTATTACTGTACACATAGATTCGAAAAAGTAGTTAAAAAACACCTTTTCCCGAACTTACCGTGTTAAATAGAGAGAGTCGGCCGCCATTTTGAATTTTCCAATACATCGGTAAACACTGTATGCTTTTTGAGCTGAATAAACATGTTAAATAAAATAAAAACACGAAAATTATATCCAGTTTGGTAGAAAAGTAATTTATCTTGCCTTTGATAACATTTATTTGTTATATATTTGTTTTTTTGACAACTTTTTCGAATCTATGTGTACAGTAATACAAACCCGAACGAGAAATAATGTCCGGTAAATCACATCTTAGGGGTCTTGATAATCGCTAAAAAATAGAAAATTAAAGAAATTACTGAGGGAGATTTAGTTTTAAATAGAAAATAATAAATTTTAATATTTTTTAAAATATAATTTAGAGAGAGGGAGAGAGAGTGGGGGGGGGTTAAAACTATATCTCCCTCCGAAAAACAACCAACAAAAAATGAAATTAAAAAGATTCTTGATAAACGATAGCGGAGTTTTCAATAAAATTGATTAATAAATTTATCTAGTGATTACTTTTTCTCTGAATGATTGATTTTAGAATTTTGAAGTAAAAATTTAAAAAATTAAAAATAAGTTAACGAGAGATTGTTAACACATGGCATCTATCGCGCCAAAAGAATATTTCGCTTTTAATTTATTAGTTAATTTTTGCAAAATTTGACAGGACGACAATAAATGTTGATAATGGATAAAAAGATAATTTTAAATAACGCATGAGTGCATTTGGTATGAGAGAAAACAAAAACATAACAACAAAAAACTATCATAATTAAAAACCAAAACAAAAAAGTAACGAAAAATCGAATCGCTCCCTGTTTTTTAATTTTTTGGTTTTGTTTTTAATTATTGTTTTTATGACTCGAAAAAAACATCGTTAAAATAAGAACAAAAAAAATTTGTAATCAACTTTGTATGAACATAATAAACGCTTTAATATAAGTGAAACCACTAAGAACTTAGCCAGTTAGGTAGAAAACGGACACTTAGAAAATCGATTTTATTAAAAAAAAAAAAAAAAAGAAAACATTAAACAAGTAAAAATATTTTTTAAAAATATTAGGGGGGGCTATAGTCTATTTTAAAAAAATAATATCTCCTTCAAGAATGATCATAAAATGTGTTTTCAATCGGTATTTATTCAATAAGGGACCAGTTTTCCTATCTAGCGAAAGGGGACCAGTTTTCCGGAGACGAGTTTTCCGGAGACGAGTTTTCCGGAGACGAGTTTTCCCGAGACGAGTTTTCCCGGGACGAGTTTTCCGGGCACCTTCCAATACATCGGTAAACACTGTATGTTTTTCGAGCTGAATAAACATGTTACATTGAATAAAAACACGAAAAATATATCCAGTTTGGTAGGAAAGTAACTTATCTTGCCTTTGATAACATTTATTTGTTATATATTTGTTTTTTGACAATTTTTTCGAATCTATGTGTACAGTAATACAAACCCAAATCGATTTTACCCTTTTATAACAACAGTAAATAAGTAAATTCTTTTTATATTAATATAAAAAAATATGCGGTCTCGTTTATGAACGCTTTAAAATAAGTGAAACCACTAAGAACTTAGCCAGTTAGGTAGAAAACGGACACTTAGAAAATCGATTTTATTTAAAAAAAAAAAAAAAAAAAAACATCAAACAAGTAAAAAAAATTTTTTTTCAATATTATGGGGGGGGGGGCTATAGTCTATTTTAAAAAAACAATTTCTCCTTCAAGAACGATCATAAAATGTGTTTTCAATCGATATTAATTCAATAAGGGACCAGTTTTCCTACCTAGCGAAAGGGGACGAGTTTTCCCGAGACGAGTTTTCCGGAGACGAGTTTTCCCGAGACGAGTTTTCCGGAGACGAGTTTTCCCGGGACGAGTTTTCCGGGCACCATAAAAGTATTGAATAAAAACACGAAAATTATATCCAGTTTGGTAGAAAAGTAACTATCTTGCCTTTGATAACATTTATTTGTTTTTTGACAACTTTTTCGAATCTATGTGTACAGTAATACAAACCCAAAAAGTTATATCGTTCGTATCCGTTTCGAACTGAACATCTCCGAAAAAAAAAAATTTAACTTAATTTGATCGAGTAGTTTTTTTTTTTTTTGTTTTTTTTTCAGCAGAAAAACACGTTTTTATGACTACATTGAAGGTAGACATCTTCGAATTTTAAAATTTTTGTTTGGATTTTTAGAACACGCAACGGGGAGATAACTCAATTTGAAGCGCCGACACACCCTCCCCATCTTTAATACTAGCTTTTCTTCCTAAAAATCGAACCTTTTGCTTTGTTTCGATGTAAAAAAAAACTACTTGATGAAATAAGGTAAAAAGAAATTTCGGATACGTACAATATAAACTTTTTTCGATATTTTCAGTTTTTTAATGTCTTGATTAAACTGTACAAGTGCCTTAGTATTTATTGTTACTCTCATTTGGGTTAGCTTATAAGCTAGAACAGCAACAACACAGAACTAAATAGATGACTTAAACGCAAGGGTTGCCTGTCCTTACTTGAATAAAAAAAATGTGAACTTGACCCAGATGCTCTTAACTCCGTTTCGACTAAAGGGGTAAACCTAAAAATTCAACATATTTAAAACAAAATAATAATGTAGAAAAATCTCCGTTATATTCCAAAAATAACGTAAATTGATCAAGTAGTTTTATTTTTTAAACTAAAAAAATAAAATTTTATGAGTAAGTGAAAGTTTGTGTTTTGGGTTATCCTTTACGGAGATGGTCCCGACGTCCGCCTCGTTCTGAGTTCGGGGAGAGGCCGTCTGACATAGGCGGTGTCGAGGCAGAAAATTACCCTAACCCTAAAATATGCGATATGTCCCAGACAGATGCTTTTACAAATATTGTGAAACAAATCGCAGAATTTTACAGGGTTAACTAACCACGTGGAACTATTGTAATCATGGACTTTTTTTTTTTTTTTAATTCTAATTATTTGAACTGTTTATTTTGTAAAATTCCAATTATTTGAACTGTTGAATTATCAAAAATTTGAACTGTTTATTTTTTTAAATTCTAATTATTTGAACTGTTTAAAATAAAAAAAATAAAAAAAATTCTAATTATTGGAACGGTTTTTTTCTTAAGTTAACTGGGCACTTTTTTGAAGGGGTAATTTTCTTCCTCCACACCGCCTACATCAGACGGCCTCTCCCCGAGCTCAGAACGAGGCGGACGTTGGGACCATCTCCGTAAAGGTTATCCGTGTTTTGATCCGCCATGTTGTTTAAAATAAAATGAAACAACTCAATTCTGAACTATCAAAATCAGCTCTGTATTGGATACAATTTAATATCGTAATATGTTTTAGGTACTTCACGGGGAACGTGGACCCTGCGTAAACGGGTTTTAATTTAATAGTTGCTCCCTGAAGTTTTTCTTTCATTTTCTTCGTATATATATCTCACTTTTTTTTTTTTTTAATCGAGCGTGTATTTATTTGATTTTTTTTAAAAACTTATTTCGTTAATTAAATTTGGGGTTTGTATTACTGTACACATAGATTCGAAAAAGTTGTCAAAAAACAAATATATAACAAATAAATGCTATCAAAGGCAAGATAAGTTACTTTTCTACCAAACTGGATATATTTTTCGTGTTTTTATTCAATATAACATATTTATTCAGCTCGAAAAACATACAGTGTTTACCGATGTATTGGAAAATTCAAGATGGCGTCTGATTCTCTCTTTAACACGGTAAGTTTGGGAAAAGGTGTTATAAATAAAAACCCAGATAAAATACTGTTAAAAACTCGCTCAATATATGTTACCGTGACATAGGTTGACATATATTCGGCGGGTTTTTAATAGTATTTTGTATAGTTTTTTATTTATAACACCTTTTCCCAAACTTACCGTGTTAAAGAGAGAATCAGACGCCATCTTGAATTTTCCAATACATCGGTAAACACTGTATGTTTTTCGAGCTGAATAAATATGTTAAATTGAATAAAAACACGAAAAATATATCCAGTTTGGTAGAAAAGTAACTTATCTTGCCTTTGATAACATTTATTTGTTATATATTTGTTTTTTGACAACTTTTTCGAATCTATGTGTACAGTAATACAAACCCAATTGTGTTTACATCGGCTTGAAACCGTCTAAATAAAAATTAAAATGTTTATGATCGTTTGGTAATTTCGGAATTAAAGAATGTAAAAACGAGAAAATATAATCAAAACATTAGCATTAAAAAGAAAAATAAGTTAAAGAATATATTTACATTTAAAGTTTGCGAAAGACATTCGATTCCGACTACTTTTTCAATCCTTTCACTTTTTCGACGATCGCACAAAATACCTGTTGATTATTATTTAGTTTTCTTTTTTCTTTTTTAAGTTAGAAGAAAGCCAACGTGAACGTTAGAAGACACATTATGTTGACTGACTGTTTATGAAGAATAAAACTTTAAATGCGTGGAAAGAATGAATCAGCTGATGCGTATTTCCCGGAATAACTAACTAGTTTCACTTTTGGTTCCGAGAAAAGCAAGACATTTTGGTCAACGGACATTTAAGGCAACGGTCAGCGCACAGAAGAAATATTAATAATAACTAGTGGAAATTCCCCAGGGAACTCATTCAATGAATGAGTCATTCATTTGCAATATTAGGTTGGTGCAAAAATAATGTCGTTTTTTTACGTTCAACTAACTAAACTACCTTATTTTTGCACCAACCTAATATATTGACGTTGACATTCTGTAGACGTTCAGCGTAAATGGAGATGATGATATTATTGTACCTATTTACAATGCCTCCCCACGGGAAAGAGTTAGACACCAGGGTCGTTTTTTAACGTGGAGAAAAGGTACAAAAATAAAAATTGTCTCAGTCGTGAAGGATTTCTCCTCCACCGAAACTGCAAAAGTATTTATCCAAGCTAGTAGGGACGCTCAGCGTGGCCCGGTTGTAAAGTACGCTTAAATATGATACTTTAATTCTTGCAGATTTCGTATATATTATTATAGATATTAATGTTCTTTCGATTTTTATATATTACTAGCTGTACCCTGCCACGCGTTGCTGTGGCTCAATTTGGTGTAATGGAAAATTCTAATAAAAAGAGAAAATGCATGTTTCTTATATTCTTAGTACAGCAATCCACTCTAAAAAAAAATGAAAAAATGGTACTCTTGCAGAATTGGATCCTGATCCTCAGGATTACCGTCAATCATGGCTTGGGCTCGACCAACAATCAGTGGATAAAGCTAACGTTGAAACGCTAAATGTTTTTTTTTTTTTCTCTGTATACAAAAATGTGAGTTAGTAATTAATATTTGAGTGATGGGGGGGTGGGGTTACTATACACAAATTCGAAAAAGTTGTCCAAAAACAAATGAAAGCAAAGGTAAGGTAAGTTACATTTCTACCTAACTGGATAATTGTTTAGTGTTTTTATGTAAGGTAAAATGTTTAATCGGCTGAAAAAACAGAAATGGTTGCAGACTGTTGAATACGTTAAGTTTGGGAAATTAAGTTGAAAACTAAAAACTATACAGTACAGTGTCAAAAACCCACCGAATATGTTACCATGACATAGGCTGACATAATCGGTGGGTTTGTGACAGTATTTTGTATAGTTTTTTAGTTTTAACTCACTTTCTCAAACTTAACATAATCAACAGTGTCCGCCACCATTTGTATCTTTCAAATACACCGATAAACACTGTTTTTCGAGCTGACTAAACGTTACATTAAATGAAAAGGGTTTGTATTAACAGATACAAAGAAGTTGTCAAAAAATGAATATATAACAAATAAATGTTATCAAAGACAAGAAAAGTAAATGTTCTACCTAACTGGATAAGATTGTAGTGTTTTTATGTAATGTATAATGTTTAATCAGTTCAAAAACATGCAGTGTTTATCGGTATATTTGAAAAATACAAATGGCGGCAGACTGTATCAAACACGTTAAGTTTGGGGAAATTTTGGGAAAATGAGTTTAAACTAAAAAACTATACAAAATACTGTTAGGAACTCACTCAATATATGTTACTGTGATGTAGGCTGACATATAATCAGTGGTTTTAAATTTTGATCGATACAGGTAACGACTTTTAAGAATCCCTTTTAGTGATTACCTGGTTTGAGGATATTATACAACTAAATGGCAAATCTGCCCCAAAAATCCGGTATTATTTTACTTTAAGGCCCGTCTCATGTTCGTATATAACGAAATATTTTATTGTAGATTTCAGTGTACTAAAAACGAATCTGCAAACCGTTTCCGTCGCAAAAAGAAAGTTTTCATGATATGAAGAAATGACTTTTTCAAAAAGGGGGTGATCACTTTTCAATTTAAATTTAACTTAGAATGAGCACCCACTTTCTGGCCACCTGAGAGAGGGGCATTTTTCTGTGTGTGTGTGTGTGTGTGTGGGGGGGGGTTTGGCGGCCGACCCCCCGCCCCTCCAACCAATTTAAGCAGGTAATTTTAAATTTTCCAAGGGTAGAAAGAAAGCCCCCACCCCAAAAATCGTGGCCACAAAGTGGGTGATCATTTTACGTTAAATTATTATGGAAAAATTATCCTTCACTTTTTTAAACTAACATTTCTTCATATCTTGGAAACTACTCATTTGCCTTAATTATAAAGGTTATTCTCGTTTTCAGCGACCCCGAAAACCTAGGAGTGGTAATTTTAAAGGAATTTTCGAGGGTGGAGTAATTCCTCATATTTACCTTTTTTTTTTTTTTTTTTTTTTTTTTTTTTTCCAATAACATAAGAAATTAAGAATTAGACAAATTTATGGTGCTAATGCACTTACCGATCCGTACTATTTTTTAAATCGTATTTCCAAGTTTAATTAAAGTTTTTTTTTTATTTTTTTTATTCAATTGTATTCTAAATAATGTTAATGTTTCTGTACTGTTCCTTGTCTGCTTAAGTTTAATTTTTGTTTATTAAATTGTTAGGTCAAAGTCCAGAATAGTTACAAAACACCCTCTTCTCCCCATGTTAAGAATGACTTTTTAAATAATAACGTTATTATTTCAGCACGGATCAATAAGTGCACGAGTACCCAATTTCTTTAATAAAGAAAAAAGCATTCATATTTTAGAATAGAGGCAAAACTCCCTCCCCATGTTAAGAATAGCTTTCTAAATAACAGTATTATTTCAGCACGGTACCTTCTCTGCATAAGTACTATCTTTTGTTTATTAAATTGTTAGGTGAAAATATAAAATAGTTACAGAACACTCTCCCTTTCCCATGTTAAGAATGGCTTTCTTAATAGCGTTATTTCAGCACGGTACCTTCTCTGCATAAGTACCATCTTTTGTTTATTAAATTGTTAGGTGAAAGTATAGAATAGTAACAAAACGTCCTCCCCATGTTAAGAATGGCTTTCTAAATAACGTTATTATTCTATTATTATATTATTATGGTACTTTCTCTGCCCTTTCTCGGCAAGACTGTAGTTTAGGTGGAAAAATAATCTCGAACCCTTTATCACATAAAAGAAACTAATTTCCCTAATCACCGGTACGTTACTATGCCAATAATATATAAAGAATAATATAGGTATTTCAGAAGTTGTTTTTGAAAACAACTTTAAAAAAACAAAAAAACCTTGTTTATATTGCTTTTAATTAAAATAAAAAAAGTTTTTCGTAGGTTACAATTATGAAACGTTCTATTCATATTTAAAAATTTGTATGTTCCGTGTTGTTTTTTTTTATTCTACTCAATGAATACCTTTTTTAATGATGAACAATACATAAATAGAAATAATAAATTATCAGGCTTCCTTAAACAATATTTTCTTTAATTTTTTAGTTCAAAATTGAATCACGTGATTATTATTATTAATTCACGCGAGTAGTTATAAACGATACAAATTAATATTAAACGCGCGTAATCTCTTGCAATTTATTATTTCTGTTTCAAATTTAAATTTATTTATTGTACGATTAAAAAAAAACACGGAACATATATGAATAGAACGTTTCATAATTGTAACATATGAAAACCTTTTTTATTTCTGTTTCTTTTTTGTTTCTCTGCATACGTACCATGTTTTGTTTATTAAATTGTTAGGTGAAAGTACAGTACTCATGCAGAGAGTGATCCGTGTTGTAATAATAATGTTAATATTTAAAAAGCCATTCTTAACATGGGAAGGGGAGGGTTTTAACCTTACAATTGAATAAAAAAACATATAAAACTAATTAAACCTGGAAATACAATTTAAAAAATAGCGCGGACAAAAAAAAACAACTGTACTTTACCAACCAATCTTATATCGAAAAACAAAAAAAAAAAAACTCAAAAAGCAAGCGACAAACTTTTTTTTTTGGCCTTATATAATAAAGAAAAAATGTGTAAATTAAAAAATTTGGAAGATAAACAAATGAATTAAGTTTTTTTTTTTTTTTTTTTACTTATCGAGTTAACAGAAAATGAAATCTTTCGTCAATTCGTGGCTGTGAAATGAATCGAACCGGAAGTTCAGTTTTATCAACAGAACAGATTCGCAGTAACGGTTAAAAAAAATATATTTATTTTATTTAATATTTTAATAATTCGCAAGGTAAATTTATTTTAATAACATAAAAACATACCTCGACTCTAAAGATGGGTTGTCTGAAAATTTCAAATAAATTGGTAACGTAGAAATATGGTTTTATTCGCTTTTAACGAACCAAATTTACATTTTTATATATATAGATAAAGCTGACATTTCCAAAAAAAAAAAAAAATCCATATAACTTGGATGCATCAGCTTGAACCGAAACAAAAACTTATGAAAAAAATATATATATGTATTGTGAGATATTTTTTCTCACACGTTTTAACTCCAAGACAGTGGCAAAAATAAGACAAAAAGAGATGTTGCGAGTGTGTCTCTGCTGTATCGTTATTTTCATGGAAAGTGTTCGACTGAGCTTCAGTCTATCGTCCCCCCCTCGCCAAACTTTCACAAGAAACACTCGTTTAGCTGAAAACACTATCAATAATTCCCCCCACTCTTTATCTGTGCCTACGCCTAAACGTAGATTCCATGAACAAAGCTTCTTTCTTAGAACTGCACGCCTGTGGAATTGTCTTCCGTTTTCCTGCTTTCCAGCTGACTACAATATGGTTGTCTTCAAGTCTAACGTAAACAAGTTCTTGATTAGCCATTCCACTTGTTAACAAATTTACCAAATTTCCATTTACTAACGATTACTATATTGTCCAATTTCTACTGTACACGCTTTAACCCTTATCCTCGAGTCGCCTCTTGGCCTTGATAAGTGGTGATGCCTATTTAAACCCCCCCCCCAAAAAAAAACCAAAGACCTACCTTAAAATTCAATACAAAAATTAAGAGGCCTATCTTAAAATTCAATACAAATTTTATTAGTCCCTCATTGCAAAAAAGGAATGCTCGTTTTGGCTCTGAAATAAAGTTAGTAACAACATCGAAAGGTAATAGTCTTTTATCTTCAACAGGAACCATACAGGTTCATCTGTCTTTGAAGATCGTTGATTGTAGCCGTTTGGAGAGGTTGATATAATGCCTTCTGTAGATGGGCTCGATTTTTGACTACAATCATCACCAAGAAGTTTATAAATTGAATTATTATTATTATTAACAGGTCTTTAGTTCTGACCTTAAAAGGAAATCTCTGTTGAATATATAATAACTTAGCCAAATCATTAGGCTAAATATAAGTTTCAATGTCACCAGGGTTAAAGACAACAAGTGTCTTATATGCAGAGAGTGAGTTTCATAAATATATTTCCACCATGGCTACTTTCTGGAACTGAAAGGAACGAATTTAGGAAAACTCGTCCCTGGAAAACTCGTTCATTTTTGCTAGCTAGAAAAATTGGTCCATCTATAATATAAATCTCATCTGTCTATTTAAATGCATGTATGAATGCATGTATGTTTGTATGTCTCGCAAAAACTTTCAACAGAAGCGATGGAGTTTCACAAGATTGGTATCATTTTGAAGCTCGACCCTTCTGAAGACAAATATCGAAAAATTGGTCAAAAACATTTATTCCTTCACCCTCAACTGAGCACTTTTCTACAGGGAGGGTCGTTTTTTTTTTTTCTGCTGGCATTTTTTGCAAGTCATTCAAAGTTCACGTAAACAACGTCGGATAAAAGGCGTTATTTCGACCACCTGAGACGTCACAACCATGGTAGGCACATCGATAAGACAGTTTGCTTTTTTCTCATCTCTTTTTTCTCTGGTGCATTACTACTCCTATGTTTTTTTTCTTGCTCACAATTTTCCTTTTTTTTGTTCCACTAACACCCTTATGCACATCTCTACTTTCTTTTCCGCTTTCGTTTCATGGGTTCGAGCCTGCCTACTAGAATTTTTTTCTTCTTTTTTTATTTTGCTCAACACACACCTCCAAACACCCGGGCAACGCCAAGCATCCTGGCTAGTCTTCTATATATATATAAAAGGCAAAATGGCTGCGCACGTTTTTGTATGTCCAAGAAAGGCTTTTTTTGCCGGGCTTCTCGATTTAGATGTTTCCTTATACTCCCGAGATTATAATATCTACGATTTGCAAACGGACGTCATCTCTACATTTATTTTGATTAACTTTTAAAAAATTCCCTCCATTCCGTCTTTTTGCGTGTTTGTTTGTCTTTTTCGTATAAATAAATCGACACTAATCGAAGCGAATGAGTTTGCCGGCCTTCTCGACCGGGATGTCCGGAAAGGCAATCAGCTTTGATGAATGTGGGAGAAACACTTCATATCAAACAATTGCTATTCATTTGGACCCTGCCAGAGCTCCCCAATTTTTTTTTTTGGGGGGGGCGGAGCTGGTTTTCCCCAACATTGTGGGGAAACAAACAAATACGTCTGAAAGCGGGAAGCTTAACTGGCCTACAGCCAGATGTTCATTTCTGTGCCTGTGTGAACTCATTCACTTAACTTCAAGTCAACTTTTTGATTGGCATCGATAAATTTGAACGCTTTACACTTCCTGTGACGTCTTAGCGTAGAGGTAAGATGTCATGTTTTCTTTTTCTTTTCCGCCTTCGCGTCACGGGTTCAAACCTGTATGACTACTAACACTTTTTTTTTCTTTTTCCACACACCTCCAAACACTCGGGCACCGCTGGGCACCACCGCTAGTCTCCTATATATATAAAAGGCAAAACGGCCACGCGCGTTTTTTTATTGCCAAAAAAGGCTTTCTTTTTGCCGGGCTTCTCGATGAAGTTACATTTATTTAGAAGTTTCCTTAGACTTCCTAGATTATAAGATCTACGATTTGCTAACGGACATCGTCTCTACATTTATTTTGATTGACTTTTAAAAAAATTCTCTCTATTCCGTCCTTTCGTGTGTTTGTTCCCTTTTTCGTATAAATAAGGTGAAACTAATTGAAGCGACCTCATTCGCCGGCCTTCTCGGTCGGGACGTCCAGAAAGGCAATTAGCTTTTTGATCAATGTGGGGGAAACCATTCATATCAGACAATTGTTATTCATTTGGACTCTGCCATGGCCCCCCCCCCATAAAGGGGGAGCTGGTTTTCCCCAACATTGTCATAGCATAGTGTTAAGATGTCAGTTTATTTTTCACTTTCTTTTCTGCCTACACGTCATGGGTTCGAGCCCGCATGCCTACTACCACTTTTTTTTTTGCTCCAAACACCCCGGGCAATGCTGGGCATCCATGTTAATAATCTATACATCTATAAAAAGTGAAATTATCTGTGTATGTGTGTCTGTCTGTGTGTGTATATTCCCTACCAAATTACTCTGTCAATTTTCTGTCTACAGACTCGAGATTTGACATAAGGTGTATTGAGATTTGGGAAAATCTTTTTAATCAGATTTCGGCCAGAAATTTGGCTATCAAGGGGGTCAAAATTCAACGATTTGACCTTTGGAAAACTCTACCAAACTCCTCCGCCAATTTTAGATGTAGGTTCCTTGGACAAGGATCAAACTTTTAATTTGATTTGAGCCCAAAACAATAAATGTTAAGGGGTCAACATTGGGGTCAAAGTTTTAAAAAATTTGACCTCTCAGCCAATTTTTGGTCTAAACATTTGAAATTTTGCATAAAGTATATTTAGACATAGGGCAAGCTTTTTAATCTGTTTTTGGCCAAAAATTTGGCTGCCAATGGGTCAAAGTTCAAAAGATTTTACCTTTGCAGTCTCTAACAAACTATTCAGCCAATTTTGGACCTAAACATTTGAAAATTTACATAAAGGGTATTCAGACATGCAGCAAGCTTTTTAATCAGTTTTTGGGCGAAAATTTCCCTACCAAGAGGTCAAAGTTGAAAGAGTTGACCTTTGCAGAATCTACCAAATTCCTCTGCCAATTTTGGGTCTAAACACTTGAAATTTTGGATGTAGGTTACCTAGGCATGAGTCAAGCTTTTTAATATACATATGCACATAAAGTTATGAAGAGTAATAGGGCCCGAGCAAAGCTGAGCTGAACTGCTAGTCTATAATATAAATCTCACCTGTCTGTTTAAATGTATGTATGTATGTGTATATGCCTGCCTAAAACTTTTGACAGAAGCAACGGATTTTCACAAGATTGGTATTGTTTGAAGCTTGACCCTTTGGACGACAAATATCGAAAAATTGGCTAAAAACATTGATTCCTTTACCCTCAACTGGGCATTTTCTACAGGGACAGTTGCTACTTTCGCCAATATTTTCGAAAGGCATCCCCTCGTTTTGATTGACTAGCTTTAATTTAAACCTTTGTCATTTCCGGTTTGGCGATGGACGCAACAGCAAAGACATCACATTTTTTTTTTACCTTCTTTTCCTCCTTCACAGTACGGGTTCGAGCCTGCCTACTACCACTTTTTTTTTTTGCTCATTACATCCCACACCTCTAAACACCAGGAGAAACCCCGGGCACCCAGGCTAGTTATTGAATAAATATCGATTGAAAACACATTTTATGACCGTTATTGAAGGAGATATTGTTTTAAAAGAGAATACACATCCCATAATATTAAAAAAAAATTTTTTTTACTTGTTTACTGTTGTTTTAACAAAATAAAATTGATTTTTCTAAGTGTTTGTTTTCTACTTTAGTTTTGTAAGTTTTTAGTGGTTAAACCTATTTTAAAGAGTTTATTTAGTTAAAAAAAAAAACAAGTAATGTCGAGTGTTACTTTTGAACAAAAAAATGTCCAACATGAGAGGATCACATCTTAGGAGTCTCGATAATCGCTCAAAAATAGGAAATTAAGGAAAATACTGAGGTAGATATAGATTTAAACCGAGCCCCCCTCTTTCCAAAAGAAGATAAATTTGTATATTTTTTAGGTAATGTCCAAAATCACTGCTCGAAAAAAAAAAAAAAAAAAAAAAAATCCAGCTAATGGAAGTGGATACGGTTTATTATGTAACGAAACTGAACGGAAGATACGAAAAACGAAACCATTATATTTATTAAAAAAAAATTACTTTAGTTTTTAACATTTCCTGTGTTATTACGTAAAAAAAAAAGAAAAAAAGAAAACACTTCTTTTATTATCAAATGATAAAACAAATATTGTATTTAAAAAAATTAATTTAGTTTTAACACTTTTTTGTGTTCACAAAACAACAAAAGGCACTTGTGCAGTATGCGGACGGCAGCCATCTTTTCTTGGTGTGTTTAACTAAACTGTTGCCAGATGGCGCTTCTCGGTCAGAAAACATTTAAATTATTAATTTGTTGTTGACCTTTCAAAGTTGCTTTAATTAAAAAAATGTTTCGTTTAAATTTTTTTAAAAATTACATTTTCAACCCAAACAAGGCACATTGCCACTTTGATTTAGGGGGCTACTATCAGGGACATGAGCTACAGAGATACTATGTGGGGAGTTGGGCAGCAAAATGTCGGTTCACGTTACACTTGAACTTCTGCATGTCAGTACAGTTGAGGAAGCAAGAACCCGGAAGGGAATTCCAAATTCTAGCAGTTTTGGAGAAGAAATTACTGAGTAGAAGGCTCTCTTACATCTAGAGATCTCAACTGTGAAGGGGTGGGATTTTGCTGCTTGTCGGGTTTGTCAGGGGTATTTATGTTGAGGGGGTATAAGTGCTTGCAGTTTGTTGGAGCATTCATCATTAAAGTACTTGTAGAACAGGCAGAGGGATGCTACATTTCGTCGATGGGAAAGAGGCTGAAGCTTAGATGACAGTTCAGGACCTATTAGGTTGGTGACTCTCTTTTGAACCTTGCCTAGGAGTGAGAGAATAGTAGCAAATGCACCAGCCCAAATATGACAACAATACTCCATACATGGGCGAATGATACAGTATACTTTCGGGCATTAGTAGCTTTCTAGCACGGGAGAGAGAACCTACCTTTTTTGCAGTGGTCCTGGCAATGCTCTCAATGTAATTTTTCGAACTCCTGTTTCCTGTGAATGTTAGGACGAAGAGTTTAAAAGATGTACTTTCAGATAAAGAGTCTTTGACCATTGCTATTGGTGGTAGAGAAGGTTTCTTGTAGTTATTGAAGGAAACAAGTTTAGTCTTGGCAGCATTGAATGTGACCATCCATTTTTGTCCCCATTCCACTACAGATTGGAGGGCGTCCTCTAGTGTTTCTGCCATTTCTCTAGATATGTGTTCATTTGTTTTCCTGTCATGTCTGTTATAGAGCGTGGTGTCATCAGCATATATACCCATCTCACAGACAATTTTGTCAGGGAGGTCATTTATGAATATCAGGAATAATAGAGGTCCAAGGATAGACCCCTGGGGCACTCCCGCATTTATATCACATTGTTTAGATGTACGACTATCGAGGGAAACCTGGATTTTTCTCTTATCTAAGAAGGATTTAATTATGTTAAGTATTCTTCCAGCGATATCGTATGATCTGATTTTCCTGAGAAGACCTTCCCGCTACACCCTGTCAAAAGCTTTAGATATATCTAAAGCTACCGCTCTACCCTCCCCTACTTTGTCAAGTGAATGGTATATATGCTCAGAGATTAAAGTTAGGATGTTTGCTGTGGAACGGACTTGCCTAAATCCATATTGTAGGTCGGTCAGAAGTTTAGCATCTGTAAGGTGATGGACTAGAGCTTGGTTAATTATGGACTCAAATATTTTGGCGAAAAGTGGGAGGAGGCTAATGGAGCAGCGGTAATTTACTGGGTCAGTTCTTTCATCAGAATTCTTGAAAACTGGTACCACAGAAGCAGTTTTACATCAGGCAGGAAAGCATTATTTATCATAATAAATTATTATAATCATTTATTTGTTCAAAAAAAAAAAAAAGCTAAAAAGAAGCTACTTTACTTTATAAAAATCCAGTGTTGCTTTCTTTACAATTTTTTTTTTATTAAAATTATATTTTCCTACGTAAACTTTTTACAATCATATTTTGATACATTTTTAAATGTTTTGGTTTTCAAATTTTTTTCTGTAGAAAAAAATAAAATCTTGTTTGTTACTTATTTGCTGCGTTATTTAACTAAGAAGAAATTGGAGTTATCGCCCCCAACAATAGCCACCGTCTGCATACTGCACAAGTGCCCCCCCTCCCAATGACTTTTAAACAAACTAACAAAAAAAAAAAAAATTCTTATATCATCAAATAATACAAGAAGTGTTTTCGGTGCTTATGTATTTTTGGTACTGCGTTATTTTTAAATATTAAAATTTTTTATTTTTAGGTTTAATTCAAGTTTCACGATTCGAAACAGTAGTCAACAATTAAAATATACAACAAAGAAATATTAACATTAGCTATAAAAGTTACTTTGCAACCTACCTGAATCATTTATTAGTGTTTTAAAATAGTTTTAAATGCTCTTTATTTCATATCAAATATTAACTTTTTACAAGAATTCAAGATGGCCAAAACTTACTACCCCTCTTCTTGTTCACAGAGAAAAGCCTCGTTTTCAAATTTTAGTTCGCGCACATTTTGGTGGAAGAAGCGTGCATCGTTTTGGTCACATCGCTCTGCGGACATATGTCTCTGCAGACATTTTATGTGTACATTTTTTTATTTACATATTTTTAAGAAGTTCTGCCCTTGTAATGAAAGTAGGCTGGGACAAAAAAAAAAAAAAAAAAGGAGAGATAGGTAAATTGTCCTCAGTCAGAGCAGACATGTTTTCTCTCTTACAGCCGTGCCCGTGCCGTGCGTGCGCGATACTGCCAATTTGTATGTTTCAGAAGGATGTGCATGTTTTATCTCACGAACGGGTGTCACCAATTTGTAGGGGAAAAGAAATGTAAGGGAAATTAAATTCCTCTGCCCCAAACAAAAGAATAATAATAAAAAAAAGAAATAAAACACAATGATACCTCCTTTTCGTTTAAAATGCGCCACATTTATTTTTCAACAAAATAACAAGATGAACAAGCAAAGCGATCGGTAAGAATTCTTGTGAAATTCAAATTACGTGAAAATCCTTTGTGGAATTACTAAGATTAAAAGGTCATGTTAGATGAAAGTCCTTCGTTAAATTAATAAGATTGGAAGGTGAAAGTCTTTTGTGAAAATAATGTCCTTATTTCAAGGTTTTTGTTTTAACTGGCGAAGTTCGCCTTAATCAAAATTCTCATGAAGAAAGTAGTCCGTTGTTAGTAATTCTTATAGAAAATGTATGGAATGGGTGCGTGTGTGCATAAGTGTGGTTTTTTGGATGCCCGCATGGCGTGTGTAATCATGGTTTCGACAGATTTGAAAACGACGATGAGATGAAACCAAAAGACATGTTCTTGTGTCAAGTTGTAGCGAAAGAGAGAGAGAGAAAGAATGTGTGTTGTGTTTAAATACTTTTTGAATCAGCTTCCAGCACAAGATTACTGCTGCTGATATTTGGTTTGGGAAAGCGTTTAAAAACAATCTTCTAAAATTTCTCATTGGTCAATATTGTCACGTGGTATTGCCTTCGCCTACGTCCGCTAGAAATATGTCCATTTTGCTTATGTTGTTGTGAGGAAAGCGCGTGGGCGTAATTGAAATTATGTCGTTGCTAGAAGAACTTATTTTTGTGTAAATGCGCGGGGAAATTAAAATGAATGAACGTTCGCTTATTTGCGCGTGAGCGTGTGTGTGTGTGTGAATGAGTGACAGCACACCTCTGTCGAAAGTTTTAGACATACATACATACATACATACATACATACATACACACATACATACATACATACACACATACACACATACATACATACATATCTTTAAACAGACAGGTGAGATTTATATTATAGATGGTGGTAGGGGCTAAAAGTCGTAGATAAATAAAAAAAAATAATGATGAGGGGGATGGCAGACCGAAGTTTTCCTAAAGTAAAAATGTGCAAACTAGTAAGGTGGGGGTGTTGAAGGACCCAACTTCAAAAAGAACTATCGTAAATAGTTCAAGCAATGGGGGATCGAACGTTGTATGTGAAATTGAGTAATTTTTGGGGTTAAGCCAAAGATTTAGTACGCAAAGTTAAAATGCCGGAAGTGGATTTGGTTTACTTAAATATGGAACGGAAGTCACTAAGCATGAAACGAAATACGAAACTATATTGAACCACTTCTGGCTTTATCATGAAACAAACAAAAAACAAAAAAGAATAATAAACTTTTATTTTCTACATTTCTATAAATTCTTTTTTTTTTATATGTTAATATACAACTATGATATCGTGGTTCACGATAGGAATTTTGTGGACACCAATGATTCCACAACTCACAAACAACTAATCAAAAATACACGGATGTGAGCAAAACAAAAACTGTGCCACCAATATGGTACCTCGGAGGCTTTATTTGCGTCATATCTGGACGAATTCATGTGGGGAGAAAGAATGGGCTTGAATAAATTCAGTGAATATTTATTAGAACCCACTCTTTCTCTCCACTTAAATTATGGGTCCTGGATATGACCTTAAACTTTATCCAGTTGTGAGGCCCCAGCTTGCGGGCTTTGGGGAGTGTGGAGTCACCCTTTAATTGCCATTGCTCCCAGGTCCACTCTGACCCGGAGTGGTAGTACCTGTTAGGGTCCCAACTATGGGTTAAACAGAAACCGACTTGAAAACAACAAATATATTCTATTAAAAATCTTTTCAAAATCATTGGATTCGGTATTAAATAATCTGAAAGGGTTGATATGCCGTAAAACAACCAACCAACTTAAATTATGTAAATCATAAAAGTTTTCATTAGTTTATTTTTTTCATGATAACACAAGTGTTAAAAAAAAAAACCTATTTATAGAAATGTAAAAAATGAAAATTGATTCTTTTTTTTTTTTTTAATTGTTTTATGATAACACAAGAATTGTTAAAACTGAAACAACCTTTTGAAATAAATTATTTCCGTATAGTTTCGTATTTCGATTCATGTTTAGTGACTTCCGTTCCATATTTAGGTAAACTGAGTCCACTTCCGGCGTCTTAATTTTGAGTACTGAACTTTTGGACGTAACCATTTTGAGAATATGACATCTTCGTTCTGTAAAGAATATGTATGGGAGCTAAGTCGGGCCTTCTACAATAGTCCTAATTTTCTGTTTTACCTATTTATTCACTTTTGCCATTTTTAGCATTATCTGCCATGAATATTTTCAGTGCTTGTGCAGTTTATTAAAAGCATTAAAAACGAACAAAGACATTAATTAAAAAACTAAGATATTAAAAAAGAACTATATTATACATACTTGTTATAGAATAAAGTTCTCATAAAAAAATCAATTTGACCAAATTTTTTTTTTACAGAGGAAAATCAAATTTTAATGAGATCGATCATATCACGGCCATCTTGGCTCTTTCTGCAGACGATGAGAGGGTGCCTTTAAATGAAAACATGATTAACAAAGGACAAAATTAAAAAAGTATTAAAAAAGGACATAGAAACTCTGTAAAATAAGTGAAAAAAAAACCCTAAAATATTTATCTAGTATTTTTTCTGCCCATGTTTCAAATAATCTCATCAAATTTTGACAAACTTTATGCAGTGATGGAGTTATCTTCCCTGGCGCTCTCTCCTCGTCTGCAAAAATAGCCAAAATGCCCGCGATACTGTCGATCTCATTAAAATTTGATTTTCCTCTGTAAAAAAAAAATCAAACTACTTGATCAAATTAAGCGATTTTTTGATGAAAATTTTATTCCATATAGTTCTTTTTCAATATCTTCATTGTTTAATGTCTCTGATAAACTGCACAATCACCATTTTTTTCTTCATTTTTGTTGTCATCATAAGTGCCAATCTGGACTTGAACCGGCTTTCTAAATAATAACTTTATCATTTCAGTGCAGTACAATAAGTGCATAAAGTACCAATTTAGTTAAACAACAATCAGCAAAAACAGTGCTTTAATTAAATTTAAATTAAAAAAATTTCCAGTTCTGCTTTTGTAAATTTATATAAAAAATATTATTAAAAAAAATGTAATTTAATTACGTAACTAACAATTAACAAAACTTTAAAGTAATCTACTGCTTTCAAAAATAATCAATCTGAGTTATGTCCCCTGTTTCTGCAATTTTTATAAGAAATTGATATGTCGCCTTTCTTTGTACAAGCAACGAAATTTTAATTGAATTAAATTCATTTCACAGACTCTAAACGTAATTAGTAGACCAGACTATGACCCAATCTTTGGCAACTTCGCGTCAGCATCTTCCGGTAGTTTATGTAAGCAACCGGAAGATGCCGAAATGAAAATTGCCAGACGATTAATTCAAACCGTCCTCCTCTCCATTTCCCATGTTAAGAATGAATGATAAATTTTTATTTTATTTTCACCTTAACACTCACCTTTAACGACTTTTATAGGTTTTCGGGTATGCGGAAAATGAAATGCGACTGCCATTACCCCTCACTCCCAGTGCCTCTCCCCTGATCACATTATGAGAGCAGAAAAAGAGGGAGATTTGAATCTTCCCTAAAAAGGTGAGAAATAAAAATGAAAATAAAAAAGAAGAGTGAAGATTGGCTGAATCCCAAAAGCAGGAAACGTGAAATTTATTGCTTCGTCATTTGTCCACATGTGAATACGATTAAAGAGATGTCGATGAATGATACTGGAAAAAATTTGGTGATTATTATTTCAGCAAACAAAAGTTTTTTTCAAAAAAAAGATTAATGGCCTAACGAGTCGAATCCGAAGTACCAAATACAATGTTGAACGTGCATTTTGCTATCGTGCTTTATTTTATTTAAGAATTTTTGATAACAGCATCATGCATTTCTTTATAGTTTATTTTTTTACCAATCTTGGCCTTTTTTTGTGACAATTTTGCTCTTTTCTTTTCTGATCGATTTTTTGGTACAAAAGCACCTATGTTACCATGCTAAAATAGGCCCAAAAAAAAAAATTTGTTCGCCAGAAGGTGCTTTTTTAGTTGAAACATACAAAAGTTGAAGCACAAATTGGAAGTAAAAAAAAAGACGTGCAGAAACTTAACAAAACATTTTTTTTAACAAAATTGGCGGCACACGTCTTTTTTTTTTTTTTTTGTAAACAGAAGTTATTTTTATATAAGAAAATATGGATGCTTTTTTTTTTTTTTATTAAAACCATAAATTGTTAGGTGAAAGTACAGAAAGGTTTTTTCCAAGAAAATTTATGGTGCATATGCATTTTGGTAACGTGCTTAAATAATACTGTTATCATTTTTTTTTTCAGCCATTCTTACCATGTGACTATTCTGTGCTTTAAACTAACAATTTAAAAAAAGATATTGTGAAATTTGAATTTATCTTGGATAAACAATATGGACCGCACGTTCAACATTGTAGCCGGTGTCTATTTGGCAATGGGGGTTTGATTTGTGTACGTCAGCTGATTAATGTTTTTTTTTTAGTTTTTATTTTACCGCAAATTGTTAGGTTAAAGTTTTTTTTTTTTTAAGAAAATTGACAGTGCACGTTTTTTTTTTTTTTTTTGTAAACAGAAGTTGTTTTTATAAAAGAAAATATGAATGCTTTTTTTTTTTTTATTATTAAACCCGTTTTTCCCCAAAAGTTTTTTTACAAGAAAACCGTTTTTTTTTTCCAGCCATTTTTACCATGGAGAGGGAATGGTGCTTTGTAACTATTCTGTGCTTTTCACTAACAATTTATTAAAGGAAAAAAAATTGTGAAGTTTAAATTTAATTCGGAAAAACTATTTAGAAATAGTGCGGTACCAAAAATAAAAATAAACAGAAAAATACCCTCTTCGGGTTTGTATCACTATACACAAAGATTAAAAATTGTCAAAAACAAACAAACAAATACATAACAAGTAAATGTTAACAAAGGCAAGATAAGTTACTTTTCTATCAAACTGGATAAGTTTTTAGTTGTTTTTATGTAATATAATGTTTATTCGGCTCAAAAAACATACAGTGCTGATCATTGTATTTGAAAAATACAAATGGTGGCGAACTCATTGTTGATTACATTAAATTTGGGAAAATGAGTTAAAACTTAAAACTTAAAAACTATACAAAATACTGTCAGAAACAAACTGAATATATGTCAGCCTATGTCACGGTAACATATATTCGGTGGGTTTCTTAGAGTATTTTGTATAGTTTTTTTAGTTTTAACTCATTTTCTCAAACTAACTTATCTTACTTTTAATAACATTTATTTGTTTTTGGACAACTTTTTCGATTGTGTGTGTAGACCCCCCCCTCCTCTTTCACGCAAATACTAATTAAAAACTCACATTTTTTAATACAAAAAAAAAAAAAAAACAACAAAAGAAAACTCCATTTAGATTTTCAACATTTTGGCAACGCTCAGCTTAATCCAGTGATTGGTCGAGCCCAAGCCATGATTGATGGAAACTCTCAAGGATCCGATCAAATTCTGCAAGACTACCACTTTTTTTGATTTTCGCCTATTTTTCAATTTTTGGAATGGATTGCTGTACTAAGAATATAAGAAACATGCATTTTCTCTTTTTTTTTAAAGATTTTTTTCCATTACACCAAATTGAGTCACAGCAACACGTAGCAGGGTACAGCTAGTATATATATAAAGTGAAATTGAAGAAATATACCTGAGTTAAAATGAAAGTTATATAGAGATAATGCATTATTCATTACTAAAACAGGAAAAGGAAAACTACATAGATTATACAATGAACTGGAATTAAAAATCATCATAACAAAAAAATAAATTTATATACATTAGCTTTAATTTAAATGACGTATCAACCTTATAAGCCCAGAAAACATTCTATTAGGTTGAAAAGAAAGTTCTTGCAGAATTTTTAATTTTAATTTAAAATGATGTATTTTCAAATAAGTTTTCGTTATAAAATCTTTACTTTATATATCATTTTGAAAAGTGTTTTTTACTCTATCCAATCCTTTAAATTATAATCGTTTTAAAACAATTATGTCTTTATTTCAGAATGTTGAATACAAGATGGAAAAAAATCAAATTTGCACAATTTTCTTATTTCAATTCAAGCTAAGCCAAAAAGCTGGTGAAATAGTTTGCAATATCAACAAAACGTTTGGTCAAGGAACCACTAAACTACAAAACGCATAGCTCAATGGTGGTTTAAGAAATTTCATTGCAGCAGCAAGTCTTGAAGTGTCGGCCATTAAATGTTGACAACGATCAATTAAGAGCCTTAGTTGAAGTCAATCCATACACAACTGTTCAAGAATTTGTTTCTGAATTAAACATAATGTATGCAACAATTTTCAACCACTTGAGAGAGATGGAAAAACCAAAATAACTTGATAAATGGGTGCCTCATGAATTGAACAACAACTAAAAGAAACATCTTTATGAACTGTCATCTTCCCTTCTTTTACACAACAAGAACGACCCGTTTCTTGACCGGGTTGCGATTTGTGATGGAAAGCGTGTTCTTTATGACAGATTTTTACATTACTAGCATAAATACACTTGCTTTGCGTTGGCAAAAGTGTGTTGATTCAGATGGTGCTTATTTCAATCAATAAATTTTTCTTTGAGCTGAGATATGTTCTTCTGAATTTAGAAATTAAAAACCTCAAGAACTTTCTTGTCAACCTGATATCTTGATAAACACTCTAAGCACTCTAAACAAATAAAAAGGACACTTAATAATAATATTTCTAATAGAATCTCAAAACATTCTGTTTGATGAAAATGAGGAATATTATAATAATACACTTACATATATCAATATACAGTGAAGGTATAAGTGAACATGATGAAAGTTTAGGAAAAATAGAAGAATAAGAATAAATAGCATATAATAATACTGAAACAGGAAAGAATAACAAAATTAGTAACCCTAACAGTATAGGAAATAATGTTAGCAATAACAATGATGATGATCAAATCATCAAATTGTGTAAATAATAATAATAATAATAATAATATGAAGAATAAGAATTCTAATAAGAAAAACTAGAAGAAGAAAGACACTTTGGTTTAACCCCTCATTCAGCGACCATGTAAAAACGGATATTCCGAAGGAGTTTTTGCAAATTATTGATAATAATTTTGAAGAAAATGCGTTGCTAAGTAAACTACTTAATAAAAATACAATTTAGCTGTCTTATTCCACTATGATAAACATTAAAAACACAATAATATCCTCAAATAAATCCAAACTTAGGAAACTAAAGCTGAATAATATGAACCAGGAGAACTTAAGAAAATGTAATTGTAAGCAAAAAGAAGAATGTCCATTAAAAAGTGAATGTCTGACAAAAAGATTTGTATATAAGTATAACATTCCAGTATTTAGAGAAATAACATGCTTAGTCAACTTGGCAGGTGTAAGTTGACTAAACATCTTTCTACGCATGTGAAAATGTACATTCATACATGAAACAATGTTATTTAAAAATTTTTTAATGTGTATGCACGTGACTCAGATGGTAAGGAAAAAGGTTGGAGAGCTATATGTTTTGTTTTCCATTCTAGCTGATGGCACCCAAGTCATATATATGTGTTTTAACTTTTGAAATCACGACTATATATTGAATACAATATAATAATCAGTAAAGCATTACCACTATAATAATAAATGCAAATTCTATATGAATTAAAATATCATATTTAAGCCTATTTTACGACATTTTACCACACGGGGGGGGGGTAGCACTATTATTTAGCGGATATTTATATAATAATAGATAATTGGCTCTATAATAATAATAATAATAATAATAATAATAATAATAATAATAATATGAAATTTTCATAAATTAAAATACTATATTTCAGCATACTTCATGACCAGGCAATGTGGCCTTCTAATATATATATATATATATATATATATATATATATATATAGTGGAAATGGTAATTAATAAAAACTGAAGAAAGTGCTCAGTACTGTTGTATGCGTTTTATTTTTTATTACCGTATCTTCCTCAGACTTTTACACTGTAAAAGTCTGAGGAAGCTACAGACGGCCAAAAAAAAAAAAACGGCCGGGTAGCTGAAACAATAATGTAACTTAACAGAAAGATACGGTAATAAAAAATAAAACGTATATATATATATATATATATATATATATATATATATATATATATATATATATATATATATACCACAGGTTAAAAATATCCAAAAGTAAAAAATCATTGAATTTGAATTTCAATGAGGTTTTTATAGTGCTCAATGAAAAAGGCAGGGTATCGTTTTTTTTTTATTTTATTCAATTTAGGTAAACCAAATTATCATAAGTCGCTACGATCAATTTACTGTTTCAGTCTTAAAAGACATCGTCAGGCGACAATAAACATCTGGTCTTATTCAAGGCCAGTCATTTAATGAAAATCGAATAGAAAAAAGTAGAAAAATAGAAAGAAGAGAAAAAAAGAAAAGGAGAACAAATTTGGAGACTTTTTCTTAAAATTAAGCATCTAGACACGTCTCTCTCTCTCTCTCTCTATATATATATATATATATATATATATATATATATATATATATATATATATATATATATATATATATATACGTATATATGAATTTAGAGAATCCAAAATTAAATCCTTTTTGCAGAAATGTAATTACTAATATTTATATATAATTTATATATTATATATATATTAGAAATATTTTAATATATATTATATATATATTAGAAATTGTCATGGATTTTGAACCAAACCCTTTATCTGAGATATTGGGGTATACTGCTCACATTCCACTCCCCTTTGCTGTTATATTCTTTCTGCAGAAGTACAATTACTAATTTTTATAATAATAAATTATATTTTTGCAGAACGAATTTAATTTTGGACTGGTTTCCCCATCTTTGTATTATCACAATGTTTTGGCCATTTTGCTTCAGGTATCTTGTGTTGAATTCTGAAATTGCTATAGATTTTGAACGAAACCCTTTATTTGAGGTATAGTGGTACACTGCTCACATTCCATTTCTTTTTGTAATTCTATTACTGCTGTGCATAAAAAATGCTGACAGACATTGATATATAAAAATATAATAGCATATTTTTATTGCAAGGTTACAGCAAATGAATGGGATAAGAAAGAGAGATATGGAGAAAACCCAGAAATTGATAGAGGTTGATCTATTGAACTGACTTGGCAGCAAACTCTATCTCAATTTATGTTAGATTTGGATACGAATAAAGCAAATGGAACAAAGTCCAATCTAGGATTTCACCACCACCAGCAATTTAAACATGTCCCCCCTCCCGTCAACCCCAGGACTTGGTTCCTAACTATTTTATTGTCAAGGGTGTATTCTTGTCTGCAGATGACGTTCGCAGATGACCTTTGCATGTGCCTCTACATCAAATCACCAACTATTTATTTTTTTGTCTCCATGTCAATCAACCAGGTTTTTTTTTCCAGCCAGGTGATTGCCTGTTAAACACTTCTTTCTTTAACAATTACAAAAACCTTCTCTGCCACATTGCCATGATAAATAGCACCCTAACTGAGAGTACATCCTTCAAACTCCTCGGCTTATCATTCACAGGCAACAAGCATCAGAACAAATACACTGACGACATTGCCAAGACTGCTGCAAAAAAGGTAGACTCCTTCTATCATGCTAGAAAATAACTGGGAAAATGGGCATGGAATATGTGCCTACATTAAAGATGGCTTCCCGTGTGGCAGGGATATCTCTAGAGAAGATCCTAATTTACCCTATATGTGCTTCCAGGTTGCACTTGCTTACACCACGGCATTTATATTTGCCCTCTATCGGTCCCATAACAGCGGAGTTACTATCTTTAAGAGTATATCTGAGAAAATAGACCACATCCTGTCTGCACATCCCTCGGCTAACATCCACATCTGTGGTGACTTCAACGTCCATAACGTGGAATGGCTGACCCATTCAAATAAGACAGACGATGAGGGGAGGTTTTGTCATGATTTTGCCATTGCTTATGACCTCACTCAGATTGTTCGCGAACCCACCTGTGTGCCCGATACTACTGGTCAATATGCAAGCCTCCTAGACCTTTTCTCTCAACTTCCCCTGAGCAATGTTCATGTTCTGTTCATTCTCATCTAGGATACTCTGACCACTCCGTCGTATCAGTTAAGATAAAAATGAAATGTAATAAATCCCCAGATGTACCCCTCCACCATACTGTATACCGATACTCTATGGCTGACTGGGATAGCTTCCGTACATTCATATCTGATTTACCTCTGCATTCCATGTTTAAAAAGGATGTGTCCTCTATAGTATCAGATATGACCGAATGGTTAATTGTAGGCATAGACTGATTCATACCATCAAAATAATTCCAACAAAAACCTAACAGCCAGCTATGATTCTCCCCAGAATGTGCTGCTGTTATCGCGCACAGAAATCACCTTTTCCATAACTACCAATGTAATAGATGCACTGAGACTAAAGCTGCTTTCAGGAACGCCAGCAACCACTGTAAAAGAGTAATAAAAAATGCAAGAGAGCTATATGCCCAGTCTGTTAAATCCAAAGTAGCTGATAAGAGGCTTGGTTCCCACCAGTTTTGGCAAATAACAAATAGGATCCTGAACAGAAGTGTGCGTTCTATCCCAACCATTATCAATGGGCCAGAGGTCATCTCGTCAGCATCAGACAAGGCCAAACTATTTGCAAAGAACTTTGCAGCTAATTCTACCCTATGTGACGAAGGCCATCAACTCCCTAAATTTCCTCCTATAACAGAACACGCTAGGTAACATACAAATATCTGTGCATGAGGTCGCCAAGCTAATCAAGAACCTAGATTCCAGTAAAGCAACTGGCCCTGATGGCATCCCAATTATAGTGTTAAAAAAGCTTCAACCAGAACTTGCTCCCATACTTACGAAACTGTTTAAACATTGCCTTAAGGAGAAGTGCTTTCCGACTCCCTGGAAAACCTCATCAGTATGCCCTGTATTTAAGAATTCAGGTGATAAGTCATCTCCCTCTCAGTACAGACCAATAAGTCACCTGTGTGTTATGAGTAAGTTGCTAGAATACATATTAAATAGAGAAATAGTCAACCACCTCAGCAGAAATAACCTTCTTAGTGACAGACAATATGGTTTCCGCTCTGCAAGATTTACCGCAGATGTGCTAACGGTTATATCTCACAGGATTAGTGAATCTCTTGACAAAGGCTTCCTTTCTAGGGCAATTGCTCTTGACATATCAAAGGCCTTCGACAAGGTATTGCATAAGCGCCTACTTCACAAGATTTCCAGCTACGGTATAACTGGAAATATTTTCTCGATCATTAAATCATTTCTCTCCGATAGGCTCATAAGAGTAGTGGTCGTTGGACAAAAATCAGAGGCCTGCAGTATTAATGCTGGAGTTCCTCAAGAGTCAATCCTGGGCCCAACTCTCTTCCTGATCTACATTAATTATCTCCCTAAACACATACTTAAATCATTTGTTGACATCTATGCTGATGACACGACCATCTACGGCAACACATCAAAGGCTGTAAAGGACAAAGTTTTCTCTGATTCTCTCTCTGATCTCGAGCGTGTGGTTCAGTGGGGGAAGACGTGGCTGGTTACCTTTAATGCATCTAAAACCAAGCTCCTATCTTTACATCATCAATGTTCTGATCCCCATCTGGCATCAATTGAAATGGATGGCTCTCGTCTAAGAGAAGCCCCATGTTTTGACAAGCTTCTGGGTTTGTCCTTTACTCCTGGTCTGAAATGGAACACGTACATCAAGTCTGTTGCCAAGGTCGCTGGAAAGATGGTGGGATCCTTCTACCGCTCCAGAAGATATCTCACTACTGATGCAATTCTCAATCTATATAAAAACCAAGTACGTCCAAGGATGGAATACTGCTGCCATATCCGGGATGGAGCTGCTAAAAACAGTCTATCCTGCCTTGACAGAGTACAAAATAGACTTCGTGGCTTAGTGGGGAATGCCCTTTTATCTACCTTGCAGCCTCTCTCCCACAGAAGAGACGTTGCGAGCCTATCCTTGTTCTATCGTTATTTCCATGGCAGGTGCTCGTCTGAACTCCAATCTCTCGTCTCCCCTCACCAATCTTTCATGAAAAACACCCGTCTACCTGAATCCACTGTGAAAAATTTTCCCCACTCTTTATCTGTGCCTAAACCTAAACGTAGATTCCATGAACAAAGCTTCTTTTTTAGAACTGCACACCTGTGGAACTCTGTTCCGTTTGTCTGCTTCCCACCTGACTACAACCTGGATGTCTTCAAGTCCAACATTAACAAATTCCTAATGAACCACCCTCTTAAGTAAACACTTCATTAAATCTCCACACTAACGTACTGTACTTGCAATAACCCTTATCCCTGAGTGGCTTCCGGACCTTGATAAGTGGTGACCACCGTGTAAAAAACAAAAAAAAAATGACAGTAATCTATATCTTTACAAAACCACAATTTGCCAATGCATGGAGTATTGCTGTCATATCTACCACTAGTCCTAATACATCTAGTACTATTGGCCAAGCTCTAACCTTTGTCTCAGTGTTACAATGTTGCATCTCTGCCTGTTTTACAAGTACTTTAATGAGATGTGCTCTGATTAACTCATAGCACTTGTGCCTCCACAACATACATACTTCTGACTAACCTGACAAACAGCAAAATTCTAGCTCTTTACTATTGAGGTCCCTAGATGCCAGAAAGCCTTCTGCTCTAATAGTTTTTTCTCTCAGACTGCTCAATGTTAGAATTTCCTCCCTGTTTCCTGCTTCCATGACTATAGTAACCCATAGAAATTTAAATATGATGTGAACACACATCTTGCTGTTCAACTCCCAGAGTTCCCTATTAGACATGATTCCAAATAGTAGACCCTTATTTTCCAAATGGCAACATGCCTTGTTTAGAGTAAAAAAATCGATTTGCATTTTTTTTTTACAACTTTTTTTTGGATCAGGTCAAATGTTGTATATTGGTAGGTACATTCAGCTAGTGTTTGTTTAGAAAAATATTCATTGGGAGAAATTAACAAGGTAAGTCATAAACAAGATGTATTATAGACAAGGGATCATAAGGATTCAAGCGGCTTGACCATTCATGCAAATCAGTTCAACACAGGAAACAAGTTTAATGGGATTTGAGAACATGAAGTTCTTGGAGTTTGTGTGGAAAATATGAAGAATTATTTGAGATGTTCTGACGAGTATTAAAATTCACAAAGCCATACACTTCTTCCTCGATTTTATTAGTTGATTACTGCAACCAAGACTGCTCAGCCACTTCAAACGAATATATCCTTTTCACAGGAGATATCAGTAACAAACCAATAAAATAGAGTAAAACGAATTTTATCGAATTTGATTGCAAGATTGTTAGACAAGATCATAATGAAAATGTTGACATTGAAAAACCAGGCGAAGAAAAACAAGGTATGTTGGATTGAGTTGAACTGTTAATTGCTAAGGAGCTTATGATGCGTGACTTGTAACGCTGTGGTTAGAGAGTTTTTTTAGTCTCCTGTTAACACCAAGGAATGAACAATGAACAGTGTATAATGAAGTACATCCAAACTGCAGTATAACCTGCGCACTTGAACCAGTTGTCTTGGCCACCTGTCTCTGGGACAAGTTACAGTGAACTTTTAAGACTTATAAACTGTAATAGAAGGTATTACTCACGCAAGCAACTACTGTTTGGCCTGTCAGGTGAAGGAAGGAAAAAGGAGAAAAGAAAAACTTAATTGTGTAGATGATTTCTTTATATACACGTAGCAGTAATTTGCACAGGATGGGAATAATGGTTATTAGAAGGTCGAATTGGAGAGAACAAGCAGCCGAGTTTTTGACAGCCAATAGAAAGCATAGACGTTGAGAGTTGGTGTCGTGAATTATGGTTTAAGTTCAGTGAAGTTGGTACGAATTAGTGAGAAGGCGTTCTGACATTTTTTTTTTCATTTACATAAACATATTTTTTTAATGGAAATTGCTCCAGACAAGGTATGAAGCCACTAGATATAAGAATCTAACAAGAACAAAAAAAAGTGATTATCGAAAAGACAGGAGATACCTATGTTGAATTGCGGGGTGTGTATATCTCGAGGACTTACAGATAATGGGAACACAAAATGGGGATGGATAACGACATTTATAATAGACTAGCTGGATGCCCAGCATTGCCTGGGTGTTTGGAGTTGTGTGTTGAGCAAAAAAAAAAAAAGTGGTAATAGGCAGGCAGGCTCGAACCCATACCGTGAAGGAGGAAAAGAACATGAAAAAAAAGTGACGTCTTTGTCGTTACATCCATCACCAAACCTGAAGTGGCGAAGGTTTAAATTAAGGCTAGTCAATTGAAAAGAGGAGATGAGTTTCGAAAATATCGGCGAAAAAAGCGACCCCTCCTTGTAGAAAAATGCCCAGTTGAGGGTGAAAGAATTAATGTTTTTAGCCATTTTTTTGATATTTGTAGTCCGAAGGATCGAGCTTCAAAACGATACCAATCTCGTGAAAATCTGTCGCCTCAGTCGAATGTTTTAGGTATACATACATACATTTAAACAGACAGGTGAGATTTATATACACACAGTTCATATTTATAATAAGAGGTTGATATAAAGAGAGATGTAGGCAGTTCTTTTAACACGGGGGGGGGTGGAGATTCATTATTTATGAAAAAGGATTCAGTTACACTTTGGAGGATTGTTTCATACAATGTTCATTTACAGCATTTGAGGAGGGGGACTCATATTATTCTGTTATAAATACAATAGACAAAATCACATGACCTTTCAGGTTGAAAGATGACAACGAAGACTTACAATTACATAATATTTATTCTTTCAATTAAATGAGATGATGATCAGGAATTTGATTGCCTTTCAGAGTAACATTTTTTTGTTTCCATTTCTGGTTCGCTTCCAAAAGGGTTTCAGCTAACTCAACTCGCCTCTCTCCCGAGTTTCCTAGCTGTGAATTTCAGCTGTGTCTCTCAACTCTCTGAATGAACCAACTAACTTCAAACCCTCTTAACTGAATATATTGAAGCTATCTTTCTTTGTGACGTCAGAGGCATGCTCAGACATGTGTATATTTTTCATGTGGTTTTTACATATTACATATGCTTCCAACATGCCTTTTTGGCAACACAAAGAAAATTACTAAATTAAATTCCATTGTTCTAACTCTGGCCCCTAGCTCTATCATTATTTAGTTATTTCTAAACACAATGGACAATTTGCTAAATCCATGAGATTGCAATATGTATTCATTTCAACTCTTGAATACTGGGTTCGATTCTAGCTTTTTCTTTTAATAAATATTATTTTCAAACTTATTTACATCATTTCTCTAATTACTGGGATCTGTCCCCTTCCATCTATAACACCTATTGACTTTAGTCTTGAAAAAAAAAAAACAAGATTATAGGAGGAAAACAGTCAGTAAGAAAATTCCACAAGCCTACAGTTTTTGGAAAGAAACTACTGGAACAGGAAGCTGTATAAGAATGAAGTATCAAAACAGAGAATTGATGCGGACCACTAGACCAACAAGTTAAACAAGCTGGGACAAAAGAAGCAGGAAATACATCAGATTTTTCTGAAGTATACATGCTATAATAGTAGTTATAGAAAAGACTGAGACTAATGCCCAAGTCTACAGATGGACACACCATGTTACTTATTGATTAGAGGCCCCATACGGCATAGTCACGTTGATACGCCCATTCTCATTAGATCAAGTTAAGCGATATTGCACCTGGCCAGTACTAAAATGGGTGATCATTTGGGAATACCAGGTGCTGTATGCGCTCTCTGTTTCTCTTGACCTTGTTTCCTGTCATATTGGATTTTTCCTTGCCGCTAGGGTGTATCAGAAGGAAGATTCACATGTCACTACACAGTGATTTACATTGTAGTCTACATTGCTTTGTAGAGAACTCACTGTGGATTTTATAAAATTATTTTTATATAATGGCTTGAATTAGGGTTTAAAATGCAAAATTCAAATATCATGATCCAATTGTGCTCTAAACAGAAACATTCATTTCAAACCCACCTCTGTCTTATCAAAGAACTTACTGTTGATTCTATCGCCGGGGTCCTTCTGCTTGTGTGACGATAAAACTTCTACAATGCACTCGTGATGTTAGGTTGTATAAGGGTGTTTACTTTGGTCAAAATTGGACGGTTCCTGATTCCATCAGATTTGTTTTTGATTGTCGATTTTCAAAATTTATTGGAAGCATTCTGATATAAAGCCTATGTAAGAACATTCCCACACACATAAAGTAAATTTGTCTGAAATTTAAAAAATGTTAGCCCAGCTGTTTCGGAGTCTATAGAGAATGAACACACAGACACACAGGTACACACACACATACGTACATATACACACACACACATACACAAATCCCACAAGTTGCACAAGTATATATTTGTTATGAAAGACCATGTGCTTTCTTTTGTTCATGAAAAATTATTGCAGGAAATCTAGTTGATGAAGATAATCGAATCATATTATTTTTTTGAACAGGGTGGATTTCCTTAAAGCTGAAAATATGAAAACAACCAAATGTCAGCAATGCTACATGACGCGGCACCAAAAGTATTAGTCCGGGACATGGAAGAAAGTGTATCGGTTTGAGGGTAATGATAATTGGTTGCTGCGAGGGAGGAATGTATCACAATGGTATTTATAGACGAGCTACCACTGAGCATCACAGACTAAATTGACGCCTTGCAGACCGATAGACAAAAAGAGTCAGAGCATTTTTTTCTTGCCTTGACAGTGTACAAAATCAACTTCACAATCTAGTGGAGATGATCTCTTTTTGTCCTTACATCCTTTTTCTCTCAAAAGATGTTGTTAGTATTTCTCTACTCTGTTATTCCCATAGAAAGTGCTCAACTAAGCTCAAATCTCTGGTTTCTTCCTGCAAAACATTCACAGCAAGAACTCGCTTTTTAACCATCACTGCAGAGTAATTTCCTTATTTACTCTGCATAGTTAAAACTAAACGGCATCTCTATGAAGAGAGTCTCTTTCCATCTTTGAAACACATTGCCATGGGATCTCTTCCTCGGAGACTACAACATGGTCTTCTCCAAGACCAATGTCTAGAAATAATTGTCAAGTGACTTCTTAAGTAATCAAATTATTTCCATCCCACCCATCGCTTTCAATCCTCTCATAATATTATTCATCATCTAAGTGACAATATCATTAAACCGTATCCTTGAGTGGCTTTTCTTTCTTTGTGTACCTAAAACCAAATTAAATTTCCATGAACAGAGTTTTTTTCCAACACTTTCCTATTTTTGGAAGATATTGCTACATGACTGCTATCCTACAGACTACAATATGTTTCCCCCTCTTGGATAAGGTCCAAAAAAAGAGTCTCCAATCTAATAGGTACCGCTTTGTCAACTAAGCTCCAACCCCTGTCCCATCACTGCAATATTGCACCCCTGTACCTGTTTTACCAGTATTTTAATGGTATGTGCTCTGATAAACTTATTGCACTTGTGCCCCCTCGATGTGCATAACCCCGGCAGACCTGCTTAGCAACAAAATCACACTCCTTCACCATTGAGGTCCCTAAATGCCAAAAAGCTTTTTGCTTTTTACTTTAATAGTTTCTTCCCTTGAATAGCTAGACTTTCTGCTGCTTGCTTCCCTGACTGTACTGATATACAGAAGTTTAAATGTACTGTAAACCAACATCTTGTTTATTTTCCCTAATAGTAGCTCCTTACATCCAAGTGGTGATATACCTTATTTGGGGTGAACATGAGTAAAAAAACAAACATAATCGGTTTCAAGTCTAATGTCAACAAATAGTTGCCATTAACCGTTCTTCAGAAGTAATCACATTTTGTTCATACCATTTATCATTTTTAAGCAACTGATAGTATTGCTTATTCTCCAATTGACAGTCTCATAAATCCTTATCCTCAAGTGGCTTTTGGACTTTGATAAGTTGTGACTCATTAGTATAAAAAATGTAATGAAAAAAACAACAAATAAATAAGATGAAGAGAAGACGAAAAATATAAAAATATTTTAATATTTATACAAAAGAGAAAAAAAATAGATCTTCCCTCAAAATATCTCTCAAAAATACATTCCAAAATCCCCATCATGATTGAGAAAAAAAAATACACAAGTGATTATCAAAAAAAAAAGAAAGCCCATGTGACACCTTTATTGATACGTGTGTGAAAAAAAAAACAAAAAACAAAACAACAAAAAAAAAACAATGAAATAAAAAATAATAAAGAAATGAATTAAAAAATAAATAAAAAAGTAAATAAAAAAATGATATAAAAATAATAAAAATGAAATAAAAAAATACAAAAATGTTTTATTACATTTTTGTATTTTTTATTTAATTTTCTTTTATTACTCATAATGAAATTAAAATGAAAAAAAAACAATAAAAAAATGAAATAAAGTATAATGAAATAAAAAATATTAAATTTAGAAAAATAAACTAAAAAATTAATTAAAAATGGAGTAAAATAATTAAAGAAAATGAAATAAAATAAATAAAAAATGAAATAAAAATAAAATAAAATAAAAAATGAAATAAAAAGTAAAATAAAAGATAAAATAAAATGAAATAAAAATGAAATAAAAACAAAATAAAATAAAAAATGATATAAAACTAAAATGAAATAAAATAAAATGAAATAAAAATAAAATAAAAATAAAATGAATAAAAAATGAAATAAAAGTAAAATAACAAATAAAATAAAATGAAATAAAATAAAATAAAATAAAAAAATGAAATAAAAATAAAATAAAATAAAAAATGAAATAAAATATAAAATGAAATAAAAATGAAATAAAAAATAAAATAAAAAATAAAAAAATGAAATAAAAAATAAAATAAAATAAAAATAAAATAAAAAATGAAATAAAAAATAATCAAAAACGAAAAAAAAAATAATAAAAGCCAGGTTCTCCTTGTTATGAATGGACCCTCGATGAAACAAACCCCCCAAAAGAATCTGTGCATATATATACCCCACATTAAAAAAAAATATTCAGGTTTTAAGAGAAAGACAGAGACTATTTTAACCTATTCATGCCCAAATCTTTTCTTTACTTTATTACCAACAAGCATGATGCAAAGTATAATCCACTTGAATCAGAGGGAGCGCTTATTATTTAATCTTCTTAATGTTTTGCAGTTTATCATAAATATCTTGAGGATCCAAAAGAAATGATAACGGTCGCATGAAAAGTTATATACTTGTTAATATTGTAACACGGTGATATGAGCACTGTGAGAGGACTTAATGTATAGAGAGTGAAACCGATTGCTATTTTATGTATAGGAATATGTAATTGAGAGGCATTTTATTCAGCTTAAATGTAACGATTTTTAAATATTTATGAAATGTATACATAGTTTAGTGGAACAAATTTAAAATTGTAAAAAATTTATCAAACATGTATTCAATTAGTTTCCTATTGAAACTGTATAGGCATCGAGATTGCTTTATTATTATAGTAGATAATCTTTTATAAATACAATATTACATGATTTATTTGACTTTATATAATGCTAAAAGCATTCACTTATACTATATGCAAAAATTATAAAGTTTGGTTATAAGGTTTACTGATTAAAACATTTGATTGAATAATAAATGAAACTGGTTTTATCCGTCTAGGTTTCCATAGTATACTGAAAACTGAGACATCGATGTAGCCAATATAGATCAGATAATAGGTGAAAGTCACTTCAGTCTTTATAACTAAATAGCAAGGCTATCTGGCGTTGCTTGGAGCAAAATTGTAATATACTTCTATTAAAACTTCTACCATTATCTCTCTCTATTCATCCCTTTTTTTTTTCCCTTATTCGTTTTCACCTCCTCTCTCTTCTCTACATATACACCGACTTTCTCTTCTGTCATACACACTAATAACTCTCATTTATATAGATTCCTTGAGGAATGAATTGGTATAAGGGAAGGAACTATTAAAAAAAATCAGTTAATTCTCTTTGTTGCATTAAAGTAGTTGAAAAACCAACCCTGTGCCAGTTTAAGGTCAAAGAAAGAATATTTTTCTTCTAAATTTTAAATATTATTCATTCATCCTAGTAAGAACATAATAACTTTGTGGGTGTTTGTTTTGTAGTATCTTACTTTTAGCTGGACATACATGCATACACACAGACGAATTCCCTTCATATAATAGACTACAAATATCTCTGAAATAATTCAGATGTTGTTAAAATATGTGTAATTATTCTTCTGATCTTAAAAAAAGGATCGTGAGTGCTACTGAGTTAATAACCATGGTTGTTTTATAAGGTATTTATCAAATTTAATAAATGTTGATTTAAAATTTAAATTGTATTCAATATCAATCTTTAAAATTATTAATAGTTTTAAGCCTTACATATAAAGTTATGTTGTCGGATTTTCAAGGTCAGACCCAAATAGCATTTAAACTAACATATCAAACCTTGCTTTTTACGTTATTTTGGTATCATGTTATTGACAATATAAATTGTCTACAATTTATTATTAAAAAATTACTTATTCCGATCATGAAGCAAAAACTAAGGTGTATTATTCTATGGAATATGCTGCAACCGTCCAGCTATTTAAAAATATTACATTTTTATTGGGGCATATTCTTATGTTACAACCATGCCTCTTTAATTTTCCTTGGATTAAAAAAAAAAAAAAAAAAATGGCCCAGTTCGTATCAATGGTCATTCACAAACAATGCCATCAAACATTTGAATGAGATAAAATTGAATGATCTGTTCATAAAAAGTTATTAACATTACTATTCATTATTATTAATTATTTCAACATTATGAAATAACTTCATAAAAAATTATTAACACTTTCTTTTTTTAAAAGATCACAGTTAATAGGTTTGTTAAAAAAAACAAAACAACAACAACAAAAAAGAAACAATTTACCTAATTTATAAATTATGGTATCGGATTTTCAAAGTCAGACTTAATTAATATTTAAGCTGACAAATCAAACTTTGCTTCTGAGCTTTTGATAAGCCAATTTTCATTTGCTATTGTTGTGTTATTAGCAATATAATAACATACTTTGCATTTGAAAGTTTTTTTTTTTTAAAGATCACAGTTAATAGTTTTGTTCTAAAAAACACAAAACAAAAACAATTTACCTAATTTATAAATTATGGTATTGGATTTTCAAAGTCAGACTTAATTAGCATTTAGACAAATCAAACTTTGCTTCTGAGCTTCTGATGAACCAATGTTCATTTGTTATTTCTGTAATATAATATAATAACATAGCAGTTAGCGATATAATAAGATACTTTGGTACAATTTATTTGAATTTTTAAAAATCTTTTTCCCGATTCCGATACAATTACAGAGTCTGTACTAAATTCCTGATTCCGATTCTTTATAAATTTCTGAATATTAAACTATAAAATTGTTATTTTTTCTGATTAACGTACAACCACATGTTGACTGTGCTGATATTTTCTCCAACATAAAAATACACTTGTGGAGGGGGGGGGTGAGGTGATATAGAGATTTTAATTTTAGTGGTAGTTTAAAAATCAGTAAATATTATTGTTTTATTATTACCACCAGCAATGGAAGATTTTGTTTTGAACAAAATCAAATGAAAAAAGATAAAGGAATCGTTTTTGGTATCAGAATATAGGCACAATTTGTTCTGATGCCGAATTCGATACTCTAAAAAGTTCTGATTTTTCCGATTCTCGATTTCGATTAATCATCCCAACACTAATTTTAATAATTACTTAGTCCGAATCAGATAACTGTTAACTCGAAACATTTTTAAATAATCATCCTAAAATAAAAATCAGCAAGAGATATAACTCGTTTTAAATTGAAGAATATAATATAAATTGTTTACTTTAAGTTTAAAAATGTGCAAACAAATAAAAATTAAAAAAACTAAAATTTCTTCACTGTATCCTGGATAATGTCAAGTAAGTAGAATTCATTTAAATAAAATTTGATCTTGTTTTTGAAGGTTTGTTAGTCTCCAGGTTCCCCTAGATTTTAACAAAACATCGGTTGATACCTGACTCATTATAATACGATTTAATTTAAATAAAATGTTCCTTTAAATATGAACTAGTCATTGAAATTTTGCGCGTCGAATTGTTGGGACGGACAAAAATAGTTGAACGTTTTAATCGTGCATTGTTTGTGAATAATGAGGCGCTTCTATACAGACAGAAAAGAATATTAAAACTCAAGTGAATTCAATTTCTTATCTTATTTTTGTCCATTGCAAGACATGGCAATTTCCCTCTCCTCCAAAATTTGAAAAGGTCTAGAACCTTTTTTATTTTTGCACCTTAATTTTTCTTGCCTGATGATATCTAATATGATTGAAACGGTCTGCACATCGTAGCAAAATATAACTGTATTTACATAAAGAATAAAAACAAATATAATTTGCTTTCTTTGATTGAGCATTATCAACGACTCTTGTTGAAATTCAATTATTCTTAATTTTTGGATATCTTCCTACCGAAAAGAAATATATATATATATATATATATATATATATATATATATATATATATAGTCTTGGAAATTTTTAACCTTTAATACTATACAAAAAAAAAAAAAATTATCATTCGTTAAAAAACTATTTGGCCAGTAATCACCTTCAATCACGGCATCAACTTGCTCTCTCGAATTCACTATAGTACCAGTAATAATTTATTTTTTAAGAGATTATCATATATATATATATATATATATATATATATATATATATATATATATATATATATATTCCTACAAGATTATTGAGTGATTCTTTTTGACTACAAGATGTTTTACACTAATGTCTGTAGGTATAAAAATAGTTGTCTAAAATTGAATTAACGGGAAATAGGGCGTTTTGTCTTTAGCGTTAGTGCGAGAAATGAGTCCAAGTTTCTCATTTTTCATTTATATAAAGACTAGCATGGGTGCCCGGCGTTGCGCGGGTGTTTGGAAGTGTATGCTGAGCACTCCCCCCCCCAAAAAAAAACGGTCAATTTTTTTAACTTTGACCCCTATTATTATCCCTTAACATTTATTCTTTTGGGCTCAAATAAAGTTATTAAGTTAGATCCATGTTCAAAGAACCTATATCTAAAAGTTCAAGTGTTTATACCCAAAATTGTTGGAGGAGTTTGGTAGAGTTCTCAAAGGTCAAATCGTTGAACTTTGACCCCTTAATCGCCAAATTTCTGTCTGAAAACCTATCACATCGATTTTCCCAAATCTCAGTACCCTGTATATCAAATTTCGAATTTTTAGACTAAAAATTGACAGAGTTATTGCGTAGGGAAATGTACACACACACACACACACACACACACACACACACACACACACACACACACACACACACACACACACACACACATTCACTTTCATAGATATATAGATTGACTATTTTTCAAGAATATCAGTCAATTATTGCCCTTGGGCCACCATCTTACATTTTTATATACACACACGCTTTGAGACATTTACTGCACAGATAGTGAGATTAAAAAGCCACTTTTGTATTTCCAATGGTATTTATTCTTTTCCCACTGCAGGAAGATGCATGACATAAGGACATGAAAACAGGAGATAGGAAAAAACTCCTACCGTTTGCATTTCCAAGTAAGAGCGTCTCAGGCAATTGGCAATAAACTGATCCTTTCTCATAGAGAGAAGATACAGCCTGGGAAGGTGCACTTCCTAGGACTGAACAGGATAATATTTCACCCCAATAGCGGACTACCTTCTGCTGGATTGATTTGAGACAACGACTCCTCAACTGAATACAAAAATTTACAGTTAAGAAAAAAAGAATTGTAGCCTTTTATTATACTCAGTCATGTCAATATGATCAAAGTCTGAAAGTTAACTAATTTGCATACAGCTTTACAAAAAAAAAAAAACTCTCATTAATTAACTGTTGATTTTTTTTCTTATTCAATACATATATATATAGATTAAGATCTTAAACCATAAAAGGGAGAATATATGAAATCTAGACTTCGGTTAAATTAAAAAAAAAAAAAAATGATGATGCCGGTATCACATTATATGAACCATTATTTAAGGGTGTAGTTTAGTGTTGAAATGAAACATTTTTGTAGTGATATTTTTGTAATTTTAAAAATGGCGTTTATCGCGTTTTGTAATCAAACTCTTCATATAATTGTAATAAATTATGCAAAAGGAAAGCGTGAAATATGCAAAGGTAATGCTGATGCACTTATGAACGGATTTCAATTTGAATTTATGATGATGCATGCACACAGACAGCACTTTTAAAAATGGTGTTTATTGTCCTTTGCAATCTTCATTAAAAAAATAGTTATGTTCAAGTCACCCATCTTTTATTTAACAATTTTTGTAAATTAAACGGTCAAATAATAAGTAAAAAACAAAAGACAAAAACAAAACAAAAGAAAAAAAAACAGTCGACTTGATAGAAGAAAAGGAAATTGCTTAAAATTTAAAAAAAAAACATTTTGCGATATCATTTGTAGCTTCTGGTATATAAAAATACAAAGTTAAAATCAGAGGGCTCTCATATTTATAAAGATAATGCCAGGGATTATCACAATTTCTTCTAGGAAAGGTAGTATAAATATTCAATTTTAAACCATATTGTTCAGCAGTGTTTTCAAAAAGACAAAACAAGCAATGATAATATCCACAATATCAGTTTGGTAATGCACATAGTCAATTCCGGATGTAAAATTCAGATTATAAACTTGGCAATCAGTGCAATATTTATTGAGGCTGTTTTTGTTCAGTTTTATTAAGATTCTTAGAAAAATGCACACATGCACACATCCATCTTCTGTACCTTTCAAAACGTGCTAGAAATAGTTCAGAATAGTATATAGACTCTCAAGATCAAAGCATAGTAGCTGTTCCGACAATACACTTCATCTGTTCTATCTTCAGTCAGTGAAATGAGAAATTCTTCTAGACTGAGGTAATTGATTACTTTGCTTCAATTCAGAGTGCTCCTATTTTTGAGGGTTAGGGTTCCACCCCCTCCCCACACACACATTAAAAGAAACGGTCTAACTCTACCTCCGCGAGGGAAGCAAGTAAGTAGGAACAATGAAACATCTTTGGAGAAGTCTGGGATCCTGTCAGGTTTTACCTGCTTCTCAACCCTTATCCTCGAGTGGCCTTTGGGCCTTACTCTCCAGTAAAAAAAGAAACAATAAAAACAAAACAAAAACTGGAGAATCAGGACGCAAAAAAAAGTACAACATTAACAACAACAAAAAATGAGTATTATTTGGATTCTTTGGACTGAGTGATGGTTCACAAAGACCCATGGTGCATTGAATAGAGTACTTGGTAAAATTCAGTTGTAAAAGTTACACACTTCTGGAGATTGATGGTTTATTCCCCAGTGTGGGCGACACCCAGAATACAATTGGTGATTACTTAGGACTTTTACCCAGTCATAGCTGCCAGAATAGGAGCATGCTACCCCCATGGATGAAATAAAAGGGTTCTGTTAAAAATTCCATGCAGATTCCCAAGTTTGACAGAAAAATTCCCAAGTTCTACAAGATTCACCTGAAGAAAGTCAGAGGTTACATCGGCTGAAATGTTGGGCAAATAACACTCAGTAGTTTGAAGAATCTAAACAATACAAGTAATCAATGCTTATCTCGAAAATTCAGAACTGTAAAAAACAAAACAAACAAACAATTGTGCTTAAACTGTCAACTATGAGATATGTACATGTTGGACTTACACTCTGTGACTGCATGTTCCAATATTATTTTTGAGCAAATTCTATGTTATTTAATTCTGAAATTTGAAGGATGAATGAAATGTTGGTTGAAATTCTGTTATGACTTGGAAATGAATTTTAGCAAAGTTAAGGTTAGGGTTCGAGTCCAGGTTGGTTTTGGAATAAAGGCCCGATTGTTTTTTTTTTTTTTTCTTTTTGGTAATTAAAGCAAAAGATTCTTACCCCCCCCCCACCCCACCCAAAGGCAGATTGATGTTACTAATTATGTTTTAGAGCACAATTAAAAAAAAATCTTGATACTGATACAGAACCTGACCAAAAGTCGCATTGGCATCGTCTGGCAGTTTACTGCAAATTGCAAGAAAAGCAGCCAAACAAAGCTGATGGGATTAGCCAATCAGCAATCAGTAGGCGATATCTTTGTTAATGAAAAAGAACCCCACTTATTTGATATTATTCTTTAAAAAAACTTTTTTGGATTATAGTTGTTTTGTGAAAAACAAAATTTGTTTTTATTGTTACAAAAAAAATATTTTATTTAAATTTTTCTTGCAAAAATAAAAAGAATAAAAACTAATTTTTTCCATAAAAAGAAAAAAAAATCTGATTTTCGTTCATAGTTGTTGTTTCTATGTGTTTGTCTAAAAAATAATAAAAAAACATTTCTTTGAAACATTTGTTGAAAAAAATCTTTTTAATATACTTTTCTTTAAATAAATATAAATATTTCTTTCATATAACTAAACTTACAGTAAGTCTTATCTTCTTATGTTAAAGTTTTGTTTTCAGCATTTTGAATTTATCGTCTGGCAATGTTCTTGTTGGCTTTTTCAGACAACTTTTCCGGCTGTTTGCTGTAAAAAGCTAGAAAGTGCAGATGCAGCCTTGGATCAGATCCAGAAAACTATTTTCATACATAAAAGAAGTGAACAGAGATCACTTCGCCTTTATTCATTAATTGTAAAATGCAGATTTATTTGATCACCAGTGTAAATGGATTTCCATTAAAGAAACATGGATGTCTTGAATTGCAGGTAGGTTGACCGGCCAAGGAAAACTTAGAAACAACTGATTAAACAAGATCATACAGAGTGGAACTGGGAAATACTTGACCCCCTAAAATGTAAGAACTGGATAGTGAGTTTGCAAAATATCACAAAACATCTGACTCCTGGCGTTAAACAAATAGAAGATCATTGGGATTCTTCAGACTCCTGATTTCATCTTGAGTGTTAGTTTTGCAAAGTTTTGCTCGATGTAATCTCTAACCTTCTATAGGTGTGTCTTGTCCAACTCGGGAATCTTTCTATTGAGTTTTACAAGATACATCTAAAGAAGGTCATTGGTTACATCAACCAAAACAGGCCAGTAATGACCAAGATCTCTCTGAGCCTCTCTCCTCCCATTCACATGGTGCAATGGGGTAAAATGTGGCTGGTTAATTTTTATGGATTCAAAACCCAACTTCTACCTTATTACCAACAACACTCTGATCCTCGCATGACTCCAATTGATATGAATGGCTCCTGTCTCAAAGAAGCACCCTGCAACTGATTTTCACCCCTGACCTAAAATGGAAGACTTACATCAAATTCATTGACAAGCTTGCTCGAAAAATGGTTGCGACATTGTACCACCCCAGAAGATATCTCACTCTTAACACATTCCTCTATCTGTATAAGAACCAAATATGTCCTAAGATGGAGTACTGTTGCCACATCTGGGCAGGAGCTGCTCGGATCAACCTATCCTGCCATGACAGAGTTCAAAATCAGCTTTGAAACTTAGTAGATGACACCCTTTTCTCCTACCTGCGACCTCTTTCTCACAGAACAGATATTGAAAACCTGTCTATGCTTTATCATTATTTTCATGGCAAGTGCTCATCTGAACTTCAATCTATGCCTCTTTTCCCTGCCAAACTTTCACAAAAAGCACTTGTCTAGCTATAGCCACTATCAACAATTTCCTCTATTTTATATCTGTCCATAAATCTAAATGCGAATTCCATGAACAAAGCTTCTTTTCTAGAACTGCCCACATGTAGAACTCTGTTCTGCTGGTCTGCTTTCTAGCTAACTACAACATAGTCGTCTTCAAATGCAATGTAAACGAGTTCTTATTGAATCGTCCCTTTAAATAATTAAATTCTACCCACTTTTCACTACTGACGATCACTGTGCTGTTGTCTCAGTGACTACCACCGGACACTTATTAATCCTTATCCTCAAGTGGCCTTTGGGTCTTGATAAGTGGTGACTGCCTTGTAAAAAAAAAAAAAAAAGAAAAGCGCTGTGAAAATAACATTCAACACGAGAACAATAGTCTGAAGAATCCAAATAATATGAATAGCCTTCATGTAAAAATTCAGGAACATAAAAAGATTAGTGTTAGCTATCTTTTCCACATATCCATACATCAGAGGTTGGTCAAGCCTAATTATCTCCCTTTTCCTTACGTGACCGGTTTAATTTTCATAAGGGGTGTAGAAATTAGCGATTCCAGTTACACTGGATGTAAAGTCAGTTGCCATCTTACAAGGGACATCTAATAGATCAGGGAACTATAAAAGCTAAAATACAAAAAAAAAAGATTCACATTCTTTTTTTTACTTCTTTGTCTCGCCCAACATGTGCACAAAATCCAACGCATGTAAGACAAATCCTCTCGATTTTTACACACACACACACACACACACACACACACACACACACACACACTGTTTTAAGATTTTCTTTGATTTACGTTCCAACTTGAAAGCAAACCTTTTGCGATCATCCTTTAAACTCCTGAGCTTAACATTCACAGGAACATGAAACAAATACATTAAGCACATTACCAAGGCTGTAAAAAAGGTGGGCTCCTTCTATCATGCTAGAAAATTACTCACATTAGAAAGCATACTATATCTTTACACAGCCATCATTTGCACCATGCATGACGTATTGTTGCCACATCTGCCGGAAACATAACTTCATTGAACTTGTTATTTGAACCAATCGGGACAACATTAAAAGGGATAGATACCTTAATATATATTATATAAACTCAGGATCGAATTTATGACATATTCATTTGCATTACATGTAATCACATAACTTAATATATGAAGATATAATTTTATGCGTTAATTTTCAGTATTTACTTCAACAGTGCTCAAAACATAGGCAGAGCTAGGTAGTAAGTTATGAAAATATATATGGCAGTTAAGCTACCCAGAATATTCTGCATTTCATCCTCATAAGAATCCGTCAGGCTTATGCATAATGCATTAGGCGTATTCTCAGGAGGATGAAACGCGGAATATGCTGTGTAGCTTAATTGCCATATATATTGTCATAACTTACTCTATGTGTGTGTGTGTGTGTGTGTATGAGAGATAAGAGATAAAGAAAATGAATCTAATTTCAATATATTTGACAACCGGATAACACTGAGTAAGTCAGTTGATTTAAGAGTAAAATCCACATTTCTGTAAATATATGAATCGCAACCGAGCCCACTGAAACGGACAGAAATATGCATAATATATGATGGTAAATGATAATTACATGAGATAAATGATAAAATCACACGATATGCAATATTGGATGACACATGAGTGTGTGTGTGTGTGTGTGTGTGTGTGTATATATATATATATATATATATATATATATATATATATATTTATATGAGTATATATATTGAAAAAAAAAAGTTGAGTTCAACAAGTGTTTTTTTTTTTTTGCATGGTTTCCAAATAAATTACATAATAATGTTCTTCCATGGATTACCTCATTTAAAAATAATTAAAAAAATCACAGTTTTTTTTTTTTTCGTCCAATTTTTAAATAAACGACACAACCTTTCAATGTTAAATAATTACACAACCTGGCACGTTGGCAGTTTAACAGATTCAAAATTAAACATGCTGTCCAAAGGCCTTATGGAAATGATTTTGCTAAATTGAGCATGGATTGCTCTCACAAATCCATTCTTGGTTCAATGTTTTTAAATATAGGGAGAAAAAGGTGCTTATTTAGGATTACACTTAAAAAAAAATACAGACAAATCTTTATTATGTACTTACTCGTCACGGAACGTAAATATCATATTCCTAAAATCACATAAACTGATCAAGTAGTTTTTTTTTAATCAAAGAAAATCGAATTTTATGAGAAAGAGACGCGGGATCAGGGAGCCGCCATTTTGTTTTAAAATTCAAGGGTGATAATTCAATTTGACTATCGAAAATGTCATATTCTCCAAAATATCACGTAAATTAATCAAGTATTTTTTTTAAATAAGAAAATCAAATTTTATGACCAGCAAGATTGTAGAGCCGTCAACAGCCCTGTTTTTTTTTTAATTTAAAGTAGGACAACTCAGTTCGACTACCGATATTTACGGACCGTGCTATGGCTGCCAAAAAATATAAATCGCTAAAAATCGTAAAGTTCGATGTTCTTAATTAAAAACAAAAACAACAACAACAACAACAACAACAACAAAACAACAACAAACTATCTGTTCACTTTACGTGACTTTTAGAATATGACATCTTCGTTCTGTGACGAGTATGTACATCATAAAGATTTTTCTGTATATTTTTTTAAAATTAAGTGTAATTCTAAATATGCAGGCTCTACCTCCAGTAAAAAGAAAAAAGAAAAAAAGAAGAAATGGAAATTAGTAAAAAAAAAAAAAAGGTAAAATTATCTCCCCTTTTTGGTCCCCCAAATCGGCATCTTACACAGAGCCTTTCGATTTTAAAATTATTATCTTTTAAGTAAAACTGCAGTTTAGTGGCCTGGACATAATGTAATCAGACATTGCATACAGCCAACAGATATTGTTTTCTCTTGTTTTTGTTAAGTGAGGAAATATTTCGAGTTGAAATCTATTTCGTATTACGCATGAAAATTTTAAGAAAAACACGCATAAAATGTGTACACACGCTGGAATAATGGCTAGAAAAAGAAATGGAGTATTCATACAAACTTAGCGATTATTTCAGTATGTGTACACATTTCAAGTGTGTTTTTCTCAAGATTACAAGCATAATACTAACTAGATTTTAACTCGAAGTGGTTTCTCATTTACTAATATCTAACCAAAAGCAACAAGAGAAATCAATATTTATCGCCTGTACACAATTTTTCATCACATTATGTCCAAGCCACTAAACTGCGGTTTTACCACCTTTTAAATAATTACACAACCTTTCGATTCAGTATCCCGGATAATTTATAGACATTGCTGGCTTCCGTATGCAAAGAGCGATAAATACCACTTTTCGACCCCAAACACATTTCGTACTGGGTCGGGTTTAGTTCATGCGAACAGTACTTAGAATGGTAAACGTGCACAAGAGTGATATCCGGTGCCCGAATCACAGTTAGATTTGAACGTAAACACTGTTCGTAAAAGTCTAGATCTTCTTTTCCCCAGCCCTCAATGCTAGTGTCGTAACCCCCAGTCATAATAAAATCCTTTTTATAAATGGATACCATGCCGAACCCGAAATATCGCCACAGACCGGAGTCTTTGTTTATCTTGAAGTGGTTTATGTTACACTTTTTCTTTGGGCAGAAAGTCTGTGGATCAAACTCGCTGTAATAGATTGGGAAATAAACCTGCCGCTCGTAGATCGTGTTCACACGCACTCTGTGCAGGAATGTCTCTGTGATGACCATGTCTATGTCGATGAAGAGAAGCAGAGAATCGTTGTTGCATTCTTTCATACCGTCTTGCAGCGCGATGCCGCGAGTGAACTCGCCTTTCATGAAGAGAACTTTCAGCTTGAAGCAATCGTATTTGAGCTGCAGATTTTCCATCATGCTAATTTGCTTCTTGTAAAGCCCATCGTTGTCCTTGTACACGACAAGAATGACCCGGAGGTTGTTCTTCTTTTTTCTAAATATATCGTCCAGCGATTTGACGAAGCGTTTGAACGCCTCCGCCTTGCCCGAGATTGGAAGGATCAGGTTGATCTGAGTTTCGTTTTTCGTGTTGATCTTGAAGCGCCGCTTGAACAGCTCTTCTTCCTCGATAAAGTTCAGCGGCCCAAGCGCTTGCTGACTCAGAAACGTAGTATTATGGTAGCCATTTTTTGTTCTCCGCTGCAACAGGTGAACCCTCAGCAAATGCTGTACGCCGCTTATTGGCGAGACATGTTTATAGGCCCCTAGAAAGTTTTTGATTTTTATAAGATCCGACCCTTCCGTGTATGCTGAGTACAACGCATTCAATGCAGTCTGAAGAAACTCCGTGTTCTTTCTAACTTCGAGGTTCTGTTTCGGCGCCTGGTGGATATTGCTAAACGAATAGATAGACCTTGTATCCATTTGTTCCCAAACCACTTCTTCATCTTTATTTTCGCTTAACCTGAATTTGTCCTTTGTTTCGGCTTTGTTTATCGCCTCGACCTCGTGCAGATATTTGTAGACGGGATCCTTCTTCTGAGGTTTGTACTTTCTGATAATGCTCCGGTTGATCAGGTTGATGTCCTGCTTCAGGGAATTCATTCGACTCTTCAGAAATTTGATGCGGTCGTTCTTGAAGAAGATGTCCATCCTGATGACGAAACTGCTGTTCTTAACGGGATGCAGCGTGATGGCATGGCTCTCCTTGACTCCAAGTTCATGATTAAACGTCCCTTTCACTTCACGGTAATTCTGGTAGAATAATTGTCGCACCTTTAAAAGAAAACAGAAAAGAAAAAAAAAAAATACATTTTTTAAAATCTTTTAAAAATAATATATATATTTTTTATATTTCATTACCTAATATATAAAGTCATAAAATTAGCTTCATATTATTTGGATTCATCGAACTACTGTTCTCATCTTGAGCATGATTTTCACGTTTCTGTTTATGTAACCTCCGACCTTCTTCAGGTGTATCTTGTCGAACTCGCGAATGTTTCTATCGAACTCAGGAATTTGGACCGAATTTCGAACATCGACTAAAATGTTGTGAAAAATCACACTCAAGATGAGAACAGTAGTCCGATGAATCCAAATAATACGAATAACCAATTCTTATCTAAAAAATTCAGAAGCGCCATAAAGTTAGCTTGTTGGATTTTCAGTACCTATGCAGAATATGGACACTGTTATCGTCGGAGTTTTCCGGGCGATTTATGTAAAATGCCGAAAGATGTCAAAACGCCGAGCCATTGAAATCACAGCAGGCAACATCATTTAAGAAAACATTTATTTGCTATCACTTGTTTATATATATATATATATATATATATATATATATATATATATATATATATATATATATATATATATATATATATAATTTGACAAGCAATAAAAACGAATTATGAAAAAGAAAAAATCAACAAAAATTTTTTTTTTAAATTGTTGTATGTTATCATTTGATATTCTTCAAAAACTAAAAATTTATTCATAAAACTTACCTTACAATGAGTGTTTTTTTTCTTGATTTGAATTTGAATTTCCTTAAAGTTTCGTAAAAATTGTCCAATAATTATTCATTATATTTCTTTAGTAACAACAAAAAGAATATTGTTTAAATTTTCCAAATGATTTTTCATTGAATTCTTTTTAAGTATGTATTTTTCACTGAAAAAATTACGTTTGCGTGGAAACCCACCCAAAAAACAACAACAACAGCAACACACACACACACACACACACACACACACACACACACACACACACACACACACACACACACACACACAAATCACGAAACTTTCGGCACCTTCTGGCGATTTACGTAAACAGCCGCGAAAATTATGACAATAAAACGATCCTTATTCTGCACAAGAACCGGATTTTCAAAGTTGGATTCAAATAGCTGTCGGATAATTTATTCTTTCTTTATTTTTTATTCGGATTATAAGTACTGGATATTCAAAGTTAGACCCAAATAGCATTCAACCTAACAAATCAAGTGTCTCAACCTCTTCAAAGGAATGGGGCTAGCCATGATACGTAACTCCTAATATGAAACATTTTAAAATAGTTAAATCCGGATAAAATCAGCAAGGTGATGACTAAATTTAAAATGAAGAATATTATAGAGGTTGTCTACCTTAAGTTAAAAAATAATATAATAATCACATACTTAACTACAATTTATTTAAAAAGTACTTAATCAAGTGGGCTGGTGTAAGTGCGTATGATATTAATTGTGACAAATGTTTGTGAGGTCAAGTATTAGAATTTGTGGAAGAATTCATTGTTGGAATGCAAATTATGAACATGGAATTATGGGATTTGAAAATTAAACAAACGTAATTTCCAGGCTAGTTAGGTATATGGAGACACAAACAATTTAATGGATGCGAAAAACAAAAACAATTAAATAGCTAGGAAATGAATAAAAAAAGCCATACCGAAAATAACTCATTTTAACTTGAAGAATATGATAGTAGTTATCTACCTTAAATCTAAAAATGTGCAAGCAAACAAATATTAAAAACTGAAATGACTAAATGATTTAACAAATTATGATGATTTAAAAAAGCTTCTCTGTAAAAAGTACTTTTGGATTAACAATCCTCCTCCTACTATTCTTTCTCCTCTCCTTCTCCTTATCCTTCTCCTCTCCCTCAGTTTTCATATTTAAGGCCCGAGAGTGTTCCAGACTCCGAGTTGAATAACATCAGCCTGCTCTGTATGTGGTCTGATCCGATCAGTTTACATTAATTATGACAGTTATTAATATGACATCATAAGTGATATCAATGTTGCATATGATATCACTCAAGCACATTTTTAGATTTAAGGTAGATAACTACTATCATATTCAAGATAAATGAGTTATCTCTGGTTCGCATTATATCATATCATAATTGATATCCATGATATAATGAGTGATATCAATCATATTGCATATGATATCATAATTGTTATCAATATGACACCATGAGTGACATCAATCATATAGCATAACTGATATCGATATAATATCATGAGTTATATCAAGCATGCTGCCTGATATGATATCATGATTGCTATCAAGATATCATAATCATATGATTGACGCACCTTTGATATAATGAGTAATATCAATCATATTGCATAATACAATATACAATGTGATAACACGAGTAATATCAATTATGTTGCATGATATTATGATTGACATCCATGTAATATCATGAGTGATATTAACATGTTGCCTATCATATCATTATTGATATCAACATAATATCATGCTGAACTCAATCCATTTCCATAATATCATATAATTAATATCTATGTATAATGAGCAAAATCAATCATGTTCCATGATATATAATTATTGATATCCATGTGGTATAGTGAGTGATATCAATTATATTTTATGAT